>NC_064562.1:136632136-136937701 GCF_937001465.1 Orcinus orca
CCACACAGTGATGTAATTGCTCTTTCTATTTTATAAACAAAGCCACCAAAGCTCAGAGAGACACGTCACTTGTCAAGGTTACTCAGGTAGTTAATGCCAGACTGGTTTCAAACCCTGCTCTGATCTGTCTAACCTTAAAGGGATCCCATGTGGACTCTCGGGGAGAGTCCTTGCACATGTTATTGTTAATGTATAAAAGTACAATTGATTTTTGTGTGTCGATCTTATGTTCTATCCTGCAGTCCTCCTGAACTCATTTACTAGATCTAGGAGTTTATTTGTAGATCTCTTGGGATTTTCTATGTAGTCAATCATGTTATCTCAAATATTTCTTCCTTTCCAATCTGTATGGATTTTATTTCTTTTTCTTACCTTTTTGCAGTGGCTAGAACTTTCAGTACTATGTTATAACAGTAGTGAGAGTGAACATCCTTGCTTTGTTCCCAGTCTTTGAGGAAAAGTATTCAGTTTTCACCACCAAGTATGATGCTAACTGTAGGTTTTTTGTAGACACTCCTTACCAAATTGGGTTAATTCTCCTCATTCCTAAGTTTTTTTTTGTTTTTAATCAGAAATGAATGTTAGATTTTGTCAGATGCTTTTTCTTCATCAACTTATATGATGATGTGATTTTTCTTCTTTAACCTGGATTATACTGACTGATTTTCAAATGTTAAACCAGACTTGCAAACCTGGAATTAATCTCACTTGGTCATGAAATAAACAAACAAATAAATGAAAACATTCTTTTCTTTTTACACATTGCTGGATTGAATTTGCTAATCCTTTTTGAGGATTTCTGCATCTGAGTTTATGAGAGATACTGGTCTGTAGTTTTCTTTTTTGTACAATTTTTGGGTTTTGTATGAGAGTAATACTAGTAATCTGCCTGCCATCTACATACAATAATGTATGTAAGAATGTTTTGCAAATTTTAACACACTCATTTAATATTGACCAAGCATCAGCTATATGCCAGATAGTCTATGAGATGCTAACCTCAGCTAAGTTTTCTCTGCTGCAAAGAAGTACTTGGCTCCACCCCCATGGGCTTTTTCATTCTTTTTTTAAATATAAATTTATTTATTTTATTTTTGGCTGTGTTGGGTCTTCTTTGCTGCACACGGGCTTATCTCTCTGTGGTTGTGGTGAGTGGGGGCTACTCTTCATTGTGGTGCGCAGGCTTCTCATTGTGGTGGCTACTCTTGTTGGGAGCATGGGCTCTAGGAGTGCAGGCTTCAGTAGTTGTGACACACGGGCTCAGTAGTTGTGGCTCGCGGGCTCTAGAGTGCAGGCTCAGTAGTTGTGGCATACAGGCTTAGTTGTTCCGCAGCATGTGGGATCTTCCCGGACCAGGGCTCAAACCTGTGTCTCCTGCATTGGCAGGCAGATTCTTAACCACTGCGCCACCAGGGATGCCCCGCTTTTTCATTCTTGACAGTAAATCTCATACCTCCTTTTGTAAGCAGTATAGGGCTATTAGAATTCTCCAAATCTATCAGGCTTTTCCAAACTTGCATGACTTGGAAGATGTTTGTTTTTCCTAGATGGTCACTTCCTGGCCCTTTCTTCTGCTTAATCCGGAAAGCCTACCTCTCCCTCACTATTTCCGCCTTCAACCCCCCAACCCCGTGATTCTGATTGCAGATGCCTGTATCACCCTTAGCACTCTTAGAACGACCATGGCTAGTTTAACATTTCCACACTGTGTTGTAACCCTTGGTTTGCTGCCCAACGTCTCCGCTAGATCTATAAGGTATATGAAAGGAGGGACTGAGTTTTTATTTTCTTTTTATTCCCAGTGCCTAGCACAATGCCTGGAACAAAGCGGGCACTATAATAATACAATCATTTTTTTGCTGAATGTAAAAACAACCCCTAAATCCTAAAGTTTGTAGTTCAAACTTTGCTGTTCTTTTCTTTGTTCTCTCCCTTAGGGATTCTCTCCATACAGTCAACACTCTGCTCTGTGTATGAGGCTCACATATCTAGGTTCACATGTTACATCTCTCCCAAGTTTTTTTTTTTTTGTTTTGTTTTGTTTTGTTTTTGCATTACGCGGGCCTCTCACTGTTGTGGCCTCTCCCGTTGCGGAGCACAGGCTCCGGACGCGCAGGCCCAGCGGCCATGGCTCACGGGCCCAGCCGCTCCGCGGCATGTGGGATCCTCCCAGACCGGGGCACGAACCCGTGTCCCCTGCATCGGCAGGCGGACTCTCAACCACTGCGCCACCAGGGAAGCCCCACTCCCAAGTTTTTAGTGTCTGCTTGATGGACCTCCACGGTCACGGAATTCTCCATACAATTTCTTTTTTTTTTTTAATTAATTAATTAATTAATTTTTGGCTGTGTTGGGTCTTCGTTGCTGCGCGCGGGCTTTCGGGCTTTCTCTAGTTGCATTGAGTGGGAGCTGCTCTTTGTTGCGGAGCACGAGCTCTAGGCACGTGGGCTTCAGTAGTTGTGGCTCGTGGGCTCAGTAGTTGTGGCTCACGGGCTCTAGAGCTCAGGCTCAGTAGTTGTGGCGCACGGGCTTAGTTGCTCCGCGGCATGTGGGATCTTCCCGGACCAAGGCTCGAACCCATGTCCTCCGCATTGGCAGGCGGATTCTTAACCACTGCGCCACCAGGGAAGCCCCAAGGGCTTTCTCTAGTTGTGGCAAGTGGGGGCCACTCTTCATTGCACGCGCAGGCTCAGTAATTGTGGCTCACGGGCCCAGTTGCTCCATGGCATGTGGGATCTTCCCAGACCAGGGCTCGAACCCGTGTCCCCTGCATTGGCAGGCAGACTCTCAACCGCTGCGCCACCAGGGAAGCCCTCCATACAATTTCAAAATCACCATGTTCAAAATATAATTCTTTTTCTTTTGCCAAATAAGCTCTATTTAAAATTTAATGTTATTTTCATCTCCTATTAGTTTGAAATTTTCACATACCTTACTTTCTCTCATGTCCAATCCGTTGCCAAGTCCCATGAATTACCGGTCTTCCAAATCCCCTGTTTTATTTCTTCTGGAGTTCCAGCCCTCATCATATTGTACATGGCTATTTCAATAACCTCCTAACAAGTCTCCTCTGGTCGTTCCTCCTTTTAATCCAGGCTGCACCACCGGACATGCTTCCTAAATGTAACGATGATCAAACCATTATTTTGCTAATAAACCTTCTAATTCCTCCCTATTGTCTTGTGCCATGTGGATTCTCATATAGTACAACCCTCTTTCTACTATCATATTTGCATTTTTTTGCCCTCCGCTTAAACGGGACTACTGTGGTAGGCGGAATCACCAGCCCCTCCCCTCAAAATGTCCATGACTTAATCCCTGGAACTCACGAATGTGTAACCAGACAGGGCAAAAGAGATTTCACAGATGTGACTAGTTTAAGGGGTTTGAGGTGGGGAGATTATCCAAGTGGGTCCAACGTAAACAAAAGGGTCCTTATAAGAGGGAGACACAAGGGTTTGAGTCTGAGGAGGAGGTGTTATGATGGAAGCAGAAGCCGGGGTGAAGTAGGGCCAGGGATGAGGAATCAGGGAATGTGGAGTGGTCAGAAGGGAAGCAGCCCTACTGGCCCACTTCAGATTTCTGACCTCCAGAACTGGAAGATAATACATTTGTTTTGTTTTTAAGCCACTAAATTTGTGGTAAAGTTTTACAGTAGCAATAGGAAACCAACACAAGTACCTACCTGTTTTTCTCATTCTGAAATATAGTTCAAGTTATTTCTTAATAGATTTCATGCCTCCTTCCCATGTTTCCAATTGGTTGAGTCTATCCACCCCAAGTTTCATCTCAAATGCTACCGCTTCTTTCCTGAGGCTTCCTGCAACTTGATCTGGGGGCACATCATTCAGGGACACTTTACTGTTTATCCCACCAACTACAATAACCTCCAATTTAGTCACCTCCACTCCAGCCGTCATACTACTGCCTAAGACGCAGATCTAAGCTTCTTACTCCTACCTGGAGTCAGCCAAAGTCGAGGTTCAGGGTACAATCTTCCAGACTGCCAAGACTTCTGATACTAGTCCAAAGGTCAGGGCCCCAGGGACTTCCCTGGTGGCGCAATGGTTAAGAATCCGCCTGCCAATTCAGGGGACGTTGGCAGGCAGTTTTCAGCCCTAGTCCGGGAAGATCCCACATGCCCCAGAGCAGCTAAGCCCGTGCGCCACAACTACTGAGCCCACATGCCACAACTACTGAGCCCGTGTGCCACAACTACTGAGCCTGTGCGCCTAGAGCCCATGCTCTGCAACAAGAGAAGCCACCGGAATGAGAAGCCCGTGCACCACAACAAAGAGTAGACCCCGCTCGCTGCAACTAGAGAAAGCCCGCACGCAGCAATGAAAACCCAATGCAGCCAAAAATAAATAAATAAATTTATTAAAAAAAAAAAAAGTTCAGGGCCCCAGAGCCACTGTGACTTCAGACCAACTGACTACAAATTCAGGGGTCTCCATAGCCGCCGTCAGGTTCAATGATTCGCTAGACTGACTCACAGGATTCATGAAAGTGTTATACTTATGATTACAGTTTTATTACAGTAATAGGATAGAAATCAGAATAGCCAAGGAAAGACATGCACAGGGTGGAATCTGGGACTGGGAATGATCTCAGGTGGCCTCGGCCTGCAGCGGCTTGAAGCAGGATTTTGGTTCCTGGCCAGAGATTGAAGTCAGGCCGTGGCAGTGAGAGCGCTGAATCCTAACCACTCGACCAGTGGCCGATGACAAGGCCCTGGCCCGAACCGCTTTGCAGAAAGTGAGTTTCCACAAAGAAACAAAAAGTAGTCAAACAAGTAAAGTGTTTATTAGCAGGAAAAAAGACTACACGTGAATAGGCACACATGGGTGGGCTCTGAGAGAGAGTTGTGCCCTCGTGGTAGTTTGAATCACTTACGTGGGGCATTTCTTCTGGGTTTCCTTTGGCCAATCATCTTGCTTTGCCTGGTTCTGAGTCTCTATTTGGTTTATCTCAGGGTCCTCCCATGTGTGCATGCACATCTCTTAGCCAAGATGGATTCTAGTGAAGAGGCCTATGGGTAGGTTGACATCACTCCCTTTTTTGACCTCCAAGGAGCGTTTCTGTGCAGGTGTAGTCAGGAAGGTCTCCTTGACCTCGAGAATGAGAAAAATGTGGTCTCTTATTCTTTTATCTGGGCAGGGCTCAACCTCTCTTGCTATTATCTTCCTCTGGGAGTATCTGTTCACAGGGGACAAACTCCGGCTGCTCAGCCTGGGCCCCATCTATCTCCTGCCTCAGGAAGATGCCCAGTGTGAAGCTTCCACGTCCTCAGGGACACATTATCCTCTTGGCATCAGTACGTGGGGGTGCATACATGGAGAATTGCCAACCCAGGAAGCTCACCTGAGCTCCCGTGTTCAGAGCTTCTATCGAGGCTTTGTTAAGTAGGTGTAATTAATTAAACCATGGCCCCTGTGTTTGAGCTCGATTTCCAGCCTCCCTCCCACCCACAGAGGTTGGGCTGAGGCCGCCTGATTCAAAGCGCCAAACCTCTCATCACATGATTGGTCTTTCTAGGAGGCCCACCCCCTCCCCTAAGACTAGGGGTGTGGCTGGCCCTACTGTGAGTCATCTAGTTAGCACAGACTATTGAGTGCTGCTGCGAGCTACCTCATGAGTGTGAAATATCAGATATGGCCTCAGGGGCCCACCATGAATAACAAAGACACTCCTATCACTCAGGAAATCCCAGGGTTTACAGGTTACCTCCGGGAAACTGGCATTGTCAGGTCAGTCAAATTCTTTATTACACACTCCCTTAATTTGCTCCCTTACTTTGAAAATGAAATGCAGACTACTTAATAGGCTATTCCAGGAACTTCATGAGAAGCAGCCTGATACAATCAGCTTAAAAAAACTTCTTTGTAAAGCATGGAGGAGCTAATGCTCACTACCTGGCATATGGTAGATACTAAATAAATTCTTTTAAAATTAATTATTGACTGACTGATGAGAAGACAGAAGGAAAAGTATAAAAAAGCAATCAAGATAAATTGCTTAGACTAGAAAACTATTTACTAGAGTACTAAGAAAATTCTGATTTTGCACATGAGATGATGGAGAGAGAAACAGAAAAATAACATTTATAAACTAAAAAGGGACAAATAATTTTTCAAGAAAAGAAAGCAAAAACGATAAAACTTAGATCTCCTTTCCATGGCTCTTGGAAATTTTAATTAATAGTTTTTTATTCTGGCTTCTAGTTTTAGCTTAGAGTCTAAAGATTTTGTCTCCTTATTTCTAGACCAACATGAGTCTGTCTCTTTTTTGTCTTTTCATGAAGTTACTATATCTAAATAGTGGGAAGAAAGATCACTATAAAATATTAAAATAGACATTGATTCTTGAAATAGATATCCAGTGTGTACAATAGAGACAGGAATTAGAAATGTGTATCCATGAATACATTGCTAATTTGATATTCTAGATCCCCTACCGAGACATAAGAATAATGTACACAATGTATAATAAGACTTTTGGATGATACTATCTTTGCAAAAGAATTTTTCATGCAACTGCCATTTCTTACTCCTATTACTTCAGACGAACTGGAAGATGTTAGCTTACTAGTTTTACCACAATCACAGTTATATTGTTTGATTCTCTACTTTGTGTAGAATAAAAGGATATAACTATGGAATACTATGGTAAAAGAGGATATATACCTAAGATACTTGACAAGAGGAAATTATATGGTATAGATGTTATAACATGAAGAATATAATCTATATTTTCTCCTGTCTTACCCAGTGTTAAGGAATTTTTATTTTTTTAATTTTTTAATAAATTTATTTATTATTTATATATTTATTATTTTTGTCTGCGTTGGGTCTTCGTTGCTGCACACGGGCTTTCTGTAGTTGTGGCGAGCGGGGGCTACTCCTCGTTGCGGTGCGCGGGCCTCTCACCGCGGTGGCCTCTCTTGCTGTGGAGCACGGGCTCCAGGCATAAGGGCCTCAGTAGTTGTGGCTCCCGGGCTCCAGAGCACAGACTCAGCAGCCGTGGCGCACGGGCTCAGTTGCTCCACGGCATGCGGGATCTTCCCGGACCAGGGCTCAATCCCGTGTCCTCTGCATTAACAGGCGGACTCCCAACCACTACACCACCAGGGAAGCCCCAGGAATTTTTATTTTTAAAGTAAATAATTTCTTTCTATATAACTAATACTTTAAAGAAAATGATTTTCATATTTCAACAAAGAATTTAAGAAATTTTCTTACAACTCAGGCCTAGCTAGGGTAGATTTGACAAAATCACCTCTTCCTATTTTAATACTGGAAGAGAAGGCAAGATAGGGAGCCAGCCTTGCTGGTAGATGAAAATGAAGGAGCGGGTCAAACTCCTTCTATGTATTATACCAGTTTCCCCCCATCACAACCCCATACATTTCCTTCCAAAACATGTAAATCTGATGTCAAAATAACATAATACAAACTGATTTGTGCAAATGATTGCAACTACTTTATAATTAAACATCTAGGGAATTATATATGTGAAATAGATATCTCTGTTCCTACCAGGGATTTAATTACATCCTGGATTAAAAGAAATTTCGACGCAAGATTGAAAACAGATGGTCAGTCACCTCATGTCCCAATGGTTGCTTTGTAAGCAAGTGACACTGGATTCTTCGCCTTCAAGAACATTTCCCCCACCTCATTGTTTTTGTCAAATACTCATTAAAGAAAAAAAAGACAAAGAACTCCACTGTTAGATTTTGCCTGGGTTTCTTGAACGTTAGAAACCCATGGGATTAGTAATGTTTGATTGGGAAATTGTCTTAAGCAGTTCCCCTCATGATTTGTCTCTAATCTGGAAGGAAACAGCTGACTTATTCAATCACCATGTTACATCTTGTCCTCCCCATTGGTGAAAAATCCAAAATCTGGAATTTAGGCTGTGGTTCGTCTCATTTTCCACCTTTATGTTTTAACTTTATACAAATGAGCAAATAGTATGAGATAGGGATATGTTTGATCTTCTTCACCTTCTTTTGCTGGTGAGACAATGAGGCTCCCCCCCAATAAAAGACACAAAAATGTATTTGAATAAAGAAACATACAAGCAATTCTTGTTAATTGTTGATATGATTGTTAGAGTAAACAGAAAGAATTTGAATTTTCTCCCTCAGTCAATGAATTAGGTTTTTCATATAAGAGGGAAATCCTTTGTTTAACTGCACAGTATACATTGATGGAGTCTCAGACACTATATGAATGCCGGAGATATGATGGTGACTAGAACATACACATCGTGGAGGCTTAAACAGTCTAGAAGGAAGAACAGGTTTCAAACAAATGATTAAAAATAATTACAACTGTGTAAAATTATGCAAAGAAGTACAGTGTGTTGAAACAGCATGTAACTGAGGAAGAAATAATGTGCAACGCTTCTTGAGGTTAGAAAAGCCGTGGCACATTCAAGGAACTAAATGACTGCCAATGTGGCTGCAGCCCAGAGGACGGAGATGTGGCTGGAGAGAGAGGCGAGGGCTGGATCACAGTGACCTGAGGCCAAGTTGCAAGTTGGGATTGGAGCCTGTGGACAATGGAAAGCAACTGAACTCTTTGTTTTAAAAAAAGCGGGATCAGATTTGTGTTTTAGGAAGATCACGCTGGCAGCAGTATAGAAGCTAGTCCAGGTAAGCGTTGACAGCGCTTGTTCTTGCGGGGGAAACAGTGGTGTTCCTGGAGAGAAGGGGGGCGCTTAAAGGAGGTATGGAAAGTAGGAACTGTCAGAACTTACTGTTTGTTGGATGTGAAGGGGGAGGAAAAGGCTTTTGATCTGGGCAAGTGGTTGGATAGAACTGCCTTTTAGGGAGATAGGAATTGCTAGAAGAGGAGTACATCTGAGTGTGGATGAGAAAAGAGGATATCGTATATTCTGTTTTGGAGTTACTGAGTTGCAGGTGCCTGTAACACATCCAAGTGGAATAAACCTTTATCTCTATGGGTCTATGGCTCAGAAGTGAAGTCCAGGCTGGAGATATTTGGCCATCGTCTGGATAAATATGATAAAGAAGCCGTGGGCATGGTTGAGATCACTTGGGGAGAGAGCGCGGTGTGGGAGAAGGACATGGTCCAGGAACACGCTGACCGTTAACCCCAGTTTGCCTGGAATAGTCCTGGTTAACAACCACCGCCTGGGTATAATTATTAATTGCATCCCTTTCACTCCCGAAGTGAGCCAGTTTGGACAATAGATATATAGTCATTCTATTTAAGGCAGAGCCAGAGGAATGCCAACGTTCAAGGCTTGAATGAAGCAAGGCCACGAAAGGAGCCATAAGGAAGTAAACCAGGAGAAAGCAATGCCGCTGAAGCCAAGGGAAGACAGTGTCTCAAAACATTTTACATCAGGCATTGCATAGAGTTCGCTCTTGAATTCCATAATGATTGCATTGCAGGATAGCCAAAACCTCAGACAGGACTGAGGTGGAGCAAAGATTAGTTCAGGAATGCAAGCAGAGGTGGGCACCATGCTGATCAGTTCTGAAGTGAAATTAGTGCCACTGGTACCAAAAAAAATACATAGAGCTTAGACACTAAAACTACAAAATCATTTTCTCATCTTGGCCAGTATATTGGGGAGACTGTAGGAAGGTTAACATCAACTAACTGGAATAGTATTAATTACTTTTAGCTTCTCACTCAAGCCGTGTGGTTTCTTGTTTCCAGAATTCTGAGTTTTCCCCAGCCTGAAAATCTCTGTCCCTCTATCTTCCTCTTTACTCCCAAGGTAAGGTTCTGGCGTCACCTTTTCGGGGACCTTTCTTCCTCTAAGATTGGGTTCCCTCCTCTAGCCCATCTCTGTCCCCACAGCTCTACTAAGGCTCCTGCCATTTTGCAGTGAAATTTACTTGTCTCTCTCCTTCACCAGAGTGTAAACCCTTCTTAGACTTTACATTTCTTAAAGTCAGGGAGTGGGTCTTATTCTTATTTATTTTTATATCCTTGGCCACTGTACAGGATTTTGTACATAGTAGAAATTCAATAAATATTGAACTGAATTAACAATGTCGGAGATGTCAGAATTATTTTCTTTTTATCGAAGTAAGATTTACATACAGTGAAATGCATGAATTGTAAATGTGTAATTATTGAGTTTTGATAAATGTATTTCAGTGTAACTACTATTCTAATAAATAGACCATTACTATCACCCCAGAAGTTTTCCTCATGCCCCTTGCCTGTCAATCCCTACTCCCTATCACAGGCAGTTACCATTTTGATTTCTGTTCTTGCAGATTAGTTTTTGCCTGTTCTAGAACTTCACAAAAATGGAATCATATGTTATGAGCTCTTTTGTGTCCAGCTTATTTCGTTTAGCATTATGTCTGTGAAAATGATCCACTTTGATGTATGTACAGTCCATTCCATTTTATTGCTGAGTGATATTTCACTGAATGGCTATGCACAATTTGCTTATACATTCTCCTGTTGATGGACATTTGGGTACTTTCCAGTTGGGGCTATTATAAATAAAGTTGTTATGAATAATCATGTAGAAATCTTTTTGTGGACATATGTTTTCATTCTTCTTAGGAAATACCTAGAAGAAGACTTGTTGGGTCATAGGATATGTGTGTGTTGTGTGTGTGTGTGTGTGTGTGTAAATAAGAAGCTGTCAAACTGTTTTCTAAAGTGGTTGTACCATTTTTACAGTTCTGCCAGCAACACGTAAGCATTCTAGTTGCTCCACTTCTTTACCACCATTTGGATTGTCAGTCTTTTATAACTTTAGCTGTTCTAGTAGGTGAGAAATGGTATATTTTGTGGTTTTATCTCCATTTTCTTGATGAGTAGCTGATGTCGAGCAGTTTTTTGTGAGCTTATTGGCCATTCATATATGGTCTTTTATGATGTATTTAAGTATCTTGCCTATTTAAAAATATGGTTATTTGTCTTTTTTGCAATATATTTACAGTACCTTATATAGTCTGGATACAAGTCCTTTGTCAGATACATGTATTTCAAATATCTTTTCCCAGTCTGTGTCTCGCCTGTTTATGTTCTTAATAGTGTCTTTTGGTGAGAAGTTTTAAATTTTGATAAAGTCCAATCTATCTTTTTACGTTTAGTGCTTTTCATGTCTTCTTTATGAAATCAGTGCTTTCTCTAGGGTCATATTCTGTGTTTTCTTCTAGAAGCTTTATAGTGTTAGCTTTTATGTTTAGGTCTGTGATCCATCTTGATAAAATTGGAGTTGGAGACATGTTTAATAATTTATATAGAAAGAGCAGTGGAGTCCTACTCCATTTGACTGACCTTATGAAAAAAGGTAGGCTATTCTCTTGTAAAGAGACTGTGATCATCATTCTGAATATTGTGTGGGCCTTATATTGATAAAACATAATTTATCCACTGTTAAAGAACATTAATATGCCTGGACAGATAAGCAACAGACTGGGAGCACAATCACTGTGTTTTTTCCTAAACCTTTGTATTAGTTAAGACTCACTGAATTCACTTTGATTTTCATGTCTCAGTTTTTGACTAAAATGTGATGGTACCACCAGCTTAACTTCATACCATTGGAATGAGCATAGAAAATGATCATAAAGCCTTTCTGAAATATCAAAGTATATTATGAATCTGCATCAGGTAACAATGATGATAAATTGTGAACTGTATAACAGTTGCTTATTAAGTTACAGACTCTGTCCATAAGTGAAAATAACAGCTCGGTGCTGAATATCTCTTAGGACTCCAATGTAGACAAAACTGACATCTTTTAAACCAACATAACTGTGTAAACTTTCCATGACACTGTTACATAATGAACAGTTTGAACCTATAGTCCCTTCTAACAGAATAAACATTGCTGTAGTGAGGTATGCTCACCATCTTTACTGTCACAGTGAACTGAGAAGGAGACCAATTAGTGATGTTTGGAAAGGGCCTTATAAAAATACACCCATCAAATGGCACATTGTCGCTGAGTGAAGGGCCACTCGTTAATAAAACTCCTACCCCAGCATCAAAGCCCTTATACAGTGTAAAAAAGTCTCGTTAGCTCAGAATCCATTTTGGAACTTGTAAAAATTCAGACCTGGTATATGTGATTCTTTTTCAGTCGAAAGTTCATAGTTCAAAATAGAAGGCAGAATTCAGAATGACTATATTAAACAATTATGGGAGTATAAACCATTTTGAGATTAATTTTACTCTTTTTGGATATTTAGTTTTTGATATGTAGTGTACAAGGCATAAGCCTACATTTATTTTTGAATGTAATTTACTGTTTAGACTTTTTACCAGTTAAAACACCCCTCTCTTTTCCCTCCCTCACTTCCTTCACCCCCAAACCCAAAGTCCCAGAGTGCATGTGACCTCACAGACTCACCTGTACCTAGAGGGAAAGCAAATTAACATGGGTAGGAGGCTAACCTGCCCTGTAATAATGAGGTTTTCCATATAAAAATAAAGATAAAGCTTGAATAAGATGCAAATGCATATGAAAAAGTAAAACCATACACTAATTTAAAAAACATCTCCTGACATGTGTGTTTTCCTCATTTTTAATCAGCATTTTACTTGGTATAGTTTTTATTATTCAACGTAAATCCCTTAGAGTCAGGAAATGCTTCTTGCTTCACAGATCACATAATATAAAACATTTCAAGGCCAGCGCAATGGTTCTAAATGCTTAATGATTTTGCTTTGGTGAGAAGGTAGGCACTTAAAGATGGGGGGGTCTTTGTCACAGGGGATGCTGACACTCCATTTCTGTGGTCACATCTTCATAAAGACACCACCAGTGGCATGTCACAAGAGAAAAGGCTTTTTTTGGGGGGGCCTCTCACTGCCGTGGCCTCTCCCGTTGCGGAGCACAGGCTCAGCGGCCATGGCTCATGGGCCCAGCCGCTCCGAGGCACGTGGGATCTTCCCGGACCGGGGCACGAACCCGCATCCCCTGCATCGGCAGGCGGACTTTCAACCACTGCGCAACCAGGGAAGCCCGAGAAAGGGCTTTTACAGTGTACCTTTCAGTCAGAAAACACACAGATTTTTCATGCATTTTAGTGCCACATGGAAAAAATTTTACAGCAGCTCATAATTATCATGTCTGTGTATACATCATGCTCTCTTGGTTATATGTTAAATGGAGAGAGGGTAAGCAAATTATCTACCTGAGGAAGAAATCCCCCCAGGAATTGCATCCCATACTCAGGTAAATTTCACTTATTCCTGGTTTAGGTTTCATACCATCTATCTGGGAACTATATTTCCAGTATCTGATTATCAATGCTGTGCTGTTTTTTACACTTAACCTGTATGTGTATATGTGTGTGTGTGTCGGTGTGTATTTGGTGGGCGGAGGGGTGTTGTTTAATTAGGGGAAGAGCTTCTTTTTACTTCACGTGTCAATTGATTGAAACCTTCTGATTATTTCCTGTATTAGGTTTCACAAAAATCGTACTGAATGCAAAGGTAAATTCGGAATCTTAAGTAGAGTACTTCAAGCATTAACACGCACATGCACACGAAGGGCCGTGAACAGGAATAAGTTATCTTCAGAAGAGTGGGTGGTGCTTGTGGTCTGCCTCCCAACTGTACTGCATGTGAAATTCCCTGCGATGGGCGTGGTAAAAGAAAGAGCTATATAGGAAAAACCAGAGATGCCACAGCTCCAGATGCGTGGTCTTCGATGTGAGAAATTTCCCACCCCCAGTGACGTCATTCTTCCCACTACATGTGGCTTAGCAAGCAGGGTTGGGGTGGTGAGTGGTACCCCGCAAGATAGTGAAAATCAGTCTCATGAAATCTTGATATCAGAGTTGAGACGCAGTAACCGTGGAAATTTGTGCTTTTTTTTTTTTTTTTTTTTTTTTGCTGTACGCGGGCCTCTCACTGTTGTGGCCTCTCCCGTTGCTGAGCACAGGCTCCAGACGCGCAGGCTCAGCGGCCATGGCTCACGGGCCCAGCCGCTCCGCGGCATGTGGGATCTTCCCGGACCGGGGCACGAACCCGTGTCCCCTGCATCGGCAGGCGGACTCTCAACCACTGCGCCACCAGGGAAGCCCGAAATTTGTGCTTTTTCTTCTTAAAATTTGGAACTGGAATATTTAAGTAAATTGTAAAAGATTCTTACAGTGGAATATCAGCATTTATTTAAATAATGTTTTTGGAGGGTTTTAAAATAATGGAATCAAGAGCTGGTGTTCTAGAGTCAGACAAATCTATTTTCAAACCTGAGCTTTGTCACTTGCAACTTGTGTAGCTTTGGGAACATTATTTAATCTCTCAGAGCATCAGTGTCTTTCTCTATAATCAGAATATTTAACTAATATGATTTTTGTGTGGATTAAAAGAGATGTTGTATATAGAATTCTTAGCAGAGAGACTGGCACACAATAAACATATATTATCTATAATGTATAAGGTATTATAGATTATCATTATCTTATAGCATTAATACAGCAGGAGATAAACTTACATGCCCATTATCATCCCATTATGTAGACCCATCAGAAAACATGCCAAAAAAGACATGTACCATCACTCTGTGTCTTCCCAGTTCCGCTTTGTGTATAATTAATTGTACTTTGTTTTCTGTCCTCAGATACTTGTGCGGTTGTTTGCTGTCTGTGTATAAGAAATCCCTCTTCACTCGAACTTCGCTTTCAGTCTAACCCTAAGACATGGCGTTCTTTGTGTCTGAGCCTCTCCCCTGGGTGGTTGCAGTGGTTTCCTAGTGGCTGAGAGCAATGATCAGCTCTGCCCCTGCATCCTCTTTATTACTGTCAAGATGATCTTTCTTATGTTACTCCTCTGGTACTGGATTTCAAGTTGTGTTGTATGAAGCTGCTTTTGGAGTGTCTCCTCCCCATGCTGCATCCTTGCTTTTTGGGTACAGCACCACTTCATGTCATATATTTTAGAGTTTCATGGAGCAGTTTTTGGGAAAAAATAGGTCACTGCTAAAACAAATTTAAGAACCACTCTTCTACAGGATAGCATACGATTTCTTTAGGTGTAGTGTCCCAATGTGTTCTGATCCCTGCTTTCAGTCTTCTCTTTATTTCTTCCACCTCCTAACTTTCTGCTTTAGCAACTTCGAATGCCTTAAGATATTCCCCAGATGTGCCATGATTATTCTGCCCTTGTACCTTTGCACACATATGTAGCTCTTCTAGAATGTCATGCCTCTGCCTCCGTTCCCACCGCCCCAGTTGTGTCTGCCATACAATAAATCTAAGCTCAGTGCGCCCTTCTCGGTTTAATATTCCCAATTCTCCCAACCAGATTTCCATGCTTATATTTATTAGGATCACGAGTTGTGAGCAGCAGAGACTGAGGCCACCCCAAGCCAAGATGGTAAAAAGAGAGCTAGGAATCTCATGGGAATCCAAGAAAAGAAACCTTAGCATGGCTGGGCTACCCTGAAAGCCAAGGAGCTTTGGGGACATCAACAGTAGGCTGGTGGCAGATCTTCGGTGAAATATCCTATTATCACAGCAATTCAGCTATCCTTTCTGGTCTACGTTTCTTTCTAGCAACTAACTTCCTCACCCTTGACTCTATGTACCTGGGTTCAAATCCTTGTTCTACCACGTGTCGGCTAGGTAACCTTAGACAAATTACAAAACTTCTTTGTGCATCATATGTACAAGGAAAGCACAGATTATTTCAAGGATGAAATGCTCTCCACTGTAATCACCAATTCAAGATGCACATTTTCATCCACATTTTGATACCTCTGAAATCAGGATGCATCTTACAATGACTGTCGGCCAGACAGGAGTCAAGTCATGAGGTAGTTATTGCCTGCTCATGAGCAAATGTGGTTTTTATTCCTGGCCGGACAACTGCAACCTCTCCATGTTTGACTTGGGAAACTATTGATGAACCATACGAGGCAAGTCTATGAACCCTGGCTGTTGGCTGAAAACATTCTACTGGCATTCATTGATAAGACATCAGTAAAAAACACTCCAGTATCCAAATTTGCAGAGTGTTAATGGCTTGGAAGAAATCCAATGCTCCAATGGTGGAGCATTCTTCTAAGAACTGTTGCCCAGGGTCCTTGATGGTCAGAGCATTATGTTATGTAGAAAAACACTAGCATTGATGATGGCATCAAAAAGTGATTCAGGGGCTTCCCTGGTGGCTCAGTGGTTGAGAGTCCGCCTGCTGATGCGGGGGACACGGGTTCGTGCCCCGGTCCGGGAAGATCCCACATGCCGCGGAGCAGCTGGGCCCGTGAGCCATGGCCGCTGAGCCTGCGCGTCTGGAGCCTGTGCTCCGCAACGGGAGAGGCCACAGCAGTGAGAGGCCCGCGTACCTCAACAAAACAAAACAAAACAAAAACAGTGATTCAGAAGAATTTGACTCTGTGAGGAAGTTTCAGGAACCCTAAGCAATTTATTTTGCTTCTATTTTCCTTTTCATGTGTGCACAAGAATCAAATATGAGAAAATCTGTGTGTAAACCATCATTAACAACCCTTCCAATAAGTGTAACTCTAGGTGATAAGAAAATTAGTGTCATGTATTAATTAGCAGCATTTTTGTCTTTCATAATAGTTCATAAAATAAAAGTGTATCATATAGGTAATGACATCTTAGATTTGATGAAATGTGGTTTGTGTTATTATTACCTAATAGTATTTGTTTGCTCATAAGTTTTACTCACTTGTGGTGAGTAAAAATTTGCCTTTTTCTTCATGACTTTGTAGCTCTAGTTCACAAAATAACTGCCTTATTCTCTCCATAATAACCAGACTTGCTCATTCTTTTTTTCTAACCTGTCTTTTGTTTTCTTTTCCTCACCCAGGACATCGCTTAGGCTATGGCTGGGTTTAGGTCCTGTGCTAACCCCTAATCCAGTCAACCATGGGGGGAGAGTCATGCGGTCCAGAACACAGCTGCTAGGGCTTCCCCAGGAATTTGTTGTCATCTTTGTATCCTCAGCACTTAGCACAGTACTAATACATGTTTGTTGAATGAACATATAAACCACAATGATCTTGTAAGAGAAAGAAGTCCGTGACTCACTTATCACATACAGTTCGACAATAAATTGTACAGGTTTTAAAAGTTTTTAAAAAAATCACAATAGTATCTCGAACTTACTTGCTATTATAAATATTTGATTTCAGTTTTCTACAAATGTAGTATTTGATATCTTTCATGGATTAAGTTTTTCTAGTACCTACACACTCTTCCGACTTGGGAACATTTTCAGTTATCATTTCTATGACCTAATTAATTAACTGGATAACATACTGCTTGATATCTATATGATATAACAGCATAATATAATCAATATCCATTCCTTGGGTTGGCCGGATGTAGCTATAAATGTTAGTGATGTCTTATGAACACATTTCTCCATGAAAACATTTTTCCTTCTCCTCCTGTTTCTTGCAAAATTGGATAGAAGAGAATGGAAGAGATGAGTAACGCCTGTCTAACTTTACTGATGAATTGTGGATTCCTTCTTTCACTCTGAAGGTCCATAACATTGGGTAAATCCTGTAAACTTCATGTGTTCAAGTCTCCTTATGTGACTGACTTATTCCCAAAATAAGTGTCCTTAGTATAACTGACCAGTTAGGTATATTTTACCATTCTTTAAGGTTTCGTTAAAGCTTTGTGGGCAAAACTTCAATCTGTTGTTATCATATCATTTAATGAACAGGCATGCAATGAATGTTTATATTATGTTAGGTCCTTTCCCTCTTTCTCCACTGCCACCGAATCCAAGATATCCCTGCTCCCTGCTTGGATTAACATGTTCATCTCTAAGGCAACCCTCTGACTCCAGCCTCTTCTTGCTGCAATCCACAAGGCTGGATGAATCTCCTAGGAAGAGATTATTTCATCAGGTAACTCCTTTGCTCTAAAACTTCATTTTCCTTGGGATCAAGCCCAAATCCGCATCAAGGCATTAAAGTCCCTCCGTGATTTTGATAACTGTGATTTTACAAAAGAAATCTCCTTTTCCAGTCATGCTAGTCCTGTAAATCAAAGGTGATTGTGATGTGCCAATTGCCTATTTCCACCCTCTGGTGTTTCCTTGTGCCATGTCCTAAGGGTACATTGTCTTTTTCTTTTTGTCTCTTATGAATTCTATTTATTCTAGAATAGGGTTCTTCTTCTTCCTGTCATAATTAATACTATTTTATAGCAGCATATACTTTATACTATGTGTCAACATAAATCATTTCCTTTCACTGCTAATTCTTCCCACAGCAGCCAGTGATCTTTAAACAATTTTGAACAGTTTTGTTATTTTTATGTTTTTCTCCCCAGACTTTTACTCAGCTTGAGCCCTCATCTTACTCAGTACAAATGGCTCCTATTGACTTATGGGTTAATAAAATCCAAATCCATCTTCAAAAGGGAAATGTTTCTCTAATATTAATATTATTTATGATATATACACTAATCCATATACAATATTGGTATAAAAGATTGAGATTCAAACGAATGTGATGTTTAGGCCCAGATGATGTTTTCAATCAAGGATTTTTAAATTTTTTATATTTTTATTTTTGGCCGTGTTGGGTCTTCGTTTCTGTGCGAGGGCTTTCTCTAGTTGTTGCAAGCGGGGGCCACTCTTCATCGCGGTGCGCGGGCCTCTCACTATCGCGGCTCTCTCTTGTTGCGGAGCACAGGCTCCAGACGCGCAGGCTCAGTAGTTGTGGCTCACGGGCCTAGCTGCTCCGCGGCATGTGGGATCTTCCCAGACCAGGGCTCGAACCCGTGTCCCCTGCATTGGCAGGCGGACTCTCAACCACTGCGCCACCAGGGGAGCCCTCAATCAAGGATCTTAAAGAAAGATCCATCCAATTGTGGCACCAATTGGCATAAGTGTACAGCTTTTCTAAGTAACTACTTTGAGTAGGAAAACACCTTTTTGGATCTATTAATCCTAATATGTTAGTCAAAAGTCAGTATCACTTCTCTATTATGTTTACCATTGATATTGTAACTTCAGATAGACACAGTGTTTTTATGTCTTTTAGATTCCTCAGAAAGCATCCAGTGTATATAATGCATCTTTTGCATTTTTATTGAAAACTAACACACTAACTCATATCACAGTATGGTAATGTAAGGGGAAAAAATGTATAACACTGACCAATGTGAACACCCAAACCCGAGACTCAAGCGCCTTTTGCAAGTTTTGATTGAAATTTGAAATGACTTATTTTCAACAATAGGTGGCGCTTCGCGGGTTTTTTTGTTTGTTTAGTCGAAATGCTTTGGCTGTATGAAATATCTCTGCTATCAATTTAAAAAATGAATACAAAACATTAAGATTCAAATAGCACTTTGGTAATTGACAGGAACTATATCTGCTACCATATCTGCTGTATTTATTATCAAAATTAACATTCTAAGAGATTATCAAAAAGAAGCAGCAATAAACATACTTTTTAAAAATATATAGAAGGATCATTCAGTTTTTTACTTTTCTACTGATTTTCAACTTTTTAAATGTAATTCAATTACTTTTTAAAAACATGTATTTTCTTTATTTACTCTTAATGATCATGAAGAGTTTACAGATTTTATAGAAGGGATTTTTAATATTTGCAATGACCTTTATCTTAATGGGAAGCAAAATGTAAACAATTAAAAATTCTGGATAAACGTTAAGGTGATCAGGGCTCATTAAATTCCTTAATCTGAAATTATTAGCAGATAGCTTCTCCAAAATCCCACTTCACATACACACACACACACACACACACACACACAGCAATACAATTATTCAAACCTGAGTTCAGCCTTAGAAAAACAAAAGTTAAACTGAATTAACTTGAAACAATTATAAGACAAATAAATCCAGTATTTAGGGATGAAGCACCCAGAAAGAGGGGGCCCTGAAACATTTCTTCATCACACAGTGTGTTTGAGGCAATAACACGCTGTATGGCAAGAATTTATACAGGGCTTTAAAACTTACAAAGCACTGCATATACATTGAGTCCACAGTAGGACTACAATTTGGGAAAGTGAAGTATTGTTCTTAACTTCAGGTTATTGATGAGAAAGCAGGCTGAAAGAAATTAAGTGAAGGTCACCAAGCTAGAAGTGGCAAAGCTGGGACTTGAACTTCATATCATCTGACCCTACATCAGGAACTCTTTTCTCTACACCATGCCATTTTCATATTTGTAATATTGGACATGGGGACATTATGGGCAAATATGGCATATTAGCTAAATTAATAGACTATGATATAGAAGAATGATATAATCAAAACAGATTTTTCAATACGTGTATCCTATCAAATATGATAGACCACATGAAATGTTTTTATAAATGAAATTAAAATGCTCCAAGAGAATTGCAAATCAAAGAAACCCGAGGTATAAATTCTTTCTTTAAAAAAAAAAACCTCTTGGAAGTTTTTTTGTTTTCTTTTTCCAATATTAAGCATTCTTATAGAAGGCATGCCTAGAGTCATTTCATCAAATAAATATTCTACTTTTATTTTCCCAGAGGATAAACTATAGCCTTTGGCATAGGTTATTTCAATAGGAAATAAAGATTAAAGCAGACAAGCCCCAGGAGATGTTTTAAGTTGTTTTTGTTTTAATGAAAACATGATTTTGTTTTCTTCCTGTTGTATCTATGAGGGCAGTTAAAGGTTTAAATTAACCTAGGTTCTTATGCACTTGTCTCTGAAGATGAAGTTAGCAGTACCTAGTTGTGGAAATGAGAGATTAATAACTTTTGTTGACCAGAATCAAAGCGAATACCAGGTGATCATTATAAGGACCATTCCATTTCTAGGTTCAGAAATCAAACCAGCAGAAGAGATGGCTAATCCTGTTTTCTTGCGGAAATGAAGAGCAATCAGGGCTTAGAAGGGAACATTTAATAATATGGAAGAGGAAAAAAAACAGGATTTATTCTTCAACTAGGTAGATAAGAAATGAAGACTGTTTTGTACTAGGGCAAAGATGTTTCCTTAGACGACCTTACCATGTGGATCTAATTAGCAACATCTTTGATATGTAGTAGTGATGCAGTTTGTCTGAACTCTTGCTGCTTTGATTCTTTGTAAAGGAATATAACACTTAAGGAATGAAGGGCACTAATTCAGAGCCCTTCCATGTGCATTTCTTTCTTTTTTTACAACTTGTAGAAAAACAGAATTACTTGTGACAAAGAACACAAATGGTTAGTTGTAGAATTATAGAGCTGACAGAAACTCTACAAATCATTCAGTATAACTTATTCCATGTATTGTTTGATTTGCCCACTTCCAGGATTTGAAACCAACACAGAACATTAATATTTCAAATAGGGCAGAAGGATGAGAATTACACTTACGAAAATGAAAAGAATGTTTATGGAAAATTTACAGAATAGGTTGGTCTATTTCTGTCAACTACAAAGATTGTTTACAAAAGGAAACTGAAAATAAAATGGCTTATCCTTGCCAGCTTTTCTTGGGAAGTATAGTAATATAGTGACTATTGCCCTAAAAGGAAAGTAACGACTTAGTTTCCATTCTTGGTTCTTCATTACTTAATTAGATACTTATAGGGTAACTCATCAATTTCTGTTATTGTTTCTCAACAAGATAAAAGATTATATTTATTATCGTGACTTCACAGAAACATTGGGAGGATTAATAAGGTATTATTTTTCAAGAGCTTGGAACATATTGTGGTTCTGCTAGTTTGGCAAATAAAGTAGGTAAATGAGTAAGTTAAGCCTCAGTACTACATTTTTTCTTCTTTTTTAAATCACTAGCAGTTGCCAGGAGTTACCAGACCTTTTTTTTTCATTTTACTTTATTATTTTCTCAAAAGTCAAATCAGTAGAAGAAATGGCTAATCTTGTTTTCACATGAAAATGAAGAATGTCAGCGTTCACTTTCCATTCCACCTTATTTTTTTAGATCTTAATATAGTAAACCGAAAATTATTGTAAGATTTTCTCATGGATATTTACATTGTTTTTCCTTTTTGGGAAAATTTCATACTCTAGCTATCCATTTCTAGCCAAGGTACACTGTAATTAAACCTTCTAAATAAAGAACAATGTCTATTTTAAGCTAAAATTTTAGAATTTCTACCAAGTCTTAGAGTTGTAGGCAATCAGAAGAAGGGGCAGGTTTTATTAAATGTCTTCTAGATCCAGGGCGGCAAGGCTATACCTATATTTATTTGTAATGTACTATTTAGAGAAAAACATTGATGCATTTTAGTGCCAGATGATGTAAAGGGTCATTGGTCAACTTCGTGCAGCATACTGTTTGATTTCTAAGTAGAACATGACCCATGATGATGGTGTTATAGATAAAATTTCATGGATTTTATTATTGTAATTTAAAAATACTTAGTCTCACGCAAATTGTAGTTTAATAATGCACCCGTGGTTGAAATTGTTTGAAGTTTATTTGCAATAGAAATCTTTCAAATATATTGTTGTAGGATTTATGGAAGTAAAATGTTCAGTGTTCCCTCTCCTGGTTTTATCATATTGGTGAACTGACCTCTCATCCTCAAATTGTGGTGATAGCGGAGAAGACAATTTTGAAGACCCACGTAAGATACTCTGATGGAATGTTCTGAGTTGACTATTCCACACCCATTCAAATTGGGCAAGAAACTTATCCACTGGTTAAAGTTCATTACATCCCCAAATATAATGAGATATATGAAAAAATAGAAAATATGTAAAATAATGATTTTATCCTTTGAAACAGACTGTTTTATTACAATTTATATTGACTGAATAGGTAGCTTCTTGCTTTAATTCTTGTTCTATGTTATTTTCTAGTGATGCTTTCTTCTTCTTGCTGATGGTCTTAGCAGTGCCCTAGGGTCCTGAGAGGTCATTCCAAATACAACTTTAATTTTTTAAAGTGCTCAAACATTTGAAAGTCTAGAATAGAAATAACCAGTTTCAAAAGAATCACTTGCTATTAAAGAAGGAGATTAAAAAATTACTTTGAACCAAAAATGTCCGTACTCAAATTTATGTATGATTTTTTTTTTCCTGGAGTTTTGCTTTGTTTGCTTTATTTTGTCAAAGACTTTAAGCTACTTCTGATATGTAGTACCTGGAGAAAATATTTCCTTTCCACTTACTATATGTTTTTGGGTTTTAGGTATCTTTTAAAAGTCTCTGTGGAAACTCAAATTTCACATATAGTTACCCTCACTGCAGCATGAAGTACACGATTTTGATAATAAATGTCTAAAATCCAATAGTTTGTAAGGAAACAAAAGCAAGTTTCCTACTGATTAAAATGCTTTTTTTTTTCAGTGACACATCATTTATGCTTAAGAATTATACAACTTCTTGGAAAATTATTTCTATTTTAATTGCCATTTAGCTGATTTTAAAAAATATTTTTTTTCAAAATTATAAATATATTACAAAATTGAAGGAGTTTGGGATTTTTAAAATTTGATTTTGGGGAAGTTATATCACAAATCAAGATAGAGCAATTATTATAAAATCTACAGCAGGAGATTGCGCCTTAATGACATATTGTTACATACATTTGCAGTAAGGAGTGCCACCTTTTGAACTTTGAGGTTCCACATATTCTGAACTTTGCTTTAAATAGGAACTAATGTTATATTATCATCTTTTTTCTATCAATATACATTCTCTCACTAACTGATCAGAAGTGATGGCTTGATATACAACTTTTTAATCTTCTTTTATTCTTCAAAATTGTTTTCTAATTCAACTTTAAGGATAGAGTCCACCAATCCTTTTACTGAGATTCATGACTAAAGACTGCTGACTAGATTTAAAGGTATTCTTTCATGACAAACAGCATTTGCAGGATTTTTAGAGGCAATCCACATTTTTAGAGGACGTTTTTCACAGGAGGGTACAGGGCAACATTTCCAAGCGAGAACTCATGAACGAAAGAGGAAACGACTGTTGGGGAAATCCAGCTCCAGGTTTTCAGGCAGCCCGTATGATTGACATATGATATCACTGGAGGCGTGTCCTGGAGTGGAGGTGGAGGTGCCCGCGACGAGCTGAAATTCTGCGGAGCCGGAGTGGGACTGCTCTGTAAGGCACTCAGTGGTTTGCAGAGTGATAGCTGCAGACAGAACTCCCTGCCCTGGATAAGGAGCAGCTACAGTCGCTGTAAATGTGCCTGAAAAGCAATTTCCAATCTTTGCGTTAGGTAAGAACTGTTTCCTTCCTTTCTTTCCGCAGACATTTTAGGAAAGGTCAGGTGAGAAATGTTGGCTTTTGCAAGGAACTGGTTATTTCTTTGAACTCGCTTTAGATCTAAGATTACTGGTTGCATTTCAAATTACCAGTAGCATTCCCACTACTAAAACTAATGCTCTTAAAATAAATGCTACCACCAAAAGAAAAAGCAGGGCCCCTTTCCCTCCCCCCCTCCCCCCGTAAGCGAACTACTTAACAAGGTTAAAGTCTGAAACGGTCGGATGTGTGAAAAACTGGGTGGTTTATGCCGAAGAGGGGCTGGCACTCGGGTGTGTGGACCAAATGCGTGTTTGTTTAGGCATTGTTGGCGACCGAATCCCGAGAAGCAATTGTCTAAAACCTGAATTTCCCGTCTCTGTGTATTGATTTCCAATGCGCAGAGGCGTCGCTTGAACGTTGTTTGAACTCCTAGGCATTCCAAGGGGCAAAAGCACTTCGGCAAAAACGTGCAAGACTGCATGTTACTTTGGTTCGCTGCTGACACGCCGACTGTGCGCCCGCCTGTCAATCACTGGGAGAGCAACAGCCAGCACATGGCAGCGGGTGCGGGCGGCTGGCGAGCTGGCGAGCGGCCCGCTCCGCTCCGCTCCACTCTCCTCCCGGGCGGCGGAGCGCGCTGCGCGGCCAAGTGCCTGGAAAGAAAGGGAAATTAACGTGTTTTTCTCTCTAATCGTCTGTAGCAGGCATTTCGGCCGTGGAAGAGGAGGGTCGGAGGGCTGGGAGTGAGCGCTGCCCGGGAGACGCTGACTGCCAGCACCGGAGTTCCCGGGGACGCCGTGCCCCCACTTGCCCGGCGTGCGGGATCGGGAAAGTGCCTGGACCTGCGCGGGGGGACCTGCGCCCCGCCTCCTCCCCGGAGGAGAACCCCCAAACCTCGCTGCCTTCACCACCACCCCTCAAAAAGCCGGTAAAAAATAAAATAAAAAATTCCCCCCCCACCCCCCGCCATCCCGCGGAGAGCGGCGGCTCGGCCTCGCAGGCGTGTGCTCCAGCTTGCCTGAGCGGCTCCGTGACCCGCCCGCGGACGCCGGTTCGAGCCCTGTCCCGGGCGCCGCGGAGCCTCGAACGTCCGTGACGTGGATTTTCACGCGTCAGGAGGCCGCCACTCCCGCCTTTCCCGCGAGGAGCGACTGGAACCCGAGAAGAACTGTGGTCCGAGCACGCACCCTTATCCCCGCCGCTCCCTCGCTTGCTTTCCGGAGAGACCCGGAAAGCCCTCCCGAAGGGAATTGTTTTCTGGCTCTCGGAGGGGGCTGCAGGAGAAGAGCCCCGGAGGTGGATGTTACTGAGCTGCGCGGCGCACGCGAGCTGTGAGGAGTCTACGCCCGGTCGCGCGGAGTCTCCGGAGGATTGTCCCCCGCAGCCGGAAGGGGGCCGCGGGGAGCGCTCCTGCCCGGCGGGGACGGTGGAGGCCGCGGGCCGACCGGCCGCAGCTCGGGCCATGCCTCCCCGTTCTCCTCGCCGCGGTTGATGCGGGGCGTGCACGCAGCCGCCCGCACCGGGACCCGGGCCGGGTTGCACGGCTTGGCCCCCCGCCCCCGCTTCGGCCTAGGTGAGTGTGGGGCGGCCTCTCTCCCGCCGGGGGGGCGGGAGACGCGCGGGCGGGGCGGGGCGGGCCGGGCGGCAGGTGCGGGCCCGGAGGAGCTGCGCGGGGGCCGGGGCCGCGCGAGGGGAGGAAGGGCAGAGGAGGTAGAGGGGGCGACCCCCTCCGGCGGCGCGGCCCTCCCGCCGGGGCGCTCGGAGCTCCGGAACCGGGCGGGCTACCTTCCGCCTCCGCACGGGACGGCGAGCGGGGCCCCGCGTCCTCAGTCGCCTGCAGCGGTGGCGCCATGACCCGGGGTGTCCTCTCGGAGGAACCGCCCCCCCCCCCGGGGGAAAGACGCTTTCAGGGAGGCTTTTGAGGGGGTCAACGGGGCGGGGGGCGGGCGCGGAGCTGTTCGGCGGGTTTTCTGTGTCGGAGGCTCCCTGGGACTGGGGCCGGGAACGGCGTGTTTGCGCCCGCGTGTGCCTGAGCAAAGCCCCAAATCGCTGGGGACGCCCTGGCCCGGGTGTGCGTGCGCCCGAGCGAGCTGCCACTGTATTCTTGTAGTGAGAGCGGTGGAGCGGCGAGGGGAGGGGAGAGGGCACTGCCACTTTAAAAGTGGGGAAGTCCGCCCTCCTGAGGTAATGGTAACCTCAGCCTCCTCCCCTCCTCCTGCCCGAGAGAGGGAGCGAGAGCGGGCGAGAGAGCGAGCGAGCAAACTTGTTTTCATTCATAACTTTTTCCTTTTCCTTCCTCGCCGTCAACTCTTTATTTCCCGCTTGTCTCCGCGCGGATTGCAGAGGGCGCAGCTCCACCGCGGTAGCCGGCGATGTGGCGACGCCGCTCTGCAGCCCCTGCCCCTGGCTCGCTGCGCCCCGGCTCTTTAGGAATCCGGCTTCTCCTTTAAAGTGTAGACAGCTATTTATTTATAACCCTCCCTGACGTGGGCTTGCTTTTTGGCGCCCGCGTTCGCTCTGAAGGCTCTCACCGATTTGTGAGCCTCCTTGGTGGCATACGCCAAGAGGTTTTGGAAATCCACGGTGATCCTTAGGATGTGATGGGATTGTCCGAAAAGGTATTCGACTTCGATTCGGGGGTTTCTTGGGGAAGACAGTCCGCCGAGAGCGTGTGAGCGTGTTTGGGGCTAGATCGACGACTGTCACTGCTGGAAGAGGGGCTTTGCTTCAGATCAGAGGCGGCCGAGTCTCTTCGCTCTTTCCTTTTATCCGGTGGTCTCCGCCACCGGCCAGCGTGAACTTTGCCACAGCTAGCGTTTAAAACTCAGATTCAAGTGCCTGGTGTTTTATCTGCCCTCTTCAAATACACCGTTTTTCCTTTCGTGTGGAATCCGCCTTACTACCTTTAGGTACTCTTTGCTTTAAAAGCATTGGGTTAAAAAGTGCTTTGCGAGGAGGAATGATATTGTGCAGAGTAACGATGGAATCTTTTGAATAGCCCTTAAGGATTCCAGGACTAAACCCAGCAGGTTGCGAATGTGTTTCTCTTTCTGTACAGAGAAGGTAGAAGAAAGTAGAAACTCGAGGATCTGAGTTGGGAGAATGAGGGAGGGGAACGCCAAGAAGTTAACATGTAAGACTTAGTCCGGGGACATTGAGTGAAGTTAAGAGGTGAAATGGACTTCTTTCCGCTTTATTCCTTAAGCTAATGTGTTTTGGCTCAAGGTAGTAGTGGGGAATGGGCATTTTTTTCTCTTCATTCTTGAATTGGATCAAATCTGTAGGCTTTGGGAGGAATTTGTGTGAAAAATGTTTTAGTCTACCATTGACTGAAAACAAACGTTTTTATGTTTGATTGTTTTATGAAGAAGACATTATAAATTAGAAACTGTTAACTATTGGTGTGGAAACAAATGCTTATTTTTATCAGGATATTACTGTACTTTATTACAAGAAGCACATGGATTCAGAGTTGGCAGTGCCTTTGAAAATCAAAATCTGTCATGTAAATACAGATTTTTAAATTAGAGGAAATACGGATAATTAAAATGGCCAGGATTTCCCCATACTACTAAAGGCCTAACACTTACTTGTGTGTGAAAGTTATCTCGTTAGGTGAGTGAGCCCTTATTTAAACTTAAAAAAAAAATTCTTTCATGATTTCAAATGTGAATACTCTTAACGTTCCCTGAACTGTACATTAAGTTTCGTGTGTGTGCTTTAGAGGCTATAAAACACCAAGAACTGTTGTATTTGTCTACATTTGCATCTTGTACATTAATAATGAGCTAGCTTTAAAATTCTGGTTTCTCCTGAAAAATGACCTCTTATTTTGAGATTCCATTTTAGTTTGGAATCTCTTTGATTTTTTTTTTAAATGCATGAAGTATACCTTGACTAATTTCCTCACCATTAATCTAATGCTTGTAACAGCAAACAAATAACAGAAGGCAACAGTGCCAAAGCCATTCTTAATTTTTTTTAAAGAGTGGCTATTTTCCTTTATGGAAAACACCCATGAACTGATACTGAGCTCTCTTTAGATGAGAGCTGTTTATTAGTGCTTATACTCAATATTTCCCCATGAGGGCATACTCCATTTTAATTGTTTGTTAGATTCACAAACAGGAAGACATTACTTCTTGATTCTGCTTTTTAAAACTTGAAAAAACTTCTAATTCTTATGGCATGGGGTCTCTTGCTTACATTCTTCTTCTCTGATGTGGTCCTCAGCCTCTCTTAGAATTGGACTCTGGCCAGGACCCCAACGTCATTGTAATCCACTGATGAGGGAGATCATTACCAGGTGGTTTAGGCAATTTGTGACTTGACGGGATCTCTCGCATCCCCCCCTCCCCCCAATGCTTCTCCTCATTTATTTTTTCCCTGTTTTTTTTCATCTTTGATTTCCTTTTAGGATTTCAGATGCATGCCAGGTTTCCACTGATTGCCGGAATTCAAGATCACTACACATGGATCCCCAAAATCAACATGGCAGTGGCAGTTCAATAGTTGTGATCCAGCAGCCTGCTTTGGATAACCGTCAGAGGTTAGACTATGAGAGAGAGATTCAGCCTGCCGCTATTTTGTCCTTAGACCAGATCAAGGCCATCAGAGGCAGCAATGAGTACACAGAAGGGCCATCAGTGGTGAAAAGACCTGCTCTTCGGACAGCACCAAGACAAGAAAAGCATGAAAGGACTCATGAAATCATACCAATTAATGTGAATAATAACTATGAGCATAGACCTACCAGCCACCTGGGACATGCGGGACTCTCAAATAATACCAGAGGCCCCATATTGAGCAGGTCAACCAGCACTGGAAGTGCAGCCAGTTCTGGGAGCAACAGCAGTGCCTCTTCTGAGCAGGGGCTGTTAGGAAGGTCACCGCCAACCAGACCAGTCTCTGGTCACAGGTCTGAAAGGGCAATCCGGACCCAGCCCAAGCAACTGATTGTGGATGACTTAAAGGGTTCCCTGAAAGAGGACCTGACACAGCACAAGTTCATTTGTGAACAGTGTGGGAAGTGCAAGTGCGGAGAATGCACAGCTCCCAGGACCCTGCCATCCTGTTTGGCCTGTAACCGGCAGTGCCTTTGCTCTGCTGAGAGCATGGTGGAATATGGAACCTGCATGTGCTTGGTCAAGGGCATCTTCTACCACTGCTCCAATGACGATGAAGGGGATTCTTACTCGGATAATCCTTGCTCCTGTTCACAGTCACACTGCTGCTCTAGGTACCTGTGTATGGGAGCCATGTCTCTGTTTTTACCTTGCTTACTCTGTTACCCTCCTGCTAAGGGATGCCTGAAGCTGTGCAGGGGGTGTTATGACTGGATCCATCGCCCAGGGTGCAGATGTAAGAACTCCAACACGGTCTATTGTAAGCTGGAGGGCTGCCCCTCCCGGGGTCAGGGTAAACCATCATGATTTTTGGAGGTGGGTTGGGCCTCCTGAACTTCTAGCTTTCAAGCTGTGGCTGTTATGAAAAGATCCTGTTAGATACTGGTTTTATTTTCTTTGCAGTTTTTCCCTGTTGCCCACATTCTCTCCCCCTCTTCCCAAGGTTTGACTCATGGATTTTACTCTAATGGTTGATCTTCAGTAACAGTGAACTGTGAAACTGCACCTGGCTCCCCCTTATGACAAGAGCCTCTGCCATCCGCTCGAGAGGATATTGAGAGCCAGTGGGCTTTTGTGTAGCCTTTTTGTTCTGCAAGCAACTTTCCAAAGTTGTACACATGAACATACCCACACACACACCCAGACTACAGTGATTTAGAGCTGTTTTTGATTGGGTACTCTGGGAGCAGGGAAATTGGTTTTTTAAAGAGGCAACCATTTAATTGCTTAAATAAGCTATGTATTAAATCTGTCTCCAATTAGGGCTCTCTTCATAGCATTGGACCCTTAAGTAGCAAGGGGGATATGTTGCTGTTATAACATTAAAATTCTCCTTTAACCACTGCCTTCTCCTTCTTGCCCCTCAACGTTCTCTCCCCTCAGTTCTGGCATTATCTTATCTTAGAGATGCCAGTTTTGTTTTCTGGGTTTTTTTCCCGTGTAATTTTAGATTCGCTTTACAATATAAATCTTCACATTGGAGATATATTAGTTGTATCTTGTTCATCCTCATTCAAAGCTTTCATATTTGTGAAGGACTCGGCTCCCTTCCGTACCCCCACGCTTTTCACCAAATTACTCTTGTCACTGAGGGCACTTGGATGACTGAAGTTGATATTTATAGCTGATCGATCTATACGTGTCACAGAACTATGCTGCCTAAAGTGATCTTGGCTCCTTAATGGTTTTTGGACCCTTTGGTTAGTTAACAGCTGAGTAGTTCTAATCTTTTCTGTTTTCATTGCCTTAACCACAAATTGTGGTGCTTTTTGTATATTTTATGTATAAATCACAAAGTTGAATTCTGACTATTTTTAAGACAAAAGTCTGTTAAACTTTTTTATTGTAAAGAATATTTATTATGCGAATCTATTATTTTATGATATTTATTGCAAAAACTGTTGAAATGTACTCATGTCTGAATATAACAAAATATCAATACATAACGGAAAATAAGGTGACACCAAGAAAGTACATATGTTAACTATAATGCAGAAAATATATTAATTAATGAACCTGTCTCTTGATTTCTTCATTTATTAGCCTGTACTGTTGTGGTGATTTTTGTCATTTGCTTCGACTCTTTCGTCATGCATACCCATTTTCTTTCTTTCCCTTGACATACCAAATCTAGATGCAAGTGAGCTCAAATTTTGAACTAGATGTTTCCTGGAAAATGCATTAATCAAGATTTTGTAATCCAAGTTGTGTTTCAACAAATGCCTGAGTAAATCACTTTACAGAGTGAAAAAACTTTTTTTTTGTAATTAGTGTTAACAATTCCTGCCACTTTTGGTTATTTTGTAAGCAAGGGGTTTTGTGTATGTCATAGTTTCTTGCAATGGGACGTATTTGTAAGTTTTAAAAAGTGTTTATCTTAACTCTCTTGGATTAGTCAAAAATTCGTTTTCATCCACAAAACTTAAAGGACTTAGTTCTGCAGGCATGCTTGGAGTCTCTGGCACTGTCACTTTAATAAAACATTCTAAAAGTTAAGAGTGCACCAAGGGAATAGTTAACATTATCAAAGAGATGTTTTAAAAACATTCCAGTCCCTACCTTTTCATTTCGTTTCATAAGTCTCTAATGTGACCTGATCAAATAACATTTTGACATGTTTTGTGGAATAAGGAATCTGAGGGCCCTGAAACTTTATATAAAGAAAGTAAATATTTTTAGTTTTTAGTCTGCTGAAGTTACGACATGGTTAGAATCTTTGGGTCTGATAAAATTTTGTGCATGTGACCCCTCAGACTCAGTTTCACGAACTCCTCCCTATGCCTAAGTGATGTGTCAAAGCTGAATAATCTGCATTTGAGAGTAAGATGTTGACATAATATGAGCCCAGGATTTAGGCTGTCAAAACTCTTACCCAGCATTTTTGTTTTGGTTGTCTCTTTACATGCTTTGGCTACTAGTTTTGGAGTACTTACTCTTTGTAAATAGGCTTTGATTTTGGTTTAAGCTGACAAGACATAAGTGGTAGAAACTTGTTTTAATGCTTTTCCATCAAGCCACTAACCTATTAGTTGGCATTGTGACGTTTGATATAATCAAGTATTTTCTCTGCGCTCTGAAAGCAGAAACTTTCTTTTTAATGAGTATTTGTGTTTTGGAGGCCATTTCATAATCTACAGTATTTCAAAATGTGAATTTATTTCCTCTTGTACTCAAGTTATGTGATGATATCACCGATTCCTTAATATTGAATATTTCATTGACGTTTCGCTCCTTAATGAAGTGTATAGACGGACTCCCTCAAAATAACTGTGTATAACTTTTTTCTGTTATTTAGACCCTTCGTATAATTAGGAATTGGTATAAGAGCTGTCTGTAGCTATACTAACCAGACTAAGAAGCTGTAGCTTTTACTGAAAGAAATTTATAATTTTTATGAGAAATGAGGTATGCTGTGGAGTTTTAACTTCAGGCTATATGGGGAATACATTAAAATGACAATATTAAGACGGTAGTCTCAGGCCTGTATTTGGAAGTAGCAATAGGTTAGAGGTTCAGACTTCTAACATGCTTGTCAGGTGCAAAGCGTAAATACTTTGATTCAAAACTGCCTCCTTTGTGATGGTTTAAACCTAGAAGGAAAAAATATTAGGGTGTGTCTTCATGAATGCTTATGAGTCCTATGCTTTTTAATACTGATGATCATTTTAAAGTGCCATGGCTTTGAAAGCATCCGCAAAGCTGAAATTTCTTATAAATTCCACTGCCATTTATTTGATACTGCCCAGTGAAAAATACCAAATAGATGGGTTAACCTTTCCTTTTTTATTCCACAATTTTGTCCCTCTTCCTCAGCTACTACAGCTTGACAGAATGAATATTTTTGTTAAATAGTGCCTTTCCAGCATATTTTCTGAGTGCCATTCTTTTCATTCCAAGAAGTTTTATTTAGATAATTTAATTGTGAATAAAACCAATGCAGGATTGCTGTAATTGAGTAGTTTCCCGTCAACAGTTTATAAAATGTCACTCAGCAGAAAAATGGAATGTGAAAAAATAGATATGCTTCTTTTTGTGAAGGCCTAAGGTGAATCCTTAAATGATAGTCTGTTATAATTATTATATGGTTTTCAAAATCCAAACCACAGAATGAACATTCCAGTTATGACTAAGAAAAATAAAAATTAAAAACAGTGGTTTTTAAAGTGAAAGAAAGGGAGTTAAAAACTAATGTTTTTACCCTAAAGTTAGTATTGGAATCAAACTCAGAGGGTTCATTTCCAAAAGATTGATTTAACTTTTTAAATTGTCTCCTTTTCCTAAATCCTCTTTGTTGAGTAATGTATTTCATGGCAGTTTTTATGTATAACTCTTTAGCAAAAAAGTACAATCCCATTTTTAAACATGTATATATATTGCAAGAGAAAGTTTGGCATCATTTTTTACACATCTTGAAAACAAAACTTTAAATCCCCCTTTTGGCCAATTGACAATTGGGGGACTGTTTTTTTCCCATTATTTCACTTTAGATAAGACAGCCATGTACTTAATTGACAAAGTTATTGATTCTTCTGATATTCTCTTGGACTATTACCAAGCCATTTTGCTACATTTATTGAACCCCTACTATGTGCATTATTCCATATGCAGAAGAATTCTAGAGCTAGAAATAGCTATCAGAATATACTTGCTTTATGTTTCTCAACCATATGTGAAAGTAAATATGTCACTAGTTAAAAATCAGAAGTCTGTGTCATAGCTCAGACCTACTCTACCAGAAGAATCTCCAGGAGAGGAGCTTGATCTTCTTAATTTCAAAAAGCTTCTTGGGTGATTCTATCAGGCAATTTTGGAATCGCTTTTTTAGTTTGATGTCTTCATTTTGAGAATGTAGAAACAAAGGCCTGGCTTGAGAAATGTTCATGATAGCTAGCATAGAACCAGGACTCTTCAGATACAGGATTTTCTTCATTTCTTGGCAGCAAACCTGGTACCTTTATGTTACACGTTAGCCTTTACCATTTCGTTCTTTTTACCAGAACGTGTTTCCTTCATAATTAATCAATTTGACCATAATTTAGGAAATGGAATGTTTTTTCTGCATATATTATTTGCACTTAGCTGTCAGGACTAAGTAGCAAATGACTTAATTGCCATGGTTATTTTTCATATGTTATTATTAAAGTTAACAGCTTCTTCTGAAAACAGCATGTGTGCTTCCCCTGGCCACGTGCATATGGTAATAATGGAACAAACGGATTCGATCAGTTTGTAAAAGGTAATAGTAACTTGGCATCTAGATTTAAGAACTTGTGTGATGGTACTTCTTACTGTTATTCTGGTCGTTTCAGGATTACAGTGATTAAAAAGCAGATTTAAATGTTCTATTTTGTACTATTAAAAAGATTGGTGTTAAAGTCAGATAGTCGAGTCATACTAGGTATGGCAATAACTCTAAGAGCAAAAGCCATCAGAGAACCTAGAACTCTTTTGAACTAGGTAATTTGGGAAAATATAAGCTTCTGTCATTCACTAGTAAGTAGTCTGAGAGCTTGTTTGGATAAAATAATCATAGAATCATACTTTTAGTGGTAGAAAGAAACTTAGACGTCATCTATTGCATCTTCTTTAGAGATGAGAAAGCCAGGTTCAGAGATGTTGCTTACCTAAAGTCATGATCTAATTGCCAAAATAAAATAAACTTTATTAAAAAACTGCTTGCTGCATATGTACGTTTGGTAAAAGATCGGAAGAAAGGAGAGGTTGGTTGTGGGGGGCAAGACCAACCTCTAAACCAAAGTTTCAGGTTAATTTGTAAGTTATAAAATTTAACAAGTTTGTGAAAGCACAATGGACGAACGGTAGTCCAAGGCAGAGAAATAAGTGCCGTAAGAAAGGAATCAGACAAAAGGAGCTGAATAAATTTGATGTAAGAAAGCAAGGTGAGTATTTGAGAAAACTGAGTTCCAGTTTGGCTAGCAGCGGTTCTCAACTTCAGCTGTACATTAAAACCACCTGGAAGTAAAACAACAACAAACAAAACCTGTGCCCTGGGAGGGGCTTTGTCTTTTGTCTGTCTTCCAAGCACCCCAGATGATTCTAAGACACAGCCGCAGTGAAGAGCTTCTGAATTAGATTATAGGTAAGTGTAGAAGAATTATGGGAGATTAAAATGGCAGCTATTAAGTAAGAGGCCAATTTAGAAAAAGAAAGAAGCATTAAGGGTCCGAACTAGGTTGGAGGTTAGTAGGAATGGAAAGAAGGAGGCAACGTGAGAAGTAAACCTAAAGGGCTTTGCAGTTATTTGTATGTGGGGTTGAGAAGGAGGAAAGAATTGAAAATGATGCTGAGGTTTTGGACCAAGGTGAATAGGCAAACAATGGTAGCTCTGTTAAAAGAAATGGGTGGAATTAGTTTAGGAGGTATGTGGGGTGGGAAAGTTATGAGTTCTATTGGGATAAACTCTTACAGTGCAGGTGAGTTGCCAGAAGGTCACTGAGAAAAAAGTCTAGAATTTAAGAGAGGTGGGTGATGGCCCATCACCCACATGGGGGTGAGAGGGAATCTGTAGCATAGATTTTTTTCTAAGGGAAAGAATGGAACTAAAAGCAGGCTAGGAACAAAACCTTGAGGAACATGCCTATATTTAGGAGGCATAGCTGGGATTTAGAGCCAACAGAGGGATGTTCAAAGAAGCATAGGCACTGAAGGATTGGTATGTTTTAGAATCCAAAGGAGACTTTCAAGATGGAAATGAGTAACTAAATGTCAAAAGCTGTGCAGACTCCCAACTAAATTTGGTGGGTGGTATTTAGGTGAAATTGTGGTAATAAAAACCAGATTGCATGGGATTTAGTGGGTGGTGAGTACAATGCAAGTAACAGCTTTAGACTATTCTAGAAATTTTGAGATGATAGGAAAGTAACTAGAGAGGTAACAGCTGAAGAGGATTTTTAGAATAACAGAAACCTGCGCCTTTTTGTAGGGCAAGAACAAGGGCAATTGAGAAAGCAGAGCAGAGGAAAGAGCTGAAGGAACGCAATTCCAGAATAGAGAGGAGGGGACAGAAGACAGCACAACGAGGGCTCTTTAACCTTGGCAACAATGGTTCTTCTCCCAGAGGAAAGAACAAAAGGTGAGAAGGAAGAAGACACAGTGGCACTTTAAGAGGCAGAAGAGGGACGTTACAGAAATGTACCCTGATTTTGGTAAATAGAGGTTGGACTTCTCTTGAAAGTTAAGGTGCATTAAGGGACTGACCTGGTTCTTGAGAGCAGAGTCTGGAATGGCTAGAGGTGGGGATGCTAACGCGTGGTCAACAGCAACTGATGAAGAGCAGTGCTTAGAGCTCAGCTCACATGGAACCGGAAATTTGGGGGGAGCCACTAAGTGTTTTTCCAGATTTTATCAAGACAGTCCTTGTAGCTGGTTAGAGGGGCAGTTAAGGCAGAGAATAAGGGACCATTAAGAAATGGTGGGGCTTCCCTGGTGGCACAGTGGTTGAGAGTCCGCCTGCCGATGCAGGGGACACGGGTTCGTGCCCCGGTCCGGGAAGATCCCACATGCTGCGGAGCGGCTGGGCCCGTGAGCCATGGCCGCTGAGCCTGCGCGTCCGGAGCCTGTGCTCCGCAGCGGGAGAGGCCACAACAGTGAGAGGCCCGCGTACCGCAAAAAAAAAAAAAAAAAAAAAGGGTGAGTTTGAAAGAGGTCAGGAATTTTCGGGCAGCGGTCTGAGTATTTGATGAAATGACTGGGCAGAAGAGTTCCAATGAGGATGAAATACAGTCTTACAGAGAGTATAGAAAGAGCAAAGGTAGACAGCTGAGGACAGAGGAGAATTTTCAAGTCAAGATCTTAGAAGGTGGGCCATTTTCAAATGCTGAGGATATCTGGGGTTTCTCTGTGCTCATGGGTTGCTGAGGCAGAGAGGAGATTTTTGGAGCAAAAGATGAAGAGGACGAGAAAACAGGCCAATGAGTTAAGAGTTGTTAATTTAAGTATTAAAATGTTGGAGCTGGAGAGGAAAATTTAGAGGCTGGTGTTTATGTTTGGAAAGGATGTTTTTGGACACTTTAACTTGTTTTTAAGCTAATGGATTATAAAGTAAGTAAGTAAGATCTGATAAAAATGTAAGATTTCTTAAAAAGGAATGAACTAGTGGAGTAGAATTTATTTCAAATGGGACATGCTCCATTTATAGCACAAATGATCTGTTAACAAAATCTGTTACTGAATAAAGAAAATATCTTCATGAAAATTGATTGACCAGTCAATTCCGTCAAAATAATACACAGAGCCAGAAGACCTTCTGCCTTCCCCGTTCCCTTCTTTAAGCTTTTGCACACTTCAGAGGCACTTCAGAAAGCAAAGAGATTGGGTCCAGGATCTGAGTCCTGTCTGTTTCACAGAGTTTGCATGTTGCAGATTTGCAGTAGAAGCTGCGAGTGTATTGACTCCTTAACAGAAATACGTTTTATTCTCCTGGGCCACCCAGAATCTGCCTTCTACTCCAAATGTAGAGAGGCCTATCTTTATAAAGAAAACTGAGGGTGTTTGAGGTATTTACAGACCATGTGGAGTTCTAATTGGTTACTTTGTGGTTTATAAACCTGCTTTTGGAATTACCTGTAATTTCCTCTTCGAATCTGCCTTTGGCCATTTTTGGCTATTGCCCTTTAGTGGTACCAGAAACAGAATCCAATTAGGGAAGATAAAATAAACACAAAGATGAAACTAAAATTTATCAGTTTAACTTCTCGCTATCTAATACCTAGAGCAGTGCTTGTTACAACAGAGTAGGAGCTCAATAAATATTTGTTGTCGATTGCCTTGCTAGATTTATTCATAAGAGCTTCAGAGGAGGAAAGATGCTTAGATTAATGACCAAATTGAATTTTTGTTTTTGCAAGATTTTTGAGACTGTTTCTAATGTTAACAATATTGGCAATTTTGAGAGAAAATTAAAATTGCTTGGCTCTGTCAACCATTTAGTCATTTATTTAACAATCGTATTTTAGGTGCTGAGAATCCCAGTCTTTGACTAGTACTGCATACATTTTTAACCACGTGATTGGTGTTACCATATCAGCTGGTAACTGGGTCTATGGAGACACTCTGGGAAGAGGCACCACATCTGTCTCTGCAAGTCAGGGGAGGCTTCATAGAGAAGTCATGAAAGATGAGTAGTGATTCATCAGGTAGACAAGGGAGAGAAAAGCCTACCAGATCAGTACAAAGGCATGTTAGCGGGAATGATCATGGCATGATGGGGAAATTGCAAGTAATTTAGAAGGTTTGGGAAGTAAGGTGTCTGTGGGAAGGAGAGGAGCCAGCCATGGAAAGTGTGAATGTCAAGTTGAAAAGTTTGAGCTCCATCCTGTGAGTGAGAAGGAGTCATGGAGAGGCCAGATTATAAACAAGAGAGTGACGTGACCAGATTAGAGTCTCAGAAAGATTCTTCAGGCAGTGCTGTGGAGGACAGACTGCAGTGGAAGCCGGAGACCAGCTAGATCATTAATATAACTGTCAAGATGATTCAAGGACAGTGGAGACAGGCAGGAAGGATGGGTTTGAGATGATGGGTTGAGGAAGATGAGTGAGGATGGGTCTAGGTGACTCATCACTGAACCAACTCATAACTGGTCCATAGCTGGTAACATAAGGCAGAGAGAACATTTGTATAAATAAAATGCATAAGCAGACCAAAATTTTGTACATTGAACATTCTACTAATTGTGCAGATTTGGGAATCTTTTTTCCCCCTAGGACATATCTGTCTCCAAACAGTTAATGAGTGATGAAGTGGACCAAAGGCAGGAAGCAAGGAGGCAGAGAATCAAAGTCTTTGAAAATCAAGCAAACTAAATTATTAATTCTTTCTTCCACCCTGGCTCCCCAGACAGAGTTCACTGTATATCACTGAGAAAAGTGAATTATGTATCTATCTGAACACTGTTGTCAGAAATACCAAATTCTAGGATAGAAAATTCAGCAAGCCAACTATTTTCTCCCGATTATCCAAAAACATTAACTCCCCTACTCCCCCTACTCTGCACCCTGGACACACCCCGGCCCAGACATTACATTTTAAATCATTGGAGTATCTTAAAAATAATGTTGGCAACTTCAGTGTCCAGGTTTTCCTTATTCCTTTTGTTTTTCCCTGTTGGTCAAAGTGAGAAAGAGTAGTGAGGATGGACAAAGGAAGAAGGGTGGTTGGGGAATATGTATATTAGGTGATTGGGAATTAGGATTAGAGGATAGTTTGAGGCCACTCAAAGTCAAATCTGGGAGGACCTTAAAGACTACTTAGTTCCTTTCCTTCATTTTAAAGTAAATACTGTTGAACCACAGAAAGATGAAATGACTGACTTAAGGATAAACAGCTAACAGGAAAGAGAACCAGCTGAATGGGAAAAAGATGTGAAAACTACTTTTAAAAGTCCTATACTATTTCTATTATGTAGACCTTATCTATACTTGAAGCCTGGGAGTTTAATTTACAATTCCTAAATAGAATATACCATAACAATAGGCCCAGTTAGTGAAACCCAGAATCTTGCAGAAGCTGTAGAAAAAAAAGTACAAGATCATTTGGGGATTGGAATCAGTCATTTTTTTTCTTGTAGTTTGAAATGCTTGTAAATGAGAGTATTGGAGTTAAACATTTTCTACATTTTATAAGTGGTATGTGGCACATGTAGAGACTTGGAAATGCTTTTTTGAGAAGTGATCATTATACAGCAGAATAACTTGAATTTGTGGGAAGCTGGCATTGCTTGATTTCAAAAGTTTAGTTAAAAAAAAAAGTCAAGTGTGAAAGTCCACATAATAATGGGATTTTTTTTTTTCTCCTTGGCACTGGAATGGGTCCCATATAGTCCCTTAATTTCTTAAGTAAAAACTTCAATTAAGGGGATTCTCTTAATCCTTATGGAAAATATGCTTCATATGGTGTGTAAAATCAGGCAAATTTTGGAAAGAAGAAAAGCAGGCAGTAGTCTTGAAAAACAAAAATGGTCTGCTTGAACTTGCCTTTCTTGAAAAAAACAAAACCCAACATTCTTTCATAAAGCATTTTTTTTCAAAAGTATTTGCCCTTGAGCATTTTTTCCTACTTACCCATGCTTATCTTTCAAAACAAACATTTATTCCTTTCTACTATATGGTGTGAGGAAGTTCCTTTGAGGTTATGCCCTACAAACTATCCAAGCAGTAACTGTCACCTCCTTCCTATGGCACAAAAGATGACTAACTCAACCGCAGGCCATGCTGAGCATAGTGCGGTGATTTCACGACGGGGGCCGTTCACATGTTACCTATGGGACCGTTTCTCAAGGGGAAAAAACACAGAATTGTATTTTTGTGTGCAAATAAAATTTGGGGTCCTTTTGACCCAATGGAAAATGTGTGTCTGCCAAGTTGGAATATGATGATTTACACTTGGAAACATTTGTGTCATTTATCATATGATGTTACTGGCCTACAGCATGGCTGCATAACAAATAACCATATTAAAAATTAATCTTTTCCACTACATCAGACTGTACGTCTTTTGGAAGCCCCAAGTTTTCTCTTTCGTTTTTGCCCTATCCTCTTTTCCTGCCATCACCCTTTACATTAACTATAGGATTAAGTTAAAAACTCGTGCGCTAGGTATTCAGGGCTGTGCTTTCTGACTCCCAGCCTCCCCTTTCGCCCTTCTTTCCTGCTTCTCTGCAACATATATCTTCTATCCAGTGGAACTGGAACTGGTTCACTCTCTGTCCCCGAAACACACCTTCAAATCCTGACCTCAGGGACTGCCTTTACCTTCTTAATCTTATTCTTTTATAGCTAGGTTTAAATCCTACTTCTCTGACTAAGTCATGCCCAAGTAATCTCTCCCAGAAATTCTTTAGTAACATCATTTTGTAAACCGCTCATTACTTTTAACGTTTACTTTTTAATATTGGAGAGGAGGCAAAACTTTACCGCTACCTTCTTAAAATCCCTGGCTGGGCCTGAGAATTAAATTGGCATAAAATGGATTAACAGGAGAAAAGTGTACAGATTTTTTTGTTTTTTGGTTTTTGTTGCTGTGCGCCGGCTTTCTCTAGTTGCGGCGAGCGGAGGCGGCTCTTCGTTACGATGCGTGGACTCGTTGCGGTGCGCAGGCTTCTCGTTGTCGTGGCTTCTCTTGTTGTGGAGCACGGGCTCTAGGCGCGCCGGCTTCAGTAGTTGTGACACGTGGGCTCAGTAGTTGTGGCTCGTGGGCACTAGAGCACAGGCTCAGTAGTTGTGGCGCGTGGGCTTAGTTGCTCTGTGGCATGTGGGATCTTCCCGGACCAGGGCTCGAACCCATGTCCCCTGCATTGGCAGGTGGATTCTTAACCACTGCGCCACCGGGAAAGTCCCGCATGCAGATTTTTACATGTACCTAGGAACCCCATAGGAAGATGAAGACCCAAAGATGTGGCCAAGCCTAAGTGTTTATATACTAGGTTGCACAAAGAGAGACAGGTACAGAAAAGTAGTTAAAATATATGAAGAGACTAAAGGAAGTTGAGATATTTTAACAAGGTCTGTTTGTACAGAGTTCTCTCGGCCTCCACTTCCCATCTCTGGTGGTAAGAATGTTCCTTTCCTCCTGGTACAGAGAGGGCATCCTTCATATGTGAATTTTTATCTCCTGCTTTCAGAAAGAAAAGGGGAGGTCGGAGCACCCTTCTCGTACCTGCTGTTTTTCAGTACTTTTATTTTATTTTATTTTTAAATTTATTTATGTTATTTGGCTGTGTCGTAGTTGCGGCATGCAGGATCTTTGTTGAGGCATGCGGGATCTTTCGTTGCAGTGCGCAGGCTTCTCTCTAGTTGTGGCATGCAGGCTTCAGAGCGCATGGGCTCACTAGTTGTAGCATGCTGGCTCTCTAGTTGTGGCATGCAGGCTCTAGAGCGCACAGGCTTAGTTGCCCCACGGCATGGGGGATCTTAGTTCCCCGACCAGGTATCGAACCTGCATCCCCTGCATTGGAAGGAAGATTCTTAACCACTGGACCACCAGGGAAGTCCCCTTTTCAGTGCTTTTAGTTCGATATAATCCGTATGCTAAAGTGGCATATTTTGGGGTGGGAATTTCTGCCACTGTTCAAAGTTTATGTCTTATCTCTCCTTTGATTTTGTAATTCTTTGAGACTGAGATTATGTTGTAGACTTATCTGTTCCCCGAAGGTGCTTTTTCCGTAGTAGGCACTGAATAAATATTTATTGATATTTTCCTGCATTTTACAATCGAGTCACAAAAGCCCATGTTTGGATCTTGTTTTTCTGAGCAGAGGAACATTTACTACCTTAATAAAATGTGTATTCTGATATGATCTGTAATCTGCTTTAAGCCATTTTAGGCTTGCATATACTAGCGAATAGAGTTCTTAAAAATTACGTAATTATTTACTGTGGAGAATTTTGGTAATATCATCGATGATGTTAAAGTTTCTAGAAAAGAACTGTTTCAAGAATTGGGGCAGTAACGTTTTGGCACTGGAAGAGATAGACAGTAGAGGTCACTGAATCATCCTACCTTTCTCCTACTGTAGCAATGCATTCTCTCTATAACATCCCAAATAGGCCCTGACATGGAAGTCCCTGGAATTATTTGCTCCTTCATTTTACTAATCTAGTCTTAGTTATTCATAACGCAAACCACTTGGTCTTTTCCGTTAAGAGTCAAAAGTATCCTTAAGAGTAACTAATATTGAGTTGACTTGGGAGTCCTGGAGGACGCCAGAACCCTTCTCAGCTTCCTAGGGGCTAATGCTCTGTCTCCTGGATACTAAGCTATTGCTTACTCCTCTAGGCTGAACTTGGCCTAGGCACGAAACTCTCCAAAATGTCCCTATTTTCAAATGTACAGTGGCTATACTATATATGCTTTGGAATGCCCTTTGGATAGATCTATGATAATACCACGTTATTTATCACTCAAAGTGAAGTATCGTTGTCAGTAAATACAGTAATATCTCAAATTGTACATTGCACATGGCATTTTTGTAAGTACCTAGGTGTATAAACTAGGTATTTGTATAAACTTGGTATTTCAACAGACTTGTGAGTTAAGGAGGGACCAAATTATTAGCCTAGCTTTATAGATAAGGCAGTTTGACCCAGGGAAGAAATACGATTTTCCCATTTCTAGATAAAATTAGGATTGGCACCTAACTTCCCTGACTCTGTTCATTCATTCTGCTGTCTTTCCAATATCCACTATGTAAGAACACGTGGGTTTGCCACACCAGCTCATGAGGCATCTGTGTTCTGCCTATGACTTTAGCTGTGGGGAAGCATCCAGTTGAAAAAACAATCCCTACTTTTATGCTTGCATTTAACATGGAGTTTCATTCTAAGTTGTGCTATGTTTTATGAAAGATAATCTGGCCAATTTCTTAATTGCATTCCATTCCTATGGTTTAGAAAAAAAATGTTGTTGCATTTACAAGGAATGTGTATCGCCCAAACACATAAAAGCGTATTTAAATTGCTTTGGATTTTGATTATTTTAGTATACTAGTTTACCATAACTCAGCAATCTGTAGTGAACCACTGGCCTCTGATTGCATTGTCCCCTCCAACTCTATCCCTGCTCAAATTATTAAGTGGAAAGAATTCTAATTATATAATCTCATTTTGGGGAAAATTGGGAAGAGTAGGTAGAAATCTAAATGATGCATGTTACTCTTGAAGAGAGCTAGGAAACTAGAGCCAGGTCTCATGGCACTCTAATTAAAACTTTTATTTCTGCAGATTTATTCTGTGGTCCTTACTGAACAGATCTGCCTTGGGTTTCTGCTGGTGAGTTTTTCAGCAGGAATGCGCGCTTTGTTTCTTTGAATAGTTGAGTGCAGATTAGTGGTATGCCAATTTCCTGTGGCCTTTCAGAGCTGCAATTTGAGCTCTGTTTGCTCCTGGCCCTTGCACAGCGGAAAACAATGGGTGACTTCTTTTAGGTTTCACTTCAGGGCTCTTAGAAACAGGGGAAGTGGCTAAAGCCCTACTTTACAGGTAATTAACAATAGATAATGTTTGCTCTGCATTTTTTAGAGCCGATAAAAGGTAGAAGAACATATTCAGCTCCTGATTTAGACACCGTGCAGTGGTTTTATGGATACAATAGCTGTCTTAGGATCAGCAAGGTGGCATTGAAATCTGGGTCACATATATGGCTGAGCACAAAACTTTTAAAAAGTAGAAGAAAAATGAATAGTATTAAAACACTGATGGGTAAGCAAGAAAGCACTCCTTAGAGATGCAAAAGAAACTGTCACTTCAAGCCATGCATTTTGGTTAAGGGTGCATTTATTATATCTATATCTGTTTTATGAGGTGAACAGTTTTCATCAATTGCTGATACTGAGTCAAGATAATTTTTTATGTTCTATAAATTCAACTCTAGACTCCAACTGTTTGTTAAAATAATGCCAGCTTAAGAAGTTTTTATTTGCCATCACATTTAATCATTAGCCACAGGTATTCTTATGAAATGGTCTTAGACGCCTAATATGTTGTAGAAAACAGTGTATCTTATGCTTTTATTGGATATTTGGTAGCGATGGTGTTTTTATTTTAATACTCTACTCCGAGTAAATAACATTGTCTTAGACTACCCTTCTCCCTGAAACATATTATGTCCACCTCGTGACAAAGTAGGTTTGTAGCCATGCTGACAGATTAATTGATTTATTCAATTTTCAACAGTTATAAAATACCTGCTCTGCCGTCACATACTGGCAGAAGCACTAAGGATAAAAAGACGGTTGGGGCCCTGTCCTTAAAGAGATTATGGCCATCTTTTTCCCAGCATTGTTGCCAAGAGAAGGTGGAGGCTTCTCTTTGGAAAAAACTAATCTCAATTTTAATACTTAAAATTTACACCTATAATTGTAATGTGTAGGCAGCGTTGTTGATAAAAATCTGAAGACTGGGTCATGTCTGAGATCCCCAAGTGACTTATGTTTAGAGTGAACATAACTCTAAACCCAAAGTTAGTGGCTTTTCGTTCCAAGCCACTTCTAGCTAGCGACATGAAAATGTCACTTTACTCATCTGCTGTTTGGAGATGATGAATATGGAGAAGTGGCTTTAGCAGAGAATTTATATACCATTTAAAGCCAGAGCAGCTCTAAGTGTGTTTAGACACCCTGGAGAACCGTGTTTAAGTACAGAGGTGTACAAAGGTGAAGGAGCCCTACATCAATTAATTAGTCAGTCCAGACTTGCTGAATGCCCAGACCATGTGCAGCCCTGTGCCAGGGCTGTGGGTTTAAGGAAAAAGTATAAGCTCTTGATCTCCACTAAGAGCTGGATCAGGAGGCTGACCTGGCAACCGGAAATAGGAAAGCACTTAAATCCTCTTTTCTGCTGATACAAGTAACATGTGTTTATTGTAACACAGTTTTTGAAAATTTAGAAAAAGCATAAGGCAGAAAACAACACACAAGCCTGCCACCCATTTCTGAGTTACAAAGGGACAATTCTCTGCATACTCTCTTTACCTATCTATTTTCTTTACCTTCTAAAATAAAAAAAATTTAGAAGTGGACACATGCCTCTACTTTTATTCTCCCTTTATTGTCTTGCATTACTCATTGAATCTTTCAGAATAGAGGCATTGGTTCCAAAACATGGTGTAGACCAGAACAATCTTTCAGAAAAGAGTCACTGAAATGAACCAAAATTTGTCTTTTACTTCATTTACTTCCCTCCTTTCTATCTTCTTAGTGAAGTGGAGCTCTTTTCAGAGCATGGAGAAGGGGAAAAACTCAGCTTGTCCTTTTCAGCTCTCCAGCACTTACTCAGCGAGGCACATTTATTGGAGGAAAACTAAGGTCCTCGAAAAGATAAGAAAAAGAGAACTAAGAAAATTCGGATTGCCAGTGAAAGCATAAAGGCTCAGTGGCAAGAATCCAGGATTTTTATTTAAAATAAACTATAATTATTTGATATTGCCAATAATTACAGCAAAATAGTCTTGTAAAGAAAGGACTTTTTAAAAGAATGTCGACCGTGGCTTTGCTGTGAGAGCTAGGTAGCTGTTCCTTCTCTTCCGCATCTCCCACTTTTTATGTTAACCGCGCTAACGGAGCTAATAACTGACCTTAAGAAACTGTGTCTCTGAAGACTAATGTTCATCATTTTCCCCACGGTGACTGGCTTGGAATCATGTAACCAAGTTTATTATCACTGTCATTAAAATCAGTGTATATTTCATTCCGGTTGTACAGGAAGTGATTACTTAAAGTATCCATTTAAAATATGACTTAATGTTTAGATAGTGAACTTGTATGTTTATCATGTCAAAGCCTCAGAATAATATTTTGTTTTCCTCAAGGGCTCTAAATGGCTGCCAGGTTGCACACAGTTGTGATTAGCTACGTGTACACCCACAAAGCTATCGATATTAAAATAGCAGAGCCAAAATGATACTATTAGAATGTTCAAGTTCTCTTGTTCCTTTGTTCCACAGATTGAAGAAGTGTTTGGAGTTGTAAGCAAAGTAACTTCTTCAGCATGCACAATTCTCATACTAGAATGCTGACATCTTTGATCTTTCGATGAAAGAACTCATTTGCTGATACAACTGATGCCCTTAGGAAGAAGTGATGATCTGATTTTGATTTTATTTAACCTTTTACCATGACTCCTAGATAGGTAAGTGTTCTGCCCAAAACTAAGGTATTTGAAAGCAGCAATGAGCTCACTTAATTTCTCTATTTTAAAGAGTGCTTTTGATGGTTTACTAGACACGACATCACAGCTTCCTGTTTCATATTTGAGTTAAGCAGAGTTGGAGAAAACCATTTGCCCTAAGTTTCGAAACTCTAGGGACAAAAAGCCCCTCACCAGAAGCTTCAGAAGCACAGTAGCTTTTTTAAACTTTTAACAGTATTAAAACCTCAGTACTGATGAACCAAAGAAATACACAACCTCCCTCCTGCCTGCCCCCCCAAAAGAAGGGTAAAAGTGAAAATAGAGGATTGAATAAGGCAAATGAGTAATTAAGCTCTTCACTTTTAAGGGCTCACAGGTTTTTCTTAAAGAAAATATTTTCCTTCTTCCTAATCACAGCTAGCCTAGCACTTTGCATGTTGGCAAAATTGTTTTGTCTTCTCCATTGAGAAAGGGACATTTAAGGGAGAGTCAAGCTTTAGGCTCAGTCAGTCACTCGGAGTTAGAATGTAGTGATGGTGGCTACGGAAATGAAGTGTTTATTAGTGTGGTAAGTAAAGAAAAATTATTGAATCTCTCCTGCTCCTTGGGGAATAAAAAACATATTTGGCATTGTGTATTGCTCTTGTGCAATAATTACTTATAATTATTTTATGACTTTTAAAAAAAGGCAACAAAGGAACATATTACAGAAAACAAGACACTTCAGAAACCTGCATAAACCACTGATAACTTAAGATTCCTAGAGAGGAAGTTCTACCATGTGACAAATTAAAGTTATAAAGTATGAGAGTTTTAAAAGATGGAATACAATAATTTGAAATAATTGGGCAATTCAGCAAATGTTTTGTAAGCCCAACCTGTGCACATCCATAATAAGGAATTGGAATGCACTAAATTCTCTTAGAGAAGCAAATTGAAATACTGAGTCTGTGGAGAAACGAATGACTGTTAACTGGGCTGAGGTAGCAAGCACACGCTGGGAGAGGAGCCGTGGGCCAGCTTCCTAGGTCATGGTGTTGAATGAGACACATATATTGCTTCCAATTTGGTATCTTCTTTTCTCCTCTTAATTACAGGAAGAAAAAGATTTTTTAAGGGTAGGGGGCACCATCACAGTTTCAGCACTAGTAGCCTACTAGCTCTGTATTTCAGATATTGCCACCCTTAAGAGGTGAAAGTTTTCTTTCTCTTCTGGGATTTATTCTTCTGTGAAACTCAGAAAGACTAGACCTGTTCCATATAGGAACCCAGGTCACAAAGTAGTGGAACCCTAGGCTGGGGTCCTTGTCATTTCAGTTCTTATTACCAAATATGGCATTTGAACTCTTTGCTTATTATGTGATGGACTTTTCCTCCGTGAAATGTTACTTGCCTTTCTCTATAATCTCCATTTCCTGAATTTTCAGTTTGGAAGCTGTATGTTTATTCTTATGTGTATTAATACTCATTCCCAGATAATTTACCTTTTTGTGATTTGTTTTTCTCACTGTATCATAAGTTTCTCCAAAGGATAGATCTCTCTTTTCATATCCATTCATTATATTCTGAGCTCAAATTTATTGAGTGCTTACTATACACTGGGGTAGCTGGGAACTGTTCTAATAACTTTACGTGAATTAATTTATTTGATCTTCTCAACAATTGTATGAGCTAGGTGCCATTATTATCCTCTTTTATCGATGAGGAAACCCAGGCAGAGAGAAGTGAAGTAACTAACCCAGGTTCCCATGGCTAAGGCTTGGGGAACTAGGATTTGAACTCTGGTTACCTGACTCCAAAGCCTGTGCCTAATGCATGCGTTTAAGGTCTACCTTTGATTATTTTAGCCACAGACTTCCAAGAGAGTGGCCATTGCTACTTTTCCTTAGAAATGTTTGTGATGCCTCCAAATTCCTTTGTTAAATCCTAATGCCCAGTGTGATGGTATTTGGAGGTAGGACTTTGGGGAGACGATTACATCATGAGGGTGAAGCTCTTCTGAATGGGATCAATGCCCTTATAAAAGAGACCCCAGAGAACGTTGTTAGTCCTCAAAGTATTTTCAACCGGATAAATGGACACTGCTCTAAAGGATCCTTCAATCTAATTGAATAAGACCAATACACAGAAAACAACGAATATATGCTATGGTATGAGATCTAGTGAAGTATAATTTTAAAACAAACCTCCCCAGGTAATTCTTGTGATAAGCCAGGTTTGGATTCCCTAGTCTAGTTCCCAGGTTGCCAAATGTATTTTCTAGTAGAACTCTTTTTCGACCAAATATTGTTACCTAAGTTGGTATATATTGATAACAGAGATAATAGGTAGCCACTTCAACTGAAGAGAGAGGGGTGGTGGGTGGCCTTTCTTCCTCCCCACCTCCTTAGCTTTTCCTTTCTTCCCCTCCCAGAACACCCCCAGAATAATTTTAAAACCATGAATTTAAGGAGCAGATGAACAGTCATCCATGGAGAGCCTTCAGGGACCAATAAAACTTTGGAAATAGTATGCAAAATTGTGTATATGTGTGTGTGTTTGTGTTTTTTTCTTGGGGAAGAGTCCAGGGCTTTTTCAGATTATTAACGAATTGGTCCCAAAAAAGGGATAAGAACCCACTGCCCCACCTACAGAAAAGGTACTTTATTTTTTATGCATAACCTCCTTTTTTGAGGCAATTAGTGAAGATTGGATAATTTATAACAAATATAAGCATAAGGTTTTTAGATGCTGCCCCTTATCATTTGGAAACTAGAGGGGGACCATTAAATGATTCCACCTGGATTATCATCATGTAGCAGTCAAGTGGTAAGTACTTCACCATTTTTTTCTGTGGCTGCGTTGGGTCCAGAATTTTTGTTCCTGATCCCCTTGAATCTCCAGTTTCCAAATAGTCTTCTATTACTGAAAAAGAAATTCAATTTCAAGACTTTTTAATAACAAGTGCAAGATATCCTTGCATTCTAATACAACTGTGCCTTTTTCAAAAGTTGACTTTACCTGTAGTTTTTAAATTAATTATTTATTTTTGGCTGCATTGGGTCTTCGTTGCTGCGCGCGGGCTTTCTCTAGTTGCAGCGAGTGGGGGCTACTCTTCATTGCAGTGCGTGGACTTCTCATTGCGGTGGCTTCTCTTGTTGCTGAGCACGGGGTCTAGGCGCGTGGGCTTCAGTAGTTGCGGCTCGTGGGCTCTAGAGCGCAGGCTCAGTAGTTGTGGCACACGGGTTTAGTTGCTCTGTGGCATGTGGAATCTTCCCAGACCAGGGCTCAAACCCGTGTCCCCTGCATTGGCAGGCGGATTCTTAATCACTGTACCACCAGGGAAGCCCCTACCTGTAGTTTTTTTTTTTTTTAATGTTCCAACCAAAATAGATATTTTTAAAAGCTTCATAAAGTTTGATGCTCAGCAATTGCTTAACTGAGTCTTGGGTTTTCCATATTGCCAGATCAAAGAATACTGGGAAAATACAGAGTATATACAATTCTATTCTTTCCAGGTTTCCATTGGAAAGCTATTCCAGAATTAATATGAATATGTAGATTAGTTTGGCACACTGCCATTACTCCTAGTACTGAATCACTACATTTAAGTGATGAGCTCATTTGTAAAATGTTCACTTAGGTTACGATGGTGAGTAGAGGCAAGATAGATATGCGATGTACTGATGCTATAGCCACTCTTTCAGATATGGCACTTACTTCATCACTTAAGTTGGAATGAAGTCATTCAATTCGACAGATTTATCAGGTTTTTGCTAGAGTTCTGGGGATTACAGCATTGAACAAGATAACTACAATTTTTTACCTCACAGAGTTGACGCTTCAATAAAGAGAAATAGACAGTTATAAACAGGCAATACTAATATGTTATAATAAAAGTGCCCTTGTGCAGTGGTAGTAGAGTGTGGGATGTGAGTTTGCTAAACAGATGAACAACAGTTTTTCTGAGATTCTTGGCTTTTCTGTCATGAAATATGGAAAAATAAACATATTGTCTTAGTCCATTTGGGCTGGTATAACCAAATACTATAGACTAGGTACGTTATAACAACAGAAATTTATTTCTTACAGTTCTGGAGGCTGGGAAGTCCAAGATCAAGGTGCTGGTAGAATCAGTGTCTAGTGAGCACCTTCTTCCTGGTACATAGAAGGCTGTCTTCTCATTGTGTCCTCACACGGTGAGAGGGGTGAGGGAGCTCTCTGGAGTCTCTTTTATTAGGGCACTAATCCCATTCATGAAGACTCCACCCTTATGACCTAATCACCTCCCAATGACCCTACCTCCAGTTGTCATCATGTTGGAGATTAGGCTTCAACATATGAATTTTGGGGGCACACAAGCGTTCAGTCCATAGCAGTAAGTGTATAGTTAACTTTATAAGGAACTACCAAACTTTTCCAAAATGGTATATCATTTTTGCATTCCCACCAGCAATAAATTAGAATTCCTATTGCTCTGCATCCTTGCCAGCATTTGGTATTCTACTAATTGTACCCTTTCTTGTTTTCTAATATTCTTCAGGAGTTATTCCCTCCCATACGATCTCTCCTATCCTTTCAGAGGCTTTAGATGGGGAAGGTAGAGGCTTGTGCTCAGTCTCCATCTTGGTCTAATTTTCCATACATGGTTCAGCCCAGTCTTTTTCCCCTACTTTGTAAAAACTTGTTTTTCCAGAGACCTCCTAACACTTCCCTATCAGAATGTAAGTTACTTTAATTTTTTTTCTCATTCAGTTGAGACCACAATATAAGACAGAGTTTTTATGGAGGTCTCTCCTATTTGTGTAGAATTTCTGGAAGACCTTATCCAGTTTTTTGCATTAGTTTCCTTTTGTTCAACAGATCCCAGAGCATATTGTTTTCTGACATCCATACATGATTGATAGATTTTAAATATTATCTTAACACATGTTGCTGACATTCTGTAATTGCATCCTCTGGATTTTCACACAGCATGTGCAAAACATTTGTACAACATAGTGCAACATGATATTTGAAGGCACTATTTTTGTACCATAATAAAAGAACTAAGTATTTTTGTTTCTGATTTCTTTGACCTCTCCTTTCACAAGCTCCCTTTCCAGAAACTATAGTTTCTTTCTAAACCTTAAAAAGCTCAGCTTTTTCTTAGGCATTAATCTTATCAGCAAGAGGCCTTGAAGTCATATCCTAGCACATGGGCAGACTCAGAAGGGGCATCTGTCCTTTGCCTGCTGGGTGCTCTGCTGTTGCTTTTGTTTAATCTTTAAACTGCATCATCCAGCAGTGGACTACCTCTGACAGAGGTCCAGGGCAAAAAAACAGTGGGCTCACATCAACCACAGGGTAGGGCTTATCTCCTAGCAACTACTATTAGCTAAGATAAAGGTTCACTTTAAAAACTACCAAACAGTATGAAAGTTAATTTACATATAATGGCTCAAAATTATCCATTTACTCTGTTGGGAGCTTTATCTTCCACTTTTAAATGAGCTTTTCTACTTTTAAAGTTTTATTTTCATATTCATTGCTAGGTATTCATTTTTCTGGGTATGGTGAGTGAAAACCTAAGGGGCAATCAGGATTCTCTTTTTTGGTGGTGACTCTGTTTTTAATTTTCCAGGTATTTTTTTCACAGAATTCAATAGCTGCCATCTGATTTTTTAAAAATCTGGTTTAGGGCTTCCCTGGCGGTGCAGTGGTTGAGAGTCCGCCTGCCGATGCAGGGGACACGGGTTCGTGCCCCGGTGCAGGAAGATCCCACATGCCGCGGAGCGGCTGGGCCCGTGAGTCATGGCCGCTGAGCCTGCGCGTCCGGAGCCTGTGCTCCGCAACGGGAGAGGCCACAACAGTGAGAGGCCCACGTACACCACCACCCCCCCGCCAAAAAAATCCAGTTTAATCTTACGAAGATAATTGTAGTACCAGGGGTTTACTTTAATGTGTTTAAACACTATCTTTGTTCATAAAAAGGTATTTTTGAGCCAGCTAAAAAACATAGTAAAAGAATTGTTACTAAAAAAAGAAATAAGGGAATCAGGATTAAAAAGCAAAAAATGTAAGAGGATGATTACAAGTATAAGCAGTTAATAAATTTGCTATGTTTGAGCTTCCAATATGATCCAAAGTTTCCTTTCAGACTAGAAGAAAAAGTGAAAAAATAGTAGTTTGAGATGCTTGAGATTTTTAGGAATTATAGGTAGTTCTCGTGGAGGACAATTTTTGCCCCTGGTACTAAAGTCTAAAAGACAATTCTCACACAGAGCTTATGTAGAGGGAATTGAATTTGGGGAATGGACAGTATCCTCAAAAAAAGGTAGAAAGAGTTCCTGTAGTTATTTCTCATAGCAAACTTCAATAAAAGCCAGAGATATAAAACTAAGCCATATTTTGGTGAAGGGAACTGATTTCTTTTCCCCCCCAGGAAATTTACAAGGGCCTAAACTTTGTGGACCAAGTCATAATCTTTTTTTTTTTTTTGCAGTACGCAGACCTCTCACTGTTGTGGCGTCTCCCGTTGCGGAGCACAGGCTCCGGACGCGCAGGCTCAGCGGCCATGGCTCACGGGCCCAGCCGCTCCGCGGCATGTGGGATCTTCCTGAACCGGGGCACGAACCCATGTCCCCTGCATCGGCAGGCGGACTCTCAACCACTGCGCCACCAGGGAAGCCTGCAAGTCATAATCTTTTGATGGTGGTAGTCTTCCATAACTCTCTAAACGTAAGGTGTGTGTTATGGACTGAATTGTATTCCCCCCAAATTCATATGTTGAAGTTCTAACCCCCAATATGACTGTATGAAAGGAAAGGCCATGTGAGGACATAGTGAGAAGGCGGCCATCTACAAACCAGGAAGAGAGGTCTCACCAGAAACCAACCCTGCCACACCTTGATCTTGGACTTCTAACTTCCAGAACTGTGAGACCATACATTTGTGTTGTGTAAGCCACCTAATCTGTGGTATTTTGCTATGGCAGCCCTAGCTGATTAATACAGAAGATAATTCTTCAAACGTTACAATAAGGATTCCTTGGTCTGCAGGTACTTCAGTGACTTAGCTGCATGCAAAGTTGGGCAGTGGCTTTATGGCAAACATCCATTAGGCAGCTCTGTAACTTTCATAAGAGATTGCCAGCCTTACCAAGGCTCCTGACTTCCAAAGCAAATGGATTGCTTTCAGTCAGCAATGTGTTGCTTACTGTAGGTTAGTTCCGACTCTCTAACTAGCTTGTAAGCTCCTCGCCAGTGACTTTGGGCCATATATAACTAATCTTTATTTTCACTATTTAGCAAGAGAAAGATGGTTGAGCTGCATGTTTTTTGCATTGCTAAAGTATTAAGATGGTGAATAGTATATTTTTCCTCCCATAGTTTCATCAGTGTAAGTACTTAGAGAGGCCAAAGAGGAGATGGCAGGAAAAAAGCTTGTGGGATAAAAGATGTGACTTCAGTCTTCTGAATTGTCCTCTAATTCTCTGAATAACAGATTCAAGGAAATAAGAATAAATAGTATACAATAAATCTCTTATATTACATTTTTTAAAATCTTATAATTTGCTGTGTCCTTTACTATTTTACATTGCACATATAGGCAGTGGGGTAAAATTTCCTAAGTTTACCTGTGATAGAAGAATTTGAGTCTAAATGTATACAAACCTGAAACTAAAATTGTATTAAATCTGGCAAAATTTAGACAAACTCAAGAATGCCAGGGGAGGGCTTCCCTGGTGGCACAGTCGTCGAGAATCCTCCTGCCAATGCAGGGGACACGGGTTCGATCCCTGGTCCAGGAAGATCCCACATGCCACGGAGCAAGTAAGCCCGTGCATCACAACTACTGAGCCTGCGCTCTAGAGCCTACGAGCCACAACTACTGAGCCTACATGCCACAACAACTGAAGCCCGTGCGCCTAGAGCCCGTGCTTCACAAAAAGAGAAGACACTGCAATGAGTAGCCCCCGCTCACGGCAACTAGAGAAAGCCCACGTGCAGCAGTGAAGACCCAACACAGCCAAAAATAAATAAATGAATTTATTTAAAAAGAAAAAAGAATGCCAGGGGAACAAATTTCATGAAATGGACATGTTTTGACCCTTTAGATACTGTTTTATTAATGTTGTGAGTGTCAGATATGCCTCTTTCCATATAGCAGCTATTTTAAATGCACAGGTTATAAATATTTGGTCTGATGGGTAAATATGGAAGATCTAGGAGTGGAAGATTATACCCTAAATCTCATGGTGGCCAAAGGCACATTGATCAGCTGTCTGTTAGTCTATCTACCTATCTAGCCAGCCTCTCTCTCCCTCTCTCCCTCCCTCTCTCTCTCCCTCCCTCCCTCCCTCCCTCCCTCCCTCTCTCCCTCTCTCTCTCTCTCTCTCTCTCTCTTTCTCTCTGTTTTTATCTACAAAATTCTTGTTTCTCACTGCAAGAGGTTTGGGTTTAAGTATTTGTGCCGTAGTAAAATATCTTACAACTTAAGCTAGAGCAGTGTGATCTGAATACACAGGAAACGCAACAAAAGTTCTTCAGACTCTATACTAGAAGCCAATTATCAGTGAGATAACAGGGGGAAGGAAAGAAAAAGGTGCTTAGATAAGCCCCTAACATTGAGTATCGGGCCTTGATTGATTGCTAATAAGTTTTGCAGCTTATAGCAAAATAGTTTTTTGTTCCTTTTTTTTTTTTTTTAGGATGTTGTAAGTTATTTGGCTGCTCTGCATTGATTGGCTTAGTTTGGTTTAACAGGTTTGTCAGTGTCTCACTAGGTGGATTCAAGTAGGTAAAATGTAAACCAGAAAATAAGGATATGCTTGCCTTGTCTTATGGAATGAGAGTAACAGGACCAGGCCATGCCAAAATCATGCCTCTTTTTCTAGATTCATTGTAAGTTGTGAAGTGGCGTGATGCGATGTGAATGTCTGGACAAGCATCCCTTTTGTTGTTCTCAAGGGGTTATGTCCTGGATTTGTTCCTTTGCAAACTCTTTGCAGTTTACATAGCTGTAGAGACTTAACGCCTTGGCAGGAGCACAGGTTTTTTTTTTTAAAGTTTATTTATTTATATATATATTTTTTATATTTTTATTTTTGGCTGCATTGGGTCTTCGTTGCTTTGCTTGGGCTTTCTCTAGTTGTGGCAAGCGGGAGCTACTCTTCATTACAGTGCGCGGGATTCTCATTGCAGCGACTTCTCTGTTGTCGTGGCTTCGGTAGTCGTGGCTTGTGGGCTTAGTTGCTCTGTGGCACGTGGGATCTTCCTGGACCAGGGATCGAACCCGTGTCCCCTGCATTGTCAGGCGTATTCTTAACCACTGTGCTACCAGGGAAGTCCCGGGGGCACAGGTTTTATCTGTGGGTTTTCTCTCTTAGGACAGCAGGCAGTTAGTTTATGTAGGAACTGCATGCTTTTTGCCTATGGGTTAATTTTGATGTTTTATCACTTATTTCTCCTTTTAATCACATGCCAAAATGATATTTCAGATGCCCACTAGGCTTTCAGAAGGAGCAAACAAGAAAGAGAGCTCTTTTGGATTTCTCCTGTCCTCCTTAACCTTCCATTCAACACGCAGTTCCTCTTTTCAGAATGTGCAATCACTGATTTGACTCTTTATGTATTTGAGCACTTGCTACTGAAAATACTAGACTGTGTACATTATGTTCACAGGTGAAACAGGTGAAGAGAGCACGCACGTTCTTCAGGATCCTTCTAGGTCTTTCCCTTAGATACATTGTTGTTGCCACGACCATCAGTCGTTTGATCGACAGCAGAATCAAAGTTCCCTTAAAGAGAAATTGTAGAAATCGATAACTGTCAGTAGGGATTGCTGTACTGACTGTAAGAGATTTCTCTATTTCAGTAGCTACTTTGACAGTGACTTTAATGATCATAGAGTCAAGATTTTCTTAATCTGGTTGATACTTCTTCAGAAAATCTAGTTGAGAAATTCAATAACCAACATATCCTGGGCCAAATAAACTCGCTTTGCAAATATTCTAACATATTTCTTCTGAATCCTTATTATATACACAAGTTTAAAACTTGATGATATTCTCTACACAGTTAATTTTCATGAAATGTGTTTCAATAACTAGATTAGAAACTTTCAATGCCTGAGTGATCTTTGATTCCACCATAAGGTTTAGTACTTCTTGACTCAGTGTTCTGAAGTAGCAGGATTTCAGGCAGAGGTTGGCTTCTAATTTTCTAAAACACTTCTGTGAACCTGAAGAACAAATCCTTGAACACCTATAATAATTCTTTGGCGCAAAGCCAATCCATTTTTTCCCTATAAAATGCACCCTGAAAGTCTTATTTTACTCATAGTCACTGACTATCTGGATGGTTAATACTCAGCAATTAGAAGCAGGATGAAGGATGATAGGAAGGAAGGGATTTTTTGAAGCAGAAAAATGAGAATAGAGAGAAGTCACAACTGTTGATCAAAAGATGCCGTCTGGGCCTTGAGTGAAGGATTTAAGCAGTTCTAAGCACCAAAACTGTTCCTGAGAGTATTGGCGTATTACAACACAGTATGATGTTTTATTTTCACAACAAGTGATCTTCAATTTACAAAAAAATGTGTCTTTATATTTCATCATAGAACGAATATAATATATATATATAATATATTTTAGATAAAATAAAAATCTTAATACTTGGGAGAGTCGATTTCAGTTATTCAGAAAATTATCCTATATATAGTAATGTACCTCAGGATAGTGTTAATAAATGAGCAACTGAATTAATCGATTAGTTCAAAATAACACAAAATGCATATTTCTTAGATAAAATGACCATTTCTCTGCTCAAAGATCTAAGGTGGCTTCTGTTTATGTTGTGTATAAAATCTGGCTTACCATTTCTTGAGTTTGCTGTTATAGTCACCCAATCACATGGCTACTTTGCTCACACCTACTCTCCCAGTGGCAATCTCCATCCTCCCTCTTTAATTTGTGTTTTAATGGGGACTTTTCACTTCCCTACCCCCAGTGATTGGTCCAGGGGATGAGCATGTGACCAAGGATAGTCCAATCAGCGTCTTTCAAGCAGGACCAAAGGAAAACCTCTTTTTTTGTCCAGTTGTGAAGGTGTAAGAATGTGTGCCTGGAATCCCATTAGTCATAGTCTCCAGCAGAGAAATTACCATGCAGAAATGACAGGCCAAATTAGAAGAACCTGACTGCACTGGAGTTTTTAGTTTCCATTGCTCCTAGGACCAACTTCCAGCCTTCTCCCTCTAGCAGTTTGCTTCAATAAGCCAATAAATTCCCTAAGCTACATCATTTGTGGTTCCATTTCTTGCAACCAAGAATACTAGTTAGTTCATATTCCAAGAGGTAGGCACTTTACATTATTTCTTGTATTTATAAACCTAGATTGTGGATGTCATCTCCCTGTTCTACAGTTGAGGAAATTGGGTCTCAAAGTGTAAGTGCCCTTGGCCATGCTCAGATGGCTATTCAATGAAGATCATCTTTTTAAAAAAAAATTCTATCTTAACGCACTTTTTTACTGTGGTAAAATATACATAACGTAAAACTTATCAGTTTAACCATTTTAAGTGTACAGTTCAGTGGCATTAGGTACATTTGCATTTCTGTGCAATCATTACCACTATCCATTTCCAGAAGTTTTTCGTCATTCCAAATGGAAACGTTATTCTCTGCTATGAACATGGATGTACGAAATCCTGTTTGAATCCCTTCATTTCAATTATTTTGGGTGTATACCCAGAAGCTGAATAGATAGATCATGTGGTAATTCTATGTTTAATTTTTTGCGGAACTACCACACTTTTCTCTACAGTGTCTGCACCATTTTACTTCCCTACCAGTAGTGCAAAAAGGTTCCAATTTCTCCACATCCCCACCGACACTTTTAATTAAAAAAAAAAAAAAAAATCCATCTTGATGGGTGTGTTCTGTTTTTTTTTGTTTTTTTGTGTGTTTTTTTTTTTGCGGTACGCGGGCCTCTCACTGTTGTGGCCTCTCCCGTTGCGGAGCACAGGCTCCGGACGTGCAGGCTCAGCGGCCATGGCTCACGGGCCCAGCCGCTCCGCGCCATGTGGAATCTTCCCGGACCCGGGCACGAACCCGTGTCCCCTGCCTCGGCAAGCAGACTCTCAACCACTGCGCCACCAGGGAAGCCCTGTGTTCTGGTTTTGATTTGCCTTTGAAGCCCATGAGTTTTAAACAAGACACTTCCGGGTGCCCACCTCTCCCACAGGCCCTCCCTCTCTGAACTGTCATCATCTACCATATCTCTTTAGTTCAGAGCATCACCTCCAGTTGACCATTCTCAGATTTTGTCATTCCCCCTTTAAACATCCTTGGCTAGAAGAAACCAATGTCTTCTTCACTCTGCCAAAGCATGTGTTTACCCTGCTTTAAAATTCTGTTTGAAATTCATCTCAAAGGTCTTCCTCAAAGGAATCTGGCCTAATCCAGTGTATATTTTATTCCAGTGTCCCTTAAGCATTAAGGAACAATTAGTATTAGGCTTATTTATTTATTCTTTGGCATGTTTTCCGAGTGGGTCTATCGCACCCACTTTTAGCTTATAAGCTTCTTGAAGAAGAGACCCCGGGTAACTTTCTGTGGCAATCCCATTATACCTACTGTTCAGAGGTCAATGTGCAGTGGACAGTTAATAAAAGTTACTGATAACTACCACCACCAACATCATCATCGTCGTCATTGTTACTTATTTATGTACAATATGGCATTTCAATTATCTTATGGTATTCTTCTTGAGAGGAAATCTTCATAAATATATCTTTGTGTTAAAATTTTTTTATAATGTCATTTCAATATTTCTTTGTAATATTTTTCTCATGCTTATGTGCACGTCGAAAAGCAAGTTCCAATTTTCTTATCTACGTTTCTGTTTCCTACTTACACGAAATTTCCTCTGTAGACCAGTTTCTCAATGTGTTCTCTTGGGACCAAGGGTTAGCTGTCTTAGGAGAAATAGACATTTAAATGCTCAATTTTCTTCCTAACACGACTGCTGGAGTGGCTGGCAGACATTTATTCCAGACCCCAATTCTTGGACACAGCCATTTTGAAAAGATGTTCACATTTAGAAATATGAATGTCATCCTGAGGCCCACCCTGAAATGTTTCAGATCAGCTGGTCTGTTAGACATGCTGCATCCCTCCAAAAAAAAAAAAAAAAAAGCCTAAAAATGATTAGGCTTCCTGTCCTGTGGATTTTGAATTACTGTAATTAGGATCTCATGTTTGCAGCCACACAGCTAGCCCTGGTCTCTCAGCCTGGGCGCTTTCTATTTCAGTTGGTAATTACTCAGTGGTTAAAAGAAAAAAAAAATCACAGATGAGGGAATTGAGGACATAGTTGACTTGGTACTGACTCTTTTGGGTGGTGGGAAAATAGGGTACACTGTAATTCTAGCTTTCCTCGGACCAAGGCATCTAGGCTGAATGTAATAGGGCTCTCGACTTTCTTTGCACCCTTTCCAAGGTGCTTCAACGAGAACAAGGGAGGAGGCTATAGATGGGAGAGGCTGGGAAGAAGGGAGGGAGTAGTAAGGTAGAAGGAGGAAGAATTTAGTGGTCCTGGGAGGGCAGAGGAAGACATTAGTACAACTATTCCATTAAAAAAGGATTTGATATACTTTTACGAACGATGTGTCTCTGGGTGTGTGCTTTAACTTCAGGTTAACTTCAAATAATAATTAAACACCAGTTGCTGGATCATCTGCTTAGTAGTTATCAAGAGGGTTTATTTACTGATATGAGGTGAAAAGCAATGCATTCTCTAGTTAGCATTTGTGGAGAGGTATCCTTCTGTTTGGAAAAAGATTTCTTCCCTCCTTCCCCGCCTTTCTCTCTCTCTCTCTGATTTTTCTATGCCTGAGAAAGCTGGTTTTATGCTATTAAAAAGTTAGAATCGCACGGCCCAGAGTCACTGGCCCCTTTAAAGGGGACTTTCTCTCTTGTCTTTAAGAACAGACCTCGAAAGGAGCCAGATGGTTCCCGTCTGCTGCCTTGAGTCAATGCACTTCCTCTCACAGACAGGAGCCCTTTTGCCCTCCTTCCTCCCCGGCCCCTCCCCACTTTCTACCCCGCACCCCTGGGCCTCACTGTTTTGTTGCTAGGAATAATCTTTTATTGCCCAGTTGTTCGGAAGTGACCTTTTGCCCTTGATTAGAGAGCACCAGGCTCTATCACCGGATTGCTTTTGAGTTGCCAGTTGCTTTTTTGTGTCGGCTGATCCGGTGTCAGGGAGAACAATGCAAGGCTTTGCAAAATTTTAGTATAGCTCAGGCGGGTGGAATAGGTCGGGGTGGGGAGTTTGGGGGTTATATAAAGCAGCCTGGTGGGTCCTGGTGGAAAAAATATCTTTTCTCTAGTAAACTGAAAAATAAATGCTATATTTTAAAATTCATTTGTATATATTTAACTCACTCCTGTTTAATAACCATGCATTTCAGAGCAATAGATTACTTCAAGATTTCATTATACAGTATTAAGTATATTAAGATACTATTACACTGACTGGAAGGTATAGTCTTACATTAAAATATTCATCAAACATGCTACTGAATTGCTCAGAGAGCAATTTTCCAGAAGGTCCCAATTATTCCAAGTAACAAGTGTCATAAACCATGAAATAGAGAATGTGCTTAGTCACCAAAAGCTAACTCATTTTTTTATTTTAAAAATTAGGGAAAATGTCCATGACTTTTCTTGCTTCCTGAATTAAATACAGGAATTTGTGATTTTGTATCGTTCATAATAGTTCTCAAATTCTTTTGATTTCAGATTCCCAGGAACATCTGCTAGAACTCTTAGAGTGGGTGAGTTTAAAATTTATGTTTTAAAACATTCAGTTTTACTCTAGAGGTGAATATTCTCCTGGATAGGTGTGGGAAATTTTTGCAATTCTTTTTGAAGTTTATTAACATATTACTGAAAATTTGAAGTGTCCTAGCCCTCAACCTGAGGGAGGAAAATGTCCTGTTTTCCTCATTCCTACCTTCCTACAACTCATGCAAACCTAAATTTTTATTGCAGGTGATTCTTAATGCTAATGGCCATACTGTTCTTAACTCTTGGCCTGCCGGTTGTGGTGGCTTAAAATGAATGCCACCTCTCTGGTTTATTTCAGGTGGTCTAGTCCATTTCTTATTTCAGAGATTTGTAGTGGTAGGTGGTGATACCTGAGAAGTTACTGCAGCTGTTTTCCAGTGTCAACGGAGGGACTATCTTTTTATACAGTGTGGAAATATGTATATCAGCCTTCACCACAAAGGAAGTTAAAGATGTAAAGTGCAGAGTGAGTAAGTATTACCAGTTCCATTTTATAAATGAAGCAGCAGTAACTCTCGGTCATGCAAATATTCTAGGAGGACCCAGACCAACTCCAGGGTTCCTAATCGCCTTGTTTCCATGCTGTAAGAATGGTTGTTTTCATAAATGTTGTCTGTATGGGTGTCACAAAGAAAAATGATTAGTGTGTTCTGCCTTTTTCAGTTTTTGTTATTTGTTATTTGCTTTATTGATTAAATATCTTTCTCTCAAAAAATCAACATGAAACATGTTGATGAATAATTTTGAGGATATGGTGATACATGTGTATATGTGTGTATGTACATGTGTGTGTGTGTGTGTGTGTGTGTATCTCCATGTTTTTAAAAGAGCAGTGGATATTGTTGATCCATTTTATTAGCAGACTAGATAAACAGTTTGCCAGATAACTTGCCATTTGGTGGGTTTCCCTGGTTGAGCCTAGGAAATGAGTGGGGAATGACCGAGGCAAGTTGGATGTTGAGACATCATTTAGGGAAAAGAAAGCATGCCATTCACGTGTTCGTAGATTTCTTTTGGTTTCAATTGTCTGTCATTAGCAGGGACAGACCTCTGAATATCTCTAGACGTGTGATGGTAAGTCTGAGTGGTAGCATTTGAGCTTTTAAAAAGCTCAAACCAACTAGTAGATGGTTCTAAGTTCTTCTTCCACTTTTGTTTTTATTCCGAACAAGGGCATCCTCAGCTCTGGTATGGTTCTGAGAATTGGTCAGATTACGTGAATGACAGGGGAAAATATTGGAAGGTTCCTTTAGGGCCTTTGGGTCGGAGCAAGGGAAATGCTGAGTGTGTTTATCAATGTGGCTTACAGACAACAGACGACTGGGTCATTGTAGTGGTTATCTTACTTTATTTTCTTTAAAGCCCTCCTGTCTGAAATAAGGATACTTCTCTTTTTATTTATTTAATGGGGTTGTTGTAGAATCTAATAGTTTCATAAATAGAATAGTAAATTCTGTATGAGAGGAATTTAGCTTATACAGGAACTTGAAAAAGAGTAGAGAGACTAGAATTCAGCAGACCAAGATTCTTCTGTTGACTATCTTTTAAAAAGACTAAAAACGTTCCCCAACTTACACTATTTTAAAAGAGTGAGCTGTATGTGATGTTTCTGACAGCCCCACGCTAGCAACAAAGAGGCAAAAACAAACCAGCAAACAAAAAGAACTATGTAGTCATAGTGTCCAAGTCAACAAATACTTATTAATTATCTCAATATTAGTACAGCAATGCTATAAAAAGTTTAAATATATATTAAAGCTGTAAACTATATTCTCTTCCTGTCATGCTCCAAAAGCTGACTTTCTGCATACTTAACATAGCAATGTCTACTTTTAACTTTTAAAGGGAATGACATATAAATGCAAAGATAAAATGATAGTTTCACTGAAAAAAGTACCGTACTAGCGAATTATTGATGAGCTTAACCTTAAGGAGGGCAGAGAGTCTGGGTAATAAAGGCCACAGAGCAGGTTTGCTGATTATTATGTATATAATCACAAAAAATCATTAGAGTAAGTCAAAGTAGACTCTTGAGTAGGAAGAAAATTAAAACCCATTATTAAAAATTGATTAAAAGCAAAAGCATGGGGGCTTCCCGGGTGGCGCAGTGGTTGAGAGTCCGCCTGCCAATGCAGGGGACGCGGGTTCGTGCCCCGGGTCTGGGAAGATCCCACATGCCGCGGAGCGGCTGGGCCCATGAGCCATGGCCGCTGAGCCTGCGCATCCGGAGCCTGTGCTCCGTAACGAGAGAGGCCACAACAGTGAGAGGCCCGCGTACTGCAAAAAAAAATAAAAAATAAAAAAAAGCAAAAGCATGAATTAAAAGTAAAGTCATGGTAAAATATCATATAGAAATAGCAGCCTTCAACCAATGGACTGGATGTTAGATTTGTCATGAAATAAAAAAAAAACTTGTCGAATTATTATAATCCCAATATTTCCTAATATTTAATTTCACCCATGCCACTCTACAATTTGAGTTTCATTCCCTTTGCTGAACTGGGTGTCTGAAGTTCTCCTAAATCCTTTTGCTGGTGCAATTTTAGATCTCTCTGTCTTCACCCCTCTGAGCTCGGTCTTAGGGACACCAGGGTCTCTGCCTCTTTATATAACTCAGCCCACACATTCACGGGGTCTTTCTTCAGTACTGTACTTTCTATTACCTATTAATACTCAAGACTTTCAAAGCCCCAATCCTTGTCCTCTTCCCTTTTCCTCTGCTATCTCTCCGTTGTGGTATTCAGAAATAAAGTACCTTACCATCTTTTTTCAAATGGCACTAAGCTTTCCTTCACCTCCTTGCCCTTCCAGGTTCCCACGAGAACCTATTCTTACTTACCACCATAAGAATTTATTGGGTGATTTTGTAAAGGGTGTTAAATAACTTGCTGGGTAGATATGGGGAAAAAAAAACCCACAGACTTGTTGGCTTATAGATGAAAAGCCTCAGAAGATTGTAGAGGACATTGTAGGTGATAAAACCTAGGGAGGGTGAGAAAGATATAGCTCCTCTGTAGCACTTATCCCAAGCAATGTCCTCTCATTTAATGGAAAGAACCCAAGATGGACGTGGAGGGTAGACTTCCTTTGTTCAAGCCCTGGTTGGACCACTGATCATGTAAAACTCTCCTAACCTCAGTTTCTCCTTTGTCACAGGGTTTTACTCCCTAACTTTTCTGCTAACATGAAATAAAATAAGTGAAAATGGCCTGAAGTACAAAGCAATATAAATAGAAGGTAATTATACTATACGGATCAGGTTGGGGATGTGTGGTTGGTACAGTCACAGTGAGAACACTCATACCACGGTGGTGGTTAAGTGTTTATTTGCTTGTTTACTTGTTTATTGCCATTCTCCCCAACTAAATTGTAAACTCCATTGGAGCAAAAGGACCATGTTTGCTGTATTAGCCACTGTCATCCTCTTCTGTAGTATAGTTTCTGGCTCTGGGAAGCACTCAACAAATATATGTTGGAAGGATGGATGGATGGATTACGATTAATAGCCTCAAGGACATTAACTTTGTGAAGTCCCAAAGGATATCAGAAAATCCGTGCATGAAAGCTAATGAACATTATGAATATTTGTAGGATTTCTCAAACCTTCTCTCCAACTCAAAGTTTATTTTAGAGAGTTTGAACAAACCTGACTTTCTAGTTTCCCAACTTATGTGAAACTGGAGGCTGGCAGTCAGGAGTTGCTAAGGAGGAATCCAAAGGAGACACTTACCAGCAAGAAGTAACAGTCAACCACCTGAGTGAGTTAAGAAGCAGAAAAACTGCTACAGGAACTCAAAAAATGGGGCAGTCTGGGACCACTTAATCTATATCAAGTGGAATGTTGTGTGCATAAAAGCTTTGTGATCTGTACAACCTCACACAAAGGCATGGTGTTATGTAAGGGGGAAGCAGCCTACCTACTTCATTGTATAGTGGTGGGTGCTCGTAAGGATATCCCTGAGGCATCAAGAAAATTAAATTATGTTTACTTTCCTTAACAACGGTGGGGAGTATGTAGGTCACTTTATTTAAAAAATATATATTTTTTTCAGGACTGAATTTTTGTCAGTTTTATTGCGATATAGTTGGCACATAACATATTGAAAGTTTAAGGTATAGAGTGTTATGATTTGATACACGGATGTATTGAGAAATGTTTACCACAGTAAGGTTGGTTAACGCATCCTTCACCTCACATAATTACCATGCCGTTGTTGGTGTTATGGTGAGACCATTGAAGTTCTATTTTTATAGAAACTTTCAAGTATACAATACAGTATTGTTAACTATAGTTATGATACTGTTCGTTAGCTCTCCAGAACTTATTCATCTTATAAATGAAAGTTTATACCCTTTGACCAACATCTCCCCATTTACGCCACTGTTGAGCCCCCCGCAATCACCATTCTAGTCTCTGTTTCTATGAGGTCAGTGTTTTTAGATATAGGTAGTTCACTTTAGATTTCGGAAGATTTCTTTCAAAAATGGCCAAAGTAAATAAAATTGGAATGTCTTATTTCTGATAATACTGCATAAAAGAGGTATTATTTTATTCATTAAACCAATGTTGTTTTCTAGATATATCCAAATCAACAACATTCTAAAAGTTAGGAAGTTATATTTTCTAACTATTGAATCCTGAAGGCCAGCAGATGCAGATGCTGCATAAATTAGAACGACTATATTAAAAGAATCAGTCATTTTGCTAAGTCAAGGTGGCCAGCAGCATAATTGGTTTAAATTAGTGAGGTTTTATTTTTGCCATGCATTGTATTCCTCTGGTATCTGAGTTATACCTTAATAATAACTTAGGTGTTTAAGATGTTAAACATACTTTGGTGGCACTGGGTAGTTAGATTTACATAGTCATAGGGAGAGTGGAGTTTTCTTTTTGTTTCTTTTTTTTTCGGTACGCGGGCCTCTCACTGTTGTGGCCTCTCCCGTCGCGGAGCACAAGCTCCGGACGCGCAGGCTCAGCGGCCATGGCTCACGGGCCCAGCTGCTTCGCGGCATGTGGGATCTTCCTGGACCGGGGCACGAACCCGTGTCCCCTGCAGCGGCAGGCGGACTCTCAACCACTGCGCCACCAGGGAAGCCCTGTTTCTTTTTTTAAAAATTTATTTTATTGATGTATAGTTGATTTACAATGTTGTGTTAATTTCTGCTGTACAGCAAAGTGATTCAGCTATACGTATATACACGTTCTTTTTCATATTCTTTTCCATTGTGGCTTATCAAGGATATTGAATATAGTTCCCTGTGCTATACAGTAGGACCTTGTTTATCTTATTTTTGTTTTAGCCTGATACTCACAAGCGGCAACTTTTGAGACCTTAAAGTTGATTTTCAATTTCATGGATTTCAAAAAAGTACTTACTGATCACACACTACGAGACAGGTGGCATGGGAGGCAGATGAAGAGGAATACAATATTCCTTCTCTCAGATTTTGATGCTCTCAAATGGAGAAAAGCCCTCTCTCAATCCATAAACTTTAAACTCTAATGATATTTGGGGAAGAAAATGACAGTCATTATCAATAAGAGTGAACAAAGAATAATTTTAAAAGATTCAAAATCCTCAGCTTAATATAAATGAATGTGAACTATAAAATATGTCACATTAATTGTTACAGATATCAGAGAAGTAACGTTTATCTTGAAGAAAGTGTGTCAATTTTATTTGTTGGGTTATTTTTTCTGATTATTTTGGATTATAATGATTTTTCTAAATAGGAAGGAAAAAACCCTGTAATTACTAAATTCTCTTAATTTAAAAATAGTTTATTAAGGAATCCATGTATAGTTAGGCGGAAGAAAATGCAGATGAAAGTCATTACAGAAATGACGTTTGTATCACAAGAATTTCTACCACACATGTACTTTTTAAATTTAGCTTTCATTTTTTTTTTTTTTGAATCTTTAAAGTAGGTAATTCTAAGTGAATCTTTTGAAGGTCTTTAAAAAGAAAGCAGTTCTAAATCTCTTCACGGCTTAGGTTTTTAGTGTCCTGGGTTACTCGAATCCATTAAATCAGCCAAGAGCAAAAAAAAAAACCATTCAGAATGGAACAAACCGTGTCTGATAAAATAATAATTTCCTCAATTGAAAAAGAGCTTTGCTACATCAGATAGTAGGCGATATCCACTGCTCACTATACAATAGAGGAACCCACACATGTGCCATTCTGGGAGAGCTGCCAACACTGCAGTCATCACTGGTAGTGAGAAAAAGGCATGATTAAAAGATTTGCTTGTAGAGTTGCTCATCATTAGTAATTTGTATATCCGGTAAGAAGACAAAACCAAAAGCAACTCTCTCGTTGGCATTTTTGCGCTCCTCCATTCTCTCTGATCCCCTTAACCACAAAGGTGTGCTGGTCTGTTGGAGCTGGTGTTTCAGTCCTCGTAGGCGTTTTTGGATGCTTGATTTAAGCATGCACACCCTGAGGTCTTCTGCTCCTGACCATCTTGGCTAAAACAAACAAAAGCCTCCCTCCAGCCTCTATCACAATCTTCAGTTGTCTCCACCTAAAATGTATGACATACTTTGTGTGTGATAAAGTGTTTTGCAGTCACAAGTGGAAAAGATGCCCACAATGAAAAGGCCAGGTCAACGGATAGCGGCAAACGTTGCCCTCCTAGAGGTGAGCAGAAGAGATGAGTATTTTATAAATGGAATGAGAGGAAACACCCACCAAAAGGAAACTGGCTTTATTAAACAATAAGAATGAAGAAATTGTGGTGACTTTAGAATGACAAGAGTACAGGATGACTTTTTTTTAAGACATCTGAATGAAGATGAAAGAAAAAACCAACTTAGTGAAGAAAAGAGGGAAAAAGTTAAATGAACACAGGCTGAAGGAGGAATCCTTTACACACAGCTCTGAAGAGGAGGGAGCTAATGAGCCATTCATCGTTACATGTGAAATGCTGAGTGACGCACCAGGGCACTGCTGTTACTCACAAAAGAGAAATTATGGTACATCTTTCAGGCTAAGAAGGTCCTGCTGGAGCCCATGCTCTGTGCCAGGCTCCCTTGTGAGACGCTGTCGGCAAACCTATTTAGAATCATTTTTTGCTGTAGGAAATTGGCCCCACGGGACAAGGAATTCCTGCCCCTCCCAGGTACCCTGGAGATTTACAAGGAAATGTTGCATGGCAGTGCAGCACCCTTGTGTTTCTATGTCCAGTCATGTTTTCTGACACAAAAGGTGATGGGGACACTTCTGAGTCCACCTAAAATCTACATTCCTAGGGGGACCTCTAAGTGGGTTAGGTAAGGCTAATTCTGATGAAAGCAGATTCAGTAGCTCAGGTTTCTTCTTTGGCAAAATAATGCAACCATTCTGAGGAGGAGAAGTTATCTATGCTTAAACTTCTTCCTTTTTAACTTCAAGAAGCTCCAAGTCCTCTCCAGAACACCATAGCCCATCGTCTGAAACCACGGTACCCCTATAATGCACATAAGTTAAAGATAAGTAGCGTGGGTTTAGGATTGGACAAATATAGGCTCAAGGCCAGTCTCTGGAACTTGCAGGGGACAATCTTTATTTCCAATACTGCCCTTAGACCTGGGCACCCTGGCCTTGCTGATCCTGACACACTGTCCCATCCCACCTTAGCGGACCCTGCTCTGTCCTTTCTCTGACCTCGTCTTCCCATGTGACTCAGAGTCTGTGGGTCCAAGGGGACATGGCCACTCTCCCAGTGCCTGTGCCTCTTCACATTCTGGGTACCCTGGACCAAAACAGCAGGGCTTGCCTTTCTCAAATCTACCTTCAGAGGGTAGACAATGGTGTCCTAATGCTGCCATCAAGGCAAGGGGTAAGAAGAGGGGGTTGAAATGGATGGAATTGGGATGTGGGGGGCTGTGGTGTCTGCACACATGTGAGATGCCTGTGGTGTGGGACAGAGGCTGGGTGTGAGAAAGACCCCTTCACTCGTACTCTGGACCACACCAGCAGATGTTAGAAGTGGGCTTCTCCATCTAATAAAGTTACTGTGATGTTTAAACTGGGCTAACGTAGGTCAGGTGCTCAGCGTAGAGATTGGTAGACTGTGCACACTCAGTATGTTTTTGTTCTGGGATGGTTTCTGTTCTAAATTAAACCTGACCTAGCCTCTTCTAAATTCCCATGAAAAACATGTATCCAGAGGTTCAGAATAAAATGAAACCTCTGTAGCAACTACTGAAAGATAAGATTGGTAGCCATCCTATTGTTAGAATCTGGGGGGAATTTACAAACAATACAAAACCTGTGGAGCAGAATGAAGAATCAAAATGGGTGTTTTGGGTCATTGATAAAAAGTACAACCCACCCTATGGAAAAAGAAGTCATAAACCTGAATGAACTGAACTACATAGATATCTGATAGGAATACAAATCAGTATATAAAGTAGAAAATACTAGAAACATAGAGAGCAATGAATACAAATATAATTATAGTAGAAGGTAATACACATTTTTTCAGCTTCTGACAAATCGAGTAGGTAATATACAGACAGAAAATTTAATAGAAAAGTTGAATTTACAGCTAATTTTTGTACTTAGTGAAATTTAAACAAAGAATATACTTCTTTTTAAATGTAGGTGAAATATTTTTAGAAACTGAGAATAAAGAAAATCTCAATAAATTGTTCTCAAGTAGAAAGCAAATGGGCCATATTGTCTGATCTTATGCCATAAAACTAAAAACTAATAACAAAAGATTAAGCAAATTGATTAATTGTCCTGGAAGACACCTTGATTGTCACACACATCTTGAGTTGTAAAGTGTTTTACAATTAATGAAATGCTTTACCTTCTGGGTCAAAGAGAAAATGGAAAATTTACGAAGGAAACAAAAACACTAACATGACCATGGTATATGGCCAAAGCTATACAGTGAGGTGTATTCATAATGTTAAAATGCTTTTTACAAGGAAGGAAGAAAATAAATGAACTAAGTACTTTATTCAGGAATAGTTTCTTTTTGCAGTGGAACCACCATTCCTTTTCCTGAGAGACTGTTATTAAATCTAGCCACCATGTCAGACTTCTCCCTCTTTGTGAGTTTCTTTAATCTTAGGAGCCCTACTGCCTCTCCTTGAAATCGGATTTGTTGTTTAACTTTCCCTCCTTCCAATTCTTTCACTCAGGCATGTTTTATATGGTTAACCTCAATTATATAAACAATTTAAATATTTTAAAATGAGGCTCCTAGGCCCGGCATAAATCAGATGGTGTGGTTAGATACCATCATGAAGTAAGTATACCTGAGTTTCCGTCTGAACTCTATAGGAACCCTAAATGATAAAGAATGTCCATCCCAACCAAAACGCAAGGTAAAATTTAACAATGGAAACCTGAAGGCAAAATCAGGGAGAAGACAAGAATACAACTCATTATTTAGTAGTATTCTTCTGAAGGAGAAATAGGAAGTATAACTTACAGAAAAGGAGGAGAACAAGTGATGCCAGGTAACAGACCAATAATGAATGATTTATGAGATAAATATCCCCACATCAATAGCTTTCCTATTTGGCAGCAAAAAACAAGGCAAAACAAACACATGACAACAACAACAAAAAACTAAGAAGATATAATGAAGGAAAAGATTTGACCAATAATAATAATAAATTTTTAAGAGAACATTAGGAAAGTGTAAAGATTTATTTTGCTTCCGGCTGGAAAGATTGAATATGATGAAGTTCATAGTTACTTCCAGCTTAACTTACAGATTTCATGCATTCCTAATCACAGGACCAGCACAGTTTCCTTTAGAAACCTGAACAAACTAAAGTTTATCTAGAAGACTAAATGTGAAAATGTCCATGACTTACTGTTTTAAAGAGTGACTGATAACTATCTCTCCTAAGAGAAGTGACAAAAATTAAATAGCATGGGACCAACACAGTAGACAGACAAGCCAATAGTAGAATAGGGAGGTCTGGAAAATTTCCTCATATTTATAACTACAGTTCATGATTTAAAAATAAAGTCTTTGATAAAGGACAAGTTGGGTGGGAGATCAGACCAAGAATCTGGAGAAAAAATAAAGTCAGAGTTTCACTCTTTTACTATAAATTATAATAAATATTAGATGAATTAAAACTATAAAAATTCTAGAAGAAAACATGTATTTAACTAATGATGAGATGAGGACGGATTTTCTAAGCATAAAGCAACGTAATCAATGCAGTGGAATAAATTATAAAAGAAAACTTGTTCAAAAGCATAAGTAAAATGATGAAAATAATATTTGCAAAAAAAATTACCATCACAGGTAGTTAAAAACATTTTTAAAAGGGCTATTATAAATCAAAAAGAAAACCATGACTACTCTACCAACAAAATTTTCAACTTCACTAGTAATCAAAGAAATAGAGATTAAAACAATAATGATATGTTTAAAATATTTGTGTATATAGTATCTATATGTTTTATATCTCTAAATAGATTAAAATACCTAATATTTGCTATTATCAAGATAAATACATTGCTTGTGGCAGTATACATAGATAATCCTTTTGGAAAGCAAATGTGCTTTAGGTAGCAATATACTACAAATGGTTTTTTTTGTTTGTTTTTTGCGGTACGCGGGCCTCTCACTGTTGTGGCCTCTCCGTGGCATGTGGGATCCTCCCGGACCGGGACACGAACCCGTGTGCCCTGCATCGGCAGGCGGACTCCCAACCACTGCGCCACCAGGGAAGCCCTACTACAAATGTTTATATATTTTAACTCCCCTAAAAATTGATCCTGAGGAAGTAACTAGAGAGGGACTGGAAAGTGCATGGGATTATATAAATGGTATAATCTTCTTTTAATGGAAATACTTTATTTATGCATATATACATAATAAAACCCCTGAAACAGTAATTATTTACAGATGTTAAGACTTTAAGTTTTGTATTTTTCAAAGTTTACATTATCAGCATGTTTTACTTTCGTAATTGGACAAAAAATTGAACGTTATATTTAGAAGTTAAAAAATATTCTCAGGCTTCCCTGGTAGCGCAGGGGTTAAGCATCCGCCTGCCAATGCAGGAGACACGGGTTCGAGCTCTGGTCTGGGAAGATCCCACATGCTGTGGAGCGACTAAGCCCGTGCGCCACAACTACTGAAGCCCACGCGCCTAGAGCCCGTGCTCCGCAACAAGAGAAGCCACCGCAATGAGAAGCCCGTGCACCGCAACGAAGCGTAGCCCCCGCTCACTGCAACTAGAGGAAGCCCGTCTGCAGCAATGAAGACCCAATGCAGCCAAAAATAAGTAAGTAAAATAAATAAATTTATTAAAAAAATATACGTATTCTCGTCCCTTTCCATGTAATCTAAGAGTTTTGAATAAGTGATCTGATCCCTTTTTTTCTGGTCTCCCTGTATCTCCCGAGACACATTTTACATTTTCTCATAAAGTCCTATAGCTCTTTAGTAAAGAAAAATAAATGATATCCTTGTAATTATGAATTTTTGCCTTAACTTCTTTACGTAATATGGTCATCAAGAGTCCCAAGTCACATTTCAGTTTAATATTGCATCTTCTGCTAAACTCTTAATTGGTTCCAGTGGTAATAGCCATATAAGTACTTCGGTGGATTATTTTGCCACACATCGGAAGGTAAAATTAGATATTGCTGTTAGAATATTTTTAAAGGTAATTTACACAAATTCTTTCTCTTGACTGGTAAATCACAATAATTTCAGCAAAGAAGAGGCTTTCCAAAATTCAGCTTAAGCTAAAGTCTATTTCTCACTTTCTTCACGGTCTCCATTACAGTTAATATCCACACATTCTGAATACCATATGTGATTTTAAAAAAATCTTGCCATTGTGACCTTAAAGCTGATCTTTAATAAAGAATATTTTCCTCAATGACAGGTTCTTGGATTTCATTAAGAGTAAAGGAGCAATTTAGATTAATACACTCAACTTGTGAGACGAGAATGTAGTCAGGCATGTACCAGGCTAAAGTCAGCCAGACTTCGTGGGAGCTGCGTCAGTTTTTATGGAAGGTCTCGTAGGTTGAGATATGGAGTCCTTAGGAGCTGACTTAGGTATTTATGAGAGTCCTTGAATTTATTTTTATAATTTCAAATAACAATGGAATCATACCTCTTCCCATGGAAGGATTACTTTTTTCTTTTTCTTTTTTCTGCTTTTACTTTTGGTTGAAACTCAGTTATTTAGCCCAGGTAATCTTGTACCAGTTAGATACTGTGGCAGCTCTACGTAACTTTGACTAATAAAAGACTGCACAGGACATCATTTGAGTTTGACAGACAATTTCAAAACCTATGGTCACTGGACGGGAGTGGAGTTTGGCCCTGCTCCCCCGTGTCCCACCATCCAGGTCAGGAAAGTTCTTCATTTAAAGGGTTTTAATTTCTCTGTGGTAGAATTGACTTACATGTTTTTCCATAAACAAACGTTCAAGAACCTTAACAAACAATTTGTGTATATGTGAACCTCCTTTAATATATATCTAATATGTTAACATCTGAGTATACACAGCAGGTACATTTTTCTTGGACTGGCTTTGGGTGACAGTATTCATGAAGGCTCTAGAATTTACTTGTTCCTCCAAGAATTCTTTGTATTGGGAATAAATCTATGTTGGTCTGGCTTACTTTTGGGGGCATCGTTAATGGTCACATATGTCTCAATCTCAGTTGCACCAATGAAGATGTACGTTTTTGAAGCTGGAAGGTACATGAGTCCTTCAGAGTAATGCTATGAGTTCAATGGACAATCTGCTTTTTGGTGAATGATTTGGAAATCTTCAATATGTATTGGTGAATCCTGAAGCAGCATGAGATAGATTTCGTCCTCTAGGTGTCTCCAAATTTTACTTTGGTCTTAGATGCTCCAGTCAGCTACTTTTGAATATACAAATAGAAAATAGACAGAAAAAAGTTATTAATCTATCATCAACTATGCAGAAGACAGATGAGACAACTGCAGGTAGAAATGGGGTTGATATGATTAGGGACTAAATTTTTAAAAACAAATGAGTTTGAATCAAAGATTCCAAATCATTATGTCATTTTCCCCATCACCTCCATTCTTATTTTTCTTCCCATGATAAAGAGCAAAGCTTAGAAATAACAAATAAGTTAAAGAGAAAAAAAACATTTTCAAGTGAGCTTTTTGATCATATTTGCTGTTGTTGTCAAGCCTTGTTTCCAATAGTTGCTTTTTCGAGCTTTTAGGGAAATAATTAATTGAAATCCATCATTTTTCTCTTGGACCTATCTAAAATTGTGTGTGTGTGTGTATGTGTGTCTGTGTATGTGTGAAAAATGTTCCTAGGATCAGCTCTATTTGCATTGGTATTTCCAGTGGAAATGTCAAGTGTGACCTTTTTCTTGTTTGGGTGTCTAATCCTATTTTAAAGCCCTGTCACGCCCCTGCTGAGGGTCAGTGCCCTTGTGAATAGAACTTCTGCACCTGCTCCCCCTTTCTTCTCCTCTTCTTCCCCTCTGCGTGGAACTGGAGGATGTTCCGGATGGCGAACAAAACAATACTATGCTTCAATGACTGCAGTGACAGAAAATAACTCCAGACTTGGGAATTTGGTAGAGTAAGTTTTGAAACCATGAGAAAATAAACACAAAAATCAGCAAAGCTGAAAAGAGGAAAAGAAAAAAACGTGCAGGAGCATTGCATTGCATTGCTACAGATATCAGGGCTAACCTTCCCTTGAACTTTTCAATTGATAAAATAGGGGCTCTGATAAGGGATCAGCTATTGCAAATACAGGATGCTAAAATCAGTGTCATTGACATTTCACCTGTAGGGAAAACAATTATTAACATGAAAGAACTGTGGGAAATATAACCAAGGAAGCCCAAATTACCATAGCGACTGGATTTGGTTTGCCTATTTACCAAAGTAGAATTTCAAACAATTATGCTCTGGGGAGCTGAATTAAGCACTAAATGAATATAGATGATTTGAATAGTAAAAGGTTTGTACATTCAGGCTTATTATCATTTAAAGATAATGTTCTATAAAAATCAGTTCTTTTCACCAGTGCTTGAGTTGAATTATAATTTCCTATCACAGGAAGTAGTAGGGAATAAACAAAGAATTGCTTATTGGATCCTAACCAAATTTAAATATGTAATTTGCCATTATACCGCATTTGTTTTAAAGTTAACCAGGAGGGAAAAATTCACACTGAAACACTGGTAAAACTATAAAGTTCAATATCAACAGTTTTCCTTGATAACACATTGACCACAAAATCCCCAAGTGAACCATATTGATGTTCTCACTATTTTTTCCTAAAATCCTGCTAACTTTCATTTTTTTTTCTTATGAAATAAAGCCTTCGTGGTGTTCTCTAATCTTGTAATACAAATGCATTTTATCTTTCATTTTGTACTATGCTCCCAAATCCAGTTTGGGAGGCAGCTCTTCAGTAAATGTATCTCTACTCTTCTCTCATCACCTTACGTCTTGACCCTGGGATCGGTTACTAGCTGGTTTCCTCGCCTGCAGCCACCCATCTCCACCCAATCCATCCTGCAAGCCACCACAAGAGTAATCTTCCTAAAGGATAACATGACACTCTTCCTCAAAGACCTCCAAACCCAAGAGATAAATATAAAAATGTAACTGACTTCACAAGGAGCCACCAAGCTAGTGAAGAGGTGAGTGGGAGAGATAAAGAGTGCTAGGATTCAGGATGCTTCAGAGATCACTGGAAGTGAGAGTGATCTTAGAATCGGGGGGAGGTGGGCTTGAAACAAGCCTTGAAGAAATGGGGAGTATTTGGCTAGAAGTGAAATGGCGAGGGAACACGTGTTGTCTTCTAGGGAACGGTGACCAAAGGTACAAAAGTGTTTTGGAGCTTGGCTAACGGAGCAGTCTGACCCGAAAGAAGAGTTGTGGCAGGTGAATCTAAAAAGTGTGTTAGGCCCTGATGATCAGCTTATAGATATGTGTATGTTTGGGGAAGCCGTGGAAGAAGTTTGGGCAGGGTGATGATATTATCACGTGGAAAGACTCATTTACAGGAAACGTACGGGACAGATCGGGTGGGGATGGAATATCTGAGGCAGAGAAACTGGTTAGGAGACAGTTGCTGTGTTCTAGGTGTGTGTAAAGGCCTTGATGAGGTGAAGACAGTGAGAAGAGCAAAGTGGAGACAGATGTGAGAGACAGTGGCAAGGGAGTACTTACAGGATTTGGAAATTTGTCTAAGCTCGGAAAGGCTAAGGTGTTATAAGGGAACAGATTGAAAAATCACTCTGAGATTTCAAGTTTGATGAGTAGGAGACATGGAGGAGCCAGGAGAAGAATCTGGGGTTTTGTGTATAAGTAGTGAACTTTTTTAGATGGGATGTTTGAAATGACTGCAGTTCATTGCATTGGTAATGTCACATAGGTGGCTTGGGTTGCAAGACTTGGGTTCCAGAGTGAGCCCTAGGTAGAAATGGAAATTTGGGAATGATATTGAGTGCTAGCTGAAGGCCTGGAAATGAATAAGATCACTCAACAAGGACTAGATTTTGGAAACTACTCATTTTCTGAGATGGGAAAGAAAACGAGAAAGTAAGGAAGGAGATTAGAAGTAGATGGCAATAGGGTAAGCATTGTTCTATTTAAAAAAAAAAAAAAGGAGACAGGGCAGAAAGGAGGATGGAGCAAACAAAGACAAAAAAAATCCTCAGAGAGGTTCACTGCAGAGAAAAGGACGCCTGAGAATAGACCACCGCATCTGTAAACTGGAAGACCATAGTGGGCTTTTGAAAGTATAGGGTTAGAAGCCACCTTATGAATGCCTTAGGAGAGAAAGCAGAGGCAGCAATCATGAAAACTTATGAACTTTGGTTACGAACAGGACACTCAGCTCATGTGGAGGACGTTGGGGGAGGCATGCATGTGGCTGTTTGAAGTCAGAGTATCAAAAGCCAGGAGAAGTAAAGGACTGGAGGTGTCAGAGAAAGCAGCTTGGGGGTTGAGAAAGCAAGTTGAGTGACTATTTTCTGCATATGAGTAATGGAATGAATGAATGTGATGTGTAACTGGGTATATGTGAGGGTTGAGGTGACTACTGAAGTTTGTCCCTGCAGGGGCGTGTGTGTGTGTGTGCACACGTGCGTGTGTGTAGGGGACAGGGACGCAGGTAGGGATGGGTGTCACTGCTGAATAAATCAGAGCGGAATGTTCAGTGGTGGGTCGAGCAGGTTGTCTAAGCTTGGAAAGGCTAAGGTGTTCATTTGTGCCCACAGGTGCTGGTTCCCAGGGCCTTGTGACACTGGTGAATCTGCTGTGTTCTTAAACTGTAAACAGAATCCAGGTGAGTGGACCCTAGAAGGCAAAAGTTTCGTTTTTAGGTGGTTTTATCTTCTGGTGTGATGAGATGGAAGGACGGAAAATCAAATTGCTTTGCTAGCTGGTTTTTTTGTTTGTTTGTTTTGTTTTGTTGCTGTTGTTCTCTTAAGTTCCTGGCCCTCCTTATGTGGACCTCATTGTGTTGTGACCCTGTTTGCTTGTCCCTCTCCCCGCCCCAACTCTTGAAGGCAGCACCCCTCTGAATCACTAGTACCGTGAATGTTCCTGGCACAAAATAAACAGATGATAATGCCTGCTAAGTAAATTAGGGAGGGAGCGGAGGTGTGAGCTCTGGATGGGAGAGATCTGTCTTCCCGCAAGGCAGGAGGGAAAGGAGAAGAGAGGAATAGAGAGCCATGGTTTTGAAAGTTTAAATCAAAGTAAGAGACCGCTCATGCAAAATGGTTTCTGTTTCCTCAGTGAAGTGGTACCCAAGGGGGTTTTCTGAGTGGGAGGGGTGGCAGGGCCTGAAGAAGCCGTTGAGTGTCTTCTGTGATGGAGGTACTGTGTAGGCACTTCACATACACTTTCTTTTAATCTCCACAACAGCACTATAAAGTCTTTATTCTACCTATTTTGCTGATAAGGAAATTGAGGCTTAAATAGTAACACACTTACTTATAGGCTCATATTAAACTCCAAGTCTCTTGATTGTAGAACCTGTATTTCCTTCCGTATACCCATTATTAGAGCAGTTTTAGGAAGTGTGAAAAGGATTTAAAAGATGAAGAAACATACTGAGCGGCAGCAAGGGTCTTGTAAGGGTGAGTGAACTTGAACTTGCTTACCGTCGAGGCAGAGAAGTTCTGGGACTGAGAAAAACAGAGGAAACAAAAAGCTGTGGAGATCCAGACTTTGCACCTAGTGTGGTAGAGGAAGTTTAAGCAAGGAGGATGTGACCAAGGACAGTATTGAAGGGGCTGTTCGTTAATCATTTCAGGTCATTAAATCTAGCCTCTTTAATAAGACCGGAAGCCTCCGAAATGTTTTCTCACTGTGCCTTGCAGAGTGTTAAGGGCTGATTCAATACTCAGTAGCTGTTTGTGGCCTGATCAACATAAAACACTGTGGAAACTGAGATTGAAATGGAGATTGCACTAAATAAACCCAACGTTGTTTTAGAGTTGTGTGCTTTGCCTATTAAGATGAGATCAAGCCAAACAGTGATTTTAATAATAATAATAACAACAACAATAAAGCTCTTCGTGAAGGTAAAACTGGCTGAATAGACATGCCGGGATCAGGCCAACTGCGAGAAATCAAATTGCCAATCTTTGGTGAAAGAAGATTTTGGCTAATGTGTTCCCTCATGTTGTGTTGCTCTAGGAAAGAAGATAATAATAAGGAATAGTTTTGAGCACTGATTTGTTCCGGGTAGCGTTCTAAGTACTTCACGTACACTAGTTCCTTTAATCCTCATGATGACCCTAGAGGTAAGTAGTATGATTCTCATTGTACAGATAAAGGAAACTAAGTGCCCAAGAATACACAGCAAATTAACAGCAAATTTAGAATTTAAACTTGATGGTTGGCTCCCAGGTCCACATTCCTAACTACTCTGCCATTCTCCAAATTCTGACATTTTCTATTTTATGGTACAAGCAGCTTCTTTGTGTTTGATGAGAAATGTGAGTAACCTTTGACAAATGTGAAGTGCATCCTTCCTTGGCGGTTGGATAAATTCCATTTTAGACAGCACCTGTTCTGTCAATTGTGTTCAGAAGGAAATCCTCTGTCTTACTCATTTGTGTGACATTTGTATCTCAGTGATTCTTTGGCAAAAATGTGCAAAATCTAAAGAAAACTACTATGACAAAGGATGCCTTCATATGTTTCTCCATCAATAACAGCAAGGTTGAGTCTGTGAGTTGTCAGAGTTCACCTTTCTCTCAGCTTTGACCAGTTTCCACTCATTTGGCTTTGGAAATGGTATGCGAGAAGTCTTTTAAAAAGGAAGTTAATCTGATGACCACTGTAAAGTGATTCTTTAAAATGAATTAATTAATTATTTTCCCAGCTTTACTGAGAGATAAGTAGCATGACATTGTGTAAGTTTAAGGTCTTCAGCGTGATGAATTGATACATGTATATACTGCAAAATGATTCACAAATAAGACGAGTTAACACATCCGTTTCCTCATGTAAGTTCAGTTGTGTGTGTGGTGAGAATATGTAAGATTCACTCTCATAGCAACTTTCAAGCATGCCGTACAGTAGTGTTAACTATAGACACCATGCTGAATATTACTTCCCCAGAACTTACTTACCTTATGACTGGAAGTTTGTACCTTTTGACCAAAGAGCAATTCTTTATTAGAAGAATTGTGGCAACTGACAAGGGATTAATCTCCAAAATATGCAAACAGCTCATGCAGCTCAATATATCAAAAAAACAAACAACCCAATCCAAAAATGGGCAGAAGACCTAAATAGACATTTCCTCCAAAGAAGACATACAGATGGCCAAGAGGCACATGAAAAGATGCTCAATATCACTGATTATTAGAGAAATGCAAATCAAAACTACAATGAGGTATCACCTCACACAGGTCAGAATGGCCATCATCAAAAAAAATCTACAAACAATAAATGCTGGAGAGGGTGTGGAGAAAAGGGAACCCTCTTACACTGTTGGTGGGAATGTAAATTGATACAGCCACTGTGGAGAACAGTACAGAGTTTCCTTAAAAAACTAAAAATAGAACTACCATATGACCCAGCTATCCCACTACTGGGCATATACCCAGAGAAAAGCATAATTCAAAAAGAGTCATGTACCAAAATGTTCATTGCAGCTCTATTTACAATAGCCAGGACGTGGAAGCAACCTAAATGTCCATCTATAGAGGAGTGGATAAAGAAGATGTGGTACATATATATAATGGAATATTACTCAGCCTTAAGAAGGAACAAAACTGTGCCATTTGCAGAGATGTGGATGGACCTAGAGACTGTCATACAGAGTGAGGTAAGTCAGAAAGAGAAAAACAAATATAGTATATTAACACATATATGTGGAATCTAGAAAAACAGTACAGATGAATCTATCTGCAAAGCAGAAATAGAGACACAAACATAGAGAACAAATGTATGGACACCAAGGGGGGAAAGGGGGTAGGTGGGATGAACTGGGAGGTTGGGATTGACATATATACACTACTATGTATAAAATAGATAACTAATGAGAACCTACTGTGTAGCACAGGGAACTCGACTCAGTGCTCTGTGGTGACCTAAGTGGGAAGGAAATCCAAAAAAGAGGGGATATATGCATACATATAGCTGATTCACTTTGCTATACAGCAGAAACTAACACAACGTTGTAAAGCAACTATATTCCAATAAAATTTTTTTTTTTAATCCTTAAAAAAAAAAAGAATTGTGAAGTACGCCATGTTTATCTAGGATTTCAATTTGGGGGGAATCATACATTTGGATTATCTTTGTATGTCCAAGGGACAGATGACATGCTGGGTAGTTCTGAAGGAGAGCTTTTAGCTTTTGTATATTTTCTTAGAGCAATAGGTAGAAACCAAGGAAGGACTCTTTTGGCTTCTTCCAGTCCTAAATGTATTACTCAAAGTTGATGAAGAGAAATTTTTAGATTTAGTTTTGAACATTAATGTGAAGTGTGTATTTTGTCACTGTGGTCTGTTAAAGTTTACCTTTATAAACTGGATAGTAGGAGGCATAATATTAATAAAAATGTATGTTAAAGAATAGTTCTCTTAAACTATTTAAAGCTATTGTTTAAATTCTTACCGAAGGCTCTTAAATATCTCATTCAGTGTTTGAAATTCAGCTCGAAATTAATTTAACGAAACTGTGATTTGAGTTGCTCACACTACCTTCCAGAATGATTAATACGTGCCTGTAACAAACTTATTTCCGGTTGGAATTTGCTTGTTGAGTTTCCACAGCAGAACATTTTGTCTGACATAAGTAAGGATTTGGTCGCAATTGTTATCTACTGAAGAATTTATAGAACACATAAAATTAAATTCTGTTGGCTAGATTGTTGCCTGAAAGAAAAGTATATTTTATCTTGAAGACCTTTTTTTTTTTTGAAGACCTTTTAAAATTTCTTTTTTTGTTTGATTTGTATTGCTAAGTTTATGCCTTTCTAAGAAGAATTGTATAAGACAGATCCTCTTAACGATACAAACATACCTATGCCCACTGTGCCCACATGTGCAGATGTGTTTCTCTATTTCCAGCATGTCCATGTGCACATGCAGAATTCTCTTATTCTACATTATTAACACATACATTTTTTGTTTCTATTTGCCTATGTACTTACAACCTTAAAGTATGATTCATAAATAATTATCTACATGCTCAAATTTTTTAATAAGCATTGTTAAGTTTAACATGTATTTAAATTTTTCCCTAAAATTTCTAAAAACACAAAATGTTTGACAAATAGTGCTAAGTAATCGATAGATAAAGTAAACATTGAGTTGCCTGACAAGTAGGATTCCCCCACCCCAAGTTTCTTAATTTTATACTAGAATGATTTTAAACATATGTGGTTATAAGCTTATCAGATTTCCAAAAATGAGCCTTCTATGAAAATCACACTGGGCTCCTCAGCTGTGTTTTCTTTCATTATTTATAGACAAATCGAAAACAAATGTTCTTTAAGAAAAAGTACAATGAACTGAAACCATCTGTCAGGATGCACTTTTTCTCTAGAATTCATCTGTAATACAGACGTGTAGTGAACCAGAGCCTCAGTCTCATGAAATCATACCATATTTAATGGTAGTTTTAGTGTCAATTCAGAGACAAAGTGTTAATGTCTGTTGCAACAAGACCTAAATGGCTCATTTAATTCAGTGAAGGTTATGATTAAAAAAGCCAGTGACATGGGGACAAATGCAAATATTTTCATTTTGGATATCTTAATTTCAAATATATTTGAAAAAGAAGACAATTTTTGAAAACTCACTTGAAGTAATTTAATGAATATTATAAAAATAATTCTGGATGTTTCACTCCTACAGCTATCGTAGGCTACTGAATAGCCCACAGCTATTGAATGCTTGATGATAAAACAAAATCACAGAAAAGGTAGTCAACAGAAAATCTCAGAAAATATATGCATAAAATGTTGGCTTGCTTACTTGTTCTAAACATAAAGAGTTATTTTATGTAATAAAAACATTTTACTTCATTTAGAAAAAGCATATTAAATTAACAGGAGATTATTTTTATATTGAATATTTAGTCTATTAAGACCTATGTTTTTTGTTTTCTTTTTTTACTTAAAAAGTATTGTCCTTTCTGGATGTGATACCTTGAGAAGGACATAACATCACTTATATAAAATTCGTGCCAGGAATGCATAATCTGAGCTTAATCATGAGGAGACATCAAACAACTGTAAATAAAGACCATTCTATTAAAAAGAAAAGAATAAATTCTTCAGAAATGTCGATGTCATAAAAGACAAAGAAAGGTTAAAGGAATTTTCAAAATCAAATGACACTAAAGGAACATGACAACTAAATACAACACCTAACCTTAGACTGAATTCAGTTCTGAAGGAAAAAAATGTTATAAAAGACATTTTGGGGGCAAGTGACAAATTTGGAATACAGATGATAGATTAGCTAGAATATTGCATCAATGTTAAATTTACTAAAGTTGGTAACTGGACTGTGGCTATGTAAGAGAATATCCTTATTCTTGGGAAACACATACTGAAGCGTCTAGGGTAAAGGTCCATGAGGTATGTAATGTAGTCTCAAACGGTTGAGAATGATAAAGAAAATGGGGCAAAATGTTAACGATAGGAGAATCTGGGTAAAGGGCATATGCTGCTCTTTGTACTATTGCAATTTCTTTGTAAGTCTAAATTTATTTCCAAATAAAAGTTAAAAATTACCTTACTTGGAAAAGAATTTCTGGGGAACATGAACTCTTTTTTAGATAAATGCTGTTGTAAAAATACCATGCCTGCAACCACTAGGTGTTATCAAACATTGGTTGAATGAATCTATGACTGAAGGAAAGAATACAATTGGCATGGTTTGAATTAATATAAATTTTGGTTTTAAATTCCATGGTAACTGACATGAAAGAAAAAGCAGAGTGCATTGATACAGTCTTTCAGTGACCAAAGAGCTTATTGTACTATACACCTCCTTTTGTTATGCTGTGAGTTTCAAAGGATCTCTCTTTGTCATTTCCCTCAGCTGGTCATCAAGTCCTGAAGGAGTCTAGTAGCCATCAAATTTCTCTCCAGGAGATATGTATAGATCCTTTTTCATATGGTCACATCTTCTTCACAATTTTATCAAAAATTTGTTTGCCTATAACATATCTCATGAGTGCAAATTTTAAGTATTTTTAATTACATCGGATTTGCCACCTGAGAAACCCAAAGTCCTTCTCCTGGAAAATAATGGTAGGGAGTGTTGTCCCCATTACAAGACATAGGAAATAAAGGGCCACTCTACCTAGTTTCCTACTTTATTTTTGTTTCACCAATTGCTCCATGCTCAGCTATCTCCTCCCCATTTCTTTCCTATTTTTTCCTTGTTTGTGGTAAAAATCACTTTAAAGATTCAAACACATTAAAATATATATTTTATGCATTCTATAAAATCAGCTTTAATTAATGATGAAAGGGCTGCAGAATGAGAAAATATTGTTGGCTTTGCCCATGTGATTCAATTTTTTTACAAGATTGGATGGGCAGACGGCAAGACATAGTCTCTTCTAAAGCTTCCTACACAAAATGTCTACAGATTAGCAGTGTCAGCATCAAGTGGGGCCTTTTTAGAAATGCATAATGTCAGGCCCCAGCCCAGATGTATTCAATAGGAATCTGTAGTTTAGCAAGAGCCCCAGGTCTCCCATATTCAGGAACACTGATAAAACTTCAAAGATATTCATTTAAAAATGTTCCTGAAGAACCTAGAGGGTCTAGTGACCTGCACTGCTAACAGCTGTCTCATTACTGGGATCACTTTGAGAAGAATAAAAATAAAGGCTCTTGTATCTCCTTCACAGAACCTCTCTTTTTTTCTGATTGTTATCATTTTCTTCTTTCTAAGACTTCTCAGTCTTTTTAGTTCTTCTTTCTTTTCACATAAATTATTTTCGCTGCTCATCCTAATCTTGATGAATGTTTTTTTTCCTAGACACAATTATCTTGAATCCTTTTTCATTACCTGCCCACATAAGCACTCAATGTTATTTCTTTTCCATTGTGGCCAGAAAACGTTTGCTGTAAGATTTAAACTTTTTGAAACTCATTGAATTATATTATGGCTCAGCATATGGTCTATCTTGGTGACCATTCTATGTGCTCTGGAAAACAAATGTGTTTTCAGCAGTTGTTGGGTGTAGTGTCAGTAAATGTTAATTAGGTTAATGTGATTGATTGTGCTATTTAGATAATCTATACCCATCATGAGTTTGTTTATCTATCAAGTATACTGAAAGAGGAGTATTAAAATCTCTGAACATGTGGATTGGCCTGTTTCTCCTTTTGAGCCTGTCAGTTTTTGCTTCATGAATTTTGGTGTTCTGTTATTAGGTGCATACGTATTTAAGATTGTTATGTCTTTTTGACAAACTTCTTTTATTATTATATAATATCCTGCTTTATTTCTTATAATACTCTTTTTCTTGAAGTTTACTGTGTCTGATATTAATATAGCCACTCTAGCTTTCTTACATTCACTATTTGTATGACTTTTTAATTACCTTTTATGCCCGAGTTATCTATTTCTTTACATTTAATATGTATACAGTTGGATTTTGCATTTTTATCTGGTCTGACAATGTCTGCTTTTAAATTGGGGTGTCTAGTCCATATGCACTTAATATAATTATTGACATGGTTGTAAAGACTCTGGATTCTGTTATCTTTCTGTAAAGTATGTTAATTCTTGTGTTTGCAGGCAGTTCAGTTTTGGCCAATTACCTTGAACTTGTATCTTTGGAAAGTTTAAAGTATATCTGAAGCTCCTCTAATTGGTAAAGCTTAATCTCTGTCTTCCCTACAGATCTTGCCTAGGCTAGATTTTAGGTTGGTTAAAGCAGGTTTACAGTAGGTTTTACTAAGACATGGACTTCCACTGTTTCAGATGAATTCCAAGGGTGTTAATGGGGTGTTAATTAGATATCTCCATTCTGGCAGGGCTGGGGCTTTCACATCCCCCATCAGCTTTCAATTTCTAGTATTTTTGTTTTGTTCTCAACTCTAGCAGCTGCTATCTGGTAAGCCTTGAGTGAGATCACTCACTCAGCCTGTGTCTACAACACAACCCTCAAACAGACTCATTGGAGACTCCCACACAGACTTCCAAGGCCCTCCTCCTGCACAGCTCCCTCCTGTCCAGTGGCCTTGCCCTGAAAATCCCAGCCATTCTAGCTGCCCTGAATCTCTGCTCTCTGCTTTCTCAGCTTAGCCAAAATACCATGGTCTGCTTGGACTCCCTTTCTCTTCATTTTGGTGAGGAAATTTTGAATATTCCCTCTGGGATTACTGTCTTGTACTGCCTGTTAACCATTTCCTGGAAACATTTATTTTGTTCAATTTTATAATTATTTTGGAGAGAGGAAGAGCTATTTTGGTTCTAGTTACTCCATCATGGCTGAAAGCTCCTGTAGTTTTTATATTGAGAATAGAGAGAAAAACTCCCTACCCTGATGGTTATTTAAGGATGAGTGACCAAAAAATGGCAGAATTTTGTTCATTAAAGCTCATGTTTGATGTCTAGAGTTTAATAATTATAAGATAATAGAAATAATAGCTTCCCGTTATTAAAATGTATATACTCCATTTAGGATTTGAACTTTTCAAAATTATCTTTTAAGCATGTTCTAATATAGGTAATGTTCTATCTAGGTTATTTTTACTGGTGCCCTCATTAATTGTTCTAGAAATATTATTTAATAAAGAAAAACAATTAAATATTTTAAATTAAACATGAGAGTTTCTATAAAGACTAAGGTCATTCTTTTGTGAATAAAGGTGTGCTGTAATTGAATGTATTGCATTATGCAATATAGATTGCATAATGTTTGCAACTGGGTAAGATACAGGCCTTCTGATGCCAAAGTACCTAAAAACCTCTCATCAAATTATTCTTCCATTGGGCTTCCCTGGTGGCGCAGTGGTTGAGAGTCCGCCTGCCGATGCAGGGGACACGGGTTCGTTCCCCGGTCCGGGAAGATCTCACATGCCACGGAGCGAGCCATGGCCGCTGAGCCTGTGTGCCCGGAGCCTGTGCTCTGCAGTGGGAGAGGCCACAGCAGTGAGAGGCCCGCGTATCGCAAAAAAAAAAAAAATTATTCTTCCACTGTTTCAGGGAAGATTTTCAGCCTCACCGTGAAAATGGGTCTGTTTAAGAAGCCAGCTCCCCCTTCCTTCACTTCCAGGATTTTTATGTTTCTAAGGAGAACTGAAAAACCTGGTGTAAGTAACTGGCATGGACCTAGTATGAAGAGTTCTGAATCAATAAATTACTGCCTAACTTTGATTTCCGACGCTAAATTTGAATTAAGACTATTGCTCAAGGGTCTCTGCAGAGACAAGTAAGTAGAGGACTCTTTAGAAGGCTGGCTTTTATTTATAAAAGTTTTTCAGGATAAAGCTGGCTGTGAATGAACTTATTAAAAAACTCTCTAGCCTCGCTGGTAATCAAAGATATGCATATTAAAACAACAATGGGATACTATTTCCCTGCTAAACATAAAGACAAAGAGGTTATACATGTTAGTCTTAGAGCAATTGAGGGTGAAGTGAAGTAGGTAGCTCTGTTTGGAGTGTAACTTGGTACACATTTTCTGGAGGGCAACAGACAAAAAAGAGTTTCAAAAATGTTTATGTTCAAGAATGTTCATCACACAGTTGTTTATAGTAAAGAAAAAACTGAAACAACCAAATGATGAGGGACTATTAATATTTTCAGAGAATATTAAGTAACATGGGAAAACGCTTTTGATACAGTATTTGTGCTTAAAATAAGCAGGATCTAAAAATTGTTTATTTAGCATTAGAATTTTGATAAAAATTCAAAGTAACATTTTAGGATATTATATACAGCTATCCATTACCATGTGCAATGCAGATCTGTATATATCTATATCTTTAGATAGATAGATATTTTTAAACCATAGGGTTTGAAAAGGATTTATTTGTTTTTTAGCAAGGAATACTCCAAAATATTCAGCACAAATAATAATCCATTCGAAGGTCTCTAGGGATGGAAATTCTATAACTGTTTGTAGTGGTTTTTATCTCCGATGGTGAAGAATGTTTTTTTCTTAAGTTTAACTGAAATCTCTCTGATTTAATTCAAATCCACATCCTCTTGCTCTGTCTGGTCTTCAAAACTGTAAGAACATTTTTTGACATTTTTCCTTCTTAAAGGAAAATGTAGAGACACAAATAAAACCACATTAGACATCTCTTTTTATCAGATTAAATATCTTTATTATAATATTTCCCTCATTATTTAGCATTTACCATTTGGTAAATGTCTTTTTCTCCCTTGAATCTGCTTTGATCCTGTACGTTCACTGGTAGCCCATACCTTAAGAAGGATTAGGAACCTGCAGTAAAAAGAAATTCATATATTTGTTGTGAACCCCTGTCCCCTCTACTCCTTCACATTCATTTCCTGCCTTTGCTGGGACATTGAAGACTTTAAGGGAATCGCAGGAATAGTTGCAGTAATAACAATTTGGTTTCTTTTAAATTTCTTGTTTATCTTGGATAATTTAACTGTCTGAGGGTGCAAGGGATGGATTTATAGCTGCTGGAAACATGCCACATGGCAGCACTGTGCAAGGTGCTTTACATGTGTCACCTCCAGCAATTCTACAGCACCCCTGCCGAGTACTGATCCTTGTTCCTATATTAGGAAAAGGACATTGAGACCCACACAGCTTAGGTAATTTGCCAGTCAAAGAGCAAGTCTACATCAGACTGGATTTGATCTCAGTTCTCTCCGAGTTCGTGCTGCTGCATAATGCAGTTTTGTTTTGTGATTTTAGAGAATAAAAGCTCAGTTGGTTCTTTCTTAACCTGATCTGGCATATTAAAATTAGCCTTTTTAGAATATAATTAAAGCTTTCCATTAGACAGAATTTACTTTTTGTTGACTTGGTTTACAGTGAGTTAAAACTCCTAAAACAATGATAGTTTCCACTTTACTTATTTTGCCATATGTCTCTCCTGGTGGTTACATATTACCTAGTTACCTACAGCCGCCCTCCATGGCAAATGGCAAACTACGGACCAAGGATTTGAAATATAACTTCTAGAACCGCCTGGCTGTGGATCCATCAGGATGGTCTTGGTGAAGTTCAAGGTCAGGGAGGTCACAGATACCAGAGCTACAGAATTCTGCAAATTGTTCAGAAGGGGGACATAGTGGTGAGGATGGCAGTGAATGATGAGGTCCCTCCCAGGCCACAGCACCTCTTCCTTCCCTATCTTTAATCCCCTTTACTGAGGATGACACCAAAGCTGCAGAAAAAGTACTTTAAAAATTATTTTATAAAACTTGTTATTATGAAAGAATTAGGCATACAGAAAAGCATAGATAGTGATACAATATTTGTTGGCATTCTAGCATTCTGCTTAAGAAATAGAGCATTGCAAATACAATTGAAACCCTTTCTGTACCCACGCCAATCCTGTCCCCATCTCCCCTCTTTCCCCAGGGGTAATATGTGTTTGAGATTTACGTATGTTAATAATTATAGCTTTAATTCATTCACTTTCACTGATGTGTAGTTTTCCACTCTATGAATATACTGTAATTTATTTACATTTAGGAGACAGCGGTAAGGTTGGTGGGGGAATATGTGATTAGATGTGAGTGATTTTCTAGTTTTATTTTTGTTTTGGGAGATGGGTTAAACAGAGGTTTATTACATTATTAAAAATAAGTGAATGAATATAAGCTGAACAGGCATCATGGACCAAGGATCATGATTAATCCAATTACGATACACCAGATTATGAAAAAAAAATGACAACTGTATTAGTTTGTTAAGGCTGCCATACAAAGTACATGGACTGGGTGGCTTAAACAACAGAAATTTATTTTCTCACAATTGCGGAGGCTAGAAGTTCAAGATGAAGATGTTGGGCTCCCCTGGTGGTGCAGTGATTAATAATCAGCCTGCCAATGCAGGGAACACAGGTTCAAGCCCTGGTCTGAGAAGATCCCACATGCTGCGGAGCAACTAAGCCCGTGAGCCACAACTACTGAGCCCATGTGGTGCAACTACTGAAGCCCCCATGCCTAGAACCCGTGCTCCGCAACAAGGGAAGCCACTGAAATGAGAAGCCCGGGCATCGCAACAAAGAGTAGCCCCGGCTCGCTGCAACTAGAGAAAGCCCGCGCACAGCAATGAAGACCCAACACAGCCATAAAAAAGAAAAAAAAAAGATGAAGATGTTGGCAGGTTTGGTTTCTTCTAAGGCTTCTCTCCTTGGTTCGTAGATGGCTGTCTCCTCCCTGTGTCCTCCCATGGTCTTCCTTCTGTGTGTGTGTGTCTGATTCCTAATCTCTTTTCCATATAAGAATACCAGTCATACAGGATTAGGGTCCACACTAATGACGTCATCTTAACTTAATTACCTCTTAAGGACCCTGTTTCCAAATACAGTCACATTCTGAGGTACTGGGAGTTAGGACATCAACATACGAATTTGGAGACACGTAATTCAGCCCCTAACAACTATTATAGACAATGCTTCAAAGCAAAGTTCTCCTTGTACACGTAAGTGCAAGTTTCCCTGGGGAATCCACTTAAGTATGGAAGGGTGAGGTCATATAACAGAGTACAGTTTAAGTGGATGGTGATGTTTGCAGGGTAAAAGTCTGAAAAAATAGTGATAACCGTAGCTAGTATTTTTCAAGTGACAATAACTCTATATTATACAAAATTTTATTTAATTTTTACAACATCTATTTGAGTTAGGTGTTATCATTATTCCCATTTTACCAATAAGGAAACCGAGGCTTAAGGAAATGAAGTAATCTTTCTAAGGGTCCAGAGGAACCAGCGATAAAGCTGGGATTCTAACCCAGGTCTGTTTGATTCCAAAGCCTGTGCTTTTATACACTGTAGCTTCATTTGAGAACACAGACTCACACACACACACACGCACACACACACCACACACACTGCCTCAATGAAGTATTGCCCTGCAGCACAGTTAGCCACTAGTTCAGAAATCCCTTCGTCGAGCTGCACTACGTGCGCCTGGGAAATGAATGACAAGCGCGTGAGAACAGCCCAGGAAAAGAAAGGAGGTACAAATTCCCTGAAAAACAACTCCCAGAAAGGCACATCTGTGTTGATGTATAAAAATAGAAAAGGGTAGAATCCTTGTGGCTGTGGAGCCCTAGCCTAGCAGCAGCAGCACGACATCCTGTGACGTCAAGAAGTGGTGGCGGAAGTCGCTGCGAACAATGGCCACAGATGCCAGCCGAGGAGAGAGCACTGCTGGGGGAAGACGTGTGTGTCACCCGGCAGCTGCGGGGCGTGCACAGGAAGGAAGTGCAGGACCCGCGGCATCACTGGCCTCCCTCCGAGCGCTGTTGTGAGCACCAAGCGACCTCAGAAGTGCAGGGCGCTCAGCACAGGTGGTTTATCGTCGTTGTTGTTATGCCCTTCATGTGGCCCATTTCCCGCAGACACACAAGACAGAAACAGTAGCCTCTTTCAAAGAGGAGGTAAGAATTAGATTAATCAGCCCTCCATTAACATCCCACGGTGCAGGTGTCTGCTCCATTCACCTAATGACCCGAACCTTTGCATAACTTGTGCAAATAGCTCCTGGACAGCCCTTGGGAGGGAAATGCGCTCTTCTTTTTGACTTCTATGACATGACAAATCCGAATATGCTGGTCTTGGCACCCTGAAACAAGCCGGCAAGGGAAATTCAGATTTCACGTGACGCACAAGCAAAAGTGATTTTCGGTAAATGAAGATTCAATTCTTAGGGTGGGGATACTAATAACACAGGTCAAGTGATTTGAAAAGACTTTTACTCTCTTTTTTTGTTTGTTTTCTCTCACCCCTTCCATCTCTTCAGCCCACCTGGAATTTCTTCCCTTGAAAAGTTCTAAAGGATCCTAGAACGAGAGGTAAGAAAGATGAGGTCGTCGAAGCCATCTTTCTGCTGCGGAGATATTCCCGCGGTGCAATCTGCAATGCTTTGCCTAGTGTGGCTTTGAACAATGTGGCTTTTATCAGATGAACGGTCATGGAGGTGGAGGCCTGTGTTTCTGTCCAGAGCAGGTATGGCCCTGGGAGGAACGAGGAAGAGGCACACCTCCCTGTACCGGCCCGACCTGCTGGCGGGAACTCAGAAAGGCAAAAGGGTAGTGAGCAGTCCACTTTGATCTGGTTCGCTTTCAGGCCCATTGCTGTGTGGTTGTGTGTTTGTGCACTGGGGGCAGGGCGACGGTAATAAATACCGGGGAGAGTTTTGCAACACATGCCTCTCAGCTGAGCACTGAACAAACTTTTTTACCAGTGGCTGTTTCCCTGAGGCTGCTGACAGTTTGTTCAACTTGTGTGAAGACATTCCTGAAAAAAAGGAGCATTTGTTCAACTTATATAACTGCTTTTTCTATCATAATACTCAAGCGGTCCTTCCAGGCCCATGTCCTGTTGAACAGAGTCCAAGTGAAACTTTCCTTTCCACACTCAGAAACCTGACGACCTGTTTCAATTCTGCCCGATAGCATAGCTTAAGGTTTGCTTGCGGTCCTTCTCTGGCCCTCCCATACACCCAGATTTTGTAATGACATTCCTCCTTCCTCTTGTAATTCTATCTAATTAAAAAAAAAAAAAAGCCAAATCTTATGATTGAACAATCTCTGCAATGTATTCTTAAGTTGTTTGTACGTGTAAAATGGATATATTTTTAAAGCATACGGGATACTGTGTGATTCTGGAATTGCAAGGTAGGAGTTTAGCTAGAGGAGTTTGGGAGGTATCACCGTGTGTGCATCGCAGGGGACACTGCTGCTCAGGAATATGGGGGATTCGCCTCCAGGCACTTCCTGCCCCCGGTAAAAGAGTTACATACAGCATGTGCAACTTTTCATCTTTGGTAGAACTTCTTTTTTTCCTGCCCACTTCTTTTTTTGACAAAAATAGGTTATGCTTTGATTTGTCTCTATTTAGAGGTTTTCAATTCAAACTGGTTTAAGGCATTATAATTGAATACAAGTTATCTGATAATCATTATTCCACCTCAGTGATTCCCAGTACTTCTAATTCTGTGGCCTCGTAAGATTTCCAATTCACCAAGGCAAGCTTGGCCGGTAGGGGAGCGACTTACACTGGCTGTCTTTTGTTTAGGGGTATACAGTTTACAGTGCACCTTCACATAGGTGTTCTCACTTGCTTTACACAGAGCTGACGAATAAGCAGCACTGGTGTCACTAGATTCATCTGACAGATGAGGCCACAGGGCTCTGGGAGGCCAAGGGTTCTGGCCCAAGTCGCAGTGGGTAAGTCGCATAGCAAGGCTCCTTTCCCCCAAAGCATTTATTGCTGAATCGGCGCTAGTTTCCACTAGTGTTATGGTTGTTCCCATGTGACAGTCGCTGTGCTTCATGCTTCGTGCACGTTATTTCAGTCACTACTCACTGCTACTGTAAGAGTTGGCATTAATCATGACAAAAGAGGAATATGAGACTCGTGTCACCCAGTCTTCTTCTTGGAATCAGCACCTCTGGCACTCTCACGGACATCACCCTGTGTTTCACTAAATGTTCAGACCCTTTCCCCTTTCCATCATCTTGCTTTAGGATAACATAGATGACAGAAAGTGAATGCATGGGCACAAGACGTCAGTGGAGGAGATTTGGTTGCCACAGGGATGCACAGTGAGGAGCTCTGAACCGTACGCGTGGGAAACCAAGCACTGGGACACCGGTGCAGCCTGGGATGAGAAGCGAGGAAGACACGAGCCATCTGTGGGCAGTGTGGCAGCTCCCAAGGGGGAGAGGCCAGTGTGAACCCCAGAAAAGTCAGGGTCTCAGAGCCTCATGGCTCTGTGTTTATAATACCCTGAGGTTATTGAACACATTGCCCAGAGAAGCCTGTTCCATAAATCCACAAAGGGAAGGGCCGCTCTGTTCTCAATTGGGGGTAATCTTTTTAAAAAATTTGTATTATTTTTTCAATACTGTTGCTACTGCTGCACCCTTGGCATTATCTGTGAGCAATCTTGTGGACCTGGCAGACGTCGGGACCAACTTGCATTGGGAAATGCCACAGGTGGAAAATTTGAGTAAAAATTTTCAGGAAAATACAATAAAATATTCCTGAGAGTTAAAATTAACCGTGGGGACATCCCTGGCGGTCCAGTGGTTAAGACTCTGCACTGGCACTGCAGAGGACACGGAGTTCAATCCCTGGTCAGGGAACTAAGATCTCACATGCCTGCATGGCGCCTCCCCCATCCCCCCCAAAAAAATCGCTTGAATATGTGTGGCTCATATTCTTAAGTTTAAAGTTAAGTTTCAAAGGGTGTCCCTTATAACATTCATATAAAAAATTACCTCTTTTTTTTTTTTTTGCGGTACGTGGGCCTCTCACTGCTGTGGCCTCTCCCGTTGCAGAGCACAGGCTCCGGACGCGCAGGCTCAGCGGCCGTGGCTCAAGGGCCCAGCCGCTCCGCGGCATGTGGGATCCTCCCGGACTGGGGCACGAACCCGTGTCCCCTGCATCGGCAGGCGGACTCTCAACCACTGCGCCACCAGGGAAGCCCCCCCAAATTACCATTATTTTTGAAAGCTTCTATTTCAAATGATATTGGAATTTTAATATTACTTCTAAGAACTGTGATATATCAGAGCTACTACTGGCTCTTACATGTCTCAGCTTTTCCTATAAATGGGAATAAAAAGATACCTGCTAAGAGGTATGGATTCATTTTAAGTTATTGGTGATGCCCAACTAAACTATCATCATGAATTAAAATGCATTATTATTCAGAAATATTGAGAGCTTAATAAGCAGAACGAGCTTGGTATCTTAAAGACCGAAAATCAATTGTCTTATGTGAAAATAAAGTGTTTTCTCTATGTGACTGGTTTCTTTTTGTGCAATAGGAAAGTTAATCTGGAATCACTAAGATGGAATGTTCCAGAAATAGACACTGTTCATGTATGTAGGGGCAGGGTAAACTCACACTCCCTAATTGAGTGGACAAGTCAGGGTTTGGCCAGGAAAACAGAAACGCCTCTTTGTGTCCTAGATATAAAGAGGTTAATTGAGAATTAGGAACTTACACAACTTTTGCAAGAGCTGGGGGTGGGGATGGTGAGGTGGGGTGCACCAGTGCGGAGCTTGTAAAGCTGCCCTCGAAGGTCAGAGGAGTTGACACTGAAGCCCACTGGAGCAGTTTTCAAAAGCTTGTCTGCAAGCTGCCGTACTTCCTGGGAATTTCTGAGACACTCTCACTGTGTCAGTCTGTTGGGCCAAGTGGGTGGTTCTCAAAGGCTAGCCTGTGCATTTGTGTGCAAATGCCTCCAGAGAGTCAGAGAGCTGGCTTCACCTTGCACATCTATTCCAAGCCCTCTCCAAAACTGCAGGAAGATTCCGGGGCAGTTCCTAGGCTTAGAAGCGGTTGGTGGTGGTGCCTACTTCTCTAAACTCTTGCAGAAAAAAAATTTGATATAATCACAGAACAAAAATAGACCCTGGCATGAGTTCATTCCTTCCTTCCTTCGTTCATTCAACAAAATGCGCTTTGAATAGGCAGGCTATGTGTTGTATGCTTGGAATACTTATTGTATAGAGACAGACTTAATCCCTGCTTATTCTAGTTGGGAAGACCATTAACATGCAAGTAACCCCCGCCAAAAAATAATAATAGGTTTTGATGGTGTGAAGGACATAGGTGCTGTGGGAGGTGGCATTTTAGATTGAGTGGTGCACTTTCACATGATGCCTTGTATTAGGCTTATCTGGATATATTTCTTACTTCCTCTGTGAGGTTTTAAGCCCTTGGAGAACAGGAAAACTAACCTACTTATAATTTTACTTTTTACAGGTCTTGCATAGGAGAGTAGGCACAAGTAATATTAGTTAGACAAAGGTGGGACACAGTTCAGAATTGCATACAGCGTCAGGAGGTTCCGGGCAAATCAGATGGGTGAAATGTTTTAGTTTTGTGTGTGATTCACATACTTATGAAGACAAGGGTTCATGGTAGGGATTGGTCACATATTCCTCTGATTCTTTTGTCAATTACCTGGGATCTAAGCCTTAACACTCTGGTTCTCAGAGTTCTGGTAAAACAATCTTCCTTTGAGGGGATGAACTCCTCCAGTCTAACTGCCTGAAGGGGGCAGAGTCAAAGGTAACAGAAACTATCAGAAGATAAAACATATTAATAATATGTTTTTTGATTAATATATTAGATTAATATATTAGACTAGTATTGATTAATATATTAGACTAGTATTAATTATAATATATTAATTATTGATTAATATTAATATATTGATTAATATATTAGACTAGTTGATTAATATATTGATTAATATATTAATCAATTAATTAGATTAATATATTAGACTAGTATTCCATTACACTGGCATCCTAAAAGATGCAAGTGAAAAATTAAAGCCTGTCACAAATTCAGGAGAATAAATATTTTTCTTTGAATTATTCTGATTAAACATCTATATCCTATGCAGCAATTGACATGTTAGTGGACTAATTGTATACCTCTCAGGAGAAGGACCCATGGGGCGAAACTTACAAATAGCACAGACGTAGGTTTGTTCAAGGTTACCTATGGAGGATAATGTCAAAAGCCCACATCTTCCTGAAAAGCAGATTATCTAGTGAATTATGCTAATTATTTCTTCTCACCTCTTGTTTGCAAATGTAAATGAGATTTATAATCTCTTACTCTATTTTATCAAAATAAAGGCAATCAGAAGGAGAAATATGCCAAGTTAAGTTTCTCATCTCTTTGGCTATCTCTCCACAGAAACATATCCCAAATCATCTCTTCTCCCTGTGTTTGATTCTCCCTGGTAAGAAAGAACCCGAGATTGATTGGGAAGAGTAAGTTGCAAATTTTGCTGCTGTCTGTAAACAGATTGTTAAATGTGGCTGGTTAGAAGGCAGCTAATTCTGGGGACCGTTCTGTGGCTCACCATTTCCTCTTCTGCTTCCCAATCTCCCCAAAACTATTAATGGCACATTTTGCCCCAGCCTGTGTTGTATCCAATGATAAACAGATGGATCTCAGCCACAGCATGAAGATGGGAAATCTGTTTGGGACAATATGTTTCATATTTCTACCCAGCTGCCTCCTGCTTCCGTCTTCATAAGGTCTGCTAAAAATTTAAGATTTCTCATTGTGATCTGTGGAGTGTTCTCCACACCCCCCTTCCTCCTCTGCCACTATAAATTATTTCTTCAGTAGTGATTTATGTAGTGTCTTTAAGGAAGAAAGTCTGTGACAGCAACACAAAGAGAAAGATGCTCCGGATGGAAAGCCACACGACCTCCCCCCATCCCACCAGGGTAGTGTCCCGGAGCATTAAACCATAGTTTTCTTTGATTTTTTGACTGTGAAAGAAAAAAAATAAAAACTTATTCCCTCTCCCACATCCTTCTCCTCAATTCAGACCAAAGTGCATTTAATTACCTCTCAGTGTCATGTTAAGATGGGCTGATAATTATTACAGAAAAGATCAGCTTAGACACAAGAGCAGTGTTACCCAAGTAGGCCCTTGTGTCAGGGTCTGCATGTCTCTTTCAAGCATTTGAACCATTTAACCTATCAATTTGGCTTCACTTAATTTGTCTCTACTAAGTGTATGATGGAAGTACTATGGTAAAGAAACATTTTTAGGGGATTTCAATATTTGAAAATTATGAATTGCTGTGTTTTTATTTTATTTGCTGTGACAACCTATCAATCAAAATGTTTATTGAGGGACTTCCCTGGTGGCGCAATGGTTAGGAATCCACCTGCCAATGCAGGGGACACGGGTTTGAGCCCTGGTCCAGGAAGATCCCACATGCCGCGGAGCAACTAAGCCCGTGCACCACAACTACTGAGCCTGCGCTCTAAAGCCCACGAGCCACAACTACTGAAGCCTGTATGCCTACAGCCCGTGCTCCACCACAAGAGAAGCCACCGCAGTGAGAAGCCCGCGCACCGCAACAAAGAGTAGCCCCCACTCGCCACAACTAGAGAAAGCCCGCGCGCAGCAACGAAGACCCAACACAGCCAAAAATAAAACTAATTAATTAAAATAAATAAATAATGTTTATTGAGTGCCATATGCTGTTGTGAAATCTACATCATACTGTGGAATGGCAATGATCACTTAGCTATCATTAGATTCTTTTTTTCTGTGATGTATGCAAAGCCCCACCCCTGCTTCGAGTTTAGAGCAGTGTTGAGCACACTGTAAGCAATTTTGATAGGGGAGTGTCTTACAGTATGGAGAAATAATCTTACTTTACAGAGATTAATACGAGAAGCTGAATTTCCAATTCAGGATAGTGAATAAACATGGAATTGGCACAAAGGGAAATAGTTTCAAATAGAAGACTTCAAATGTGGTGAAGTAGAAGAGCTGTTACCTGAAGAAGGTCAGATGATTGTCTGTCAAGTAGCCTCACAAGGTGGGATTTACTTTCATAAATTCATAACGATGTGAACTTGTAGGATCAGAAACTTGACTTTATCACTGAGATGAAAATGTGTCCTTTCTATAGAAGCTGACTCATCTGTCAAGCTCATAGAGACTGATGTATAATCACAATGTCAGTTTATTAATTTAGATTAAGAAATAACTTGCAGAGAGATCCAGATTCTCTTTATAGGTAGATACAGTTTTGTCATGTGATGCTAATAATACCCAGTTAACTTAAGCCACTGTAGATGATTTTTATATTTACTTTGCAACCAGATGTAACCTTGATATTTCTTGTTCTTTAGTCAAAAAATGTTTCTCTTGGATCTTTCCGCTTTCATATGGATTTTCAGTTCAGCTGAACAAGTTAAATGCGTAAAAAAAAGAGAACAATCTATTGTGATTTTTAAATTTGCATTGCATAGTATTTAAAGATTAATCTGGGGAAAATAAATATATTTCTGATGTTGGGTATTCCCATCTATTAACATTATATATATATAAATATAAAATTTTAGATATATTAGATATATATATAAATACAGTATATTTTCAAAATCATCTTATGTCTTTCGATAAAGTTTTCAAACTTTTTCATGTAGGTCTTCCTCATCTTTTGTAACATTTATTACAAAGTCTCTTAAATCGTGTTTCAAAAAATTACATTTCTTTACTATTTATTGTTGGTGTATAGGAATGAAATTGATTTTTATACATTGTTACAAGTAACGTTGCCATCATATTAGTTCTGATAGTATATTCTATATCAGTTTAATAGGGTATACATTCTCTTAAATTTTCTATATAGTCATATCGTCTGCAAACCATGACTATTTTTTCCCTTCTGGCTGTGGTAGGGACATTTCTAGTCCATGCTTGTGTCTAAGTTTTCAAATTTAATTTTTCATATTTGTCTCTTCAGATTAAAAATCTCTACTGTACCTGTAATGTCCCCTTTTAATGTATTTCTAGTATCGACAGTTAAGACCTACATGTCCTTTTAAGTATCTACCTTAGCTTATCCTGCATGTTTCGATATAAATGACAGTACTTTTTCTTCAGTTCTAAGTACAATTGACCTTTGAACAACATGGGTTTAAACTGTGCGAGTCCACTTATACGTGAATTTTTTTCAAGAAATATATTGAAAAAATTTTTTGAGATTTGTAACAATTTGAAAAAACTTGAAGATGAACTGTGTAGCCTAGAAATATCAAAAAACAAATTAAGAAAAAGGTATGTCATGAATGTATAAGATATATGTAGATACTGGTCTATCCTCACATAGGCATGCGTGAGTGGTATTTAATATAAAATTAATAATGTGTTAGTTTTCTTATTTTACAACTTTACTTTCAAAGAGTTACATTACCATGCGGTATGCCTCTCCCTCCCTCCCTCCCTCCCTCTCTGTCTGTCTCTCTCTCTCTCTTAACTGGAGAAACTGCATTATCAGCCTATCATCACAGGTAAGTGGTTTTAAAAAACATGTAACAATGTTTCCAATACTGTATTATGAATATGACTGCTATACTGTATGGCATAAAACTTTTATAATGATTTGTTCATTAGTGTATAGGCTAGGCTACCATGAAGCAACCGTATTGATTACACTAGGCAGTCATATTGTTGCTTCTTCATTATCAACTCATGAATCATTATACCTGTAAATAAATATGAACTTCTTTTTCACATTATCTTTTCATTTTTGATGTCTAGTGTTAGTTATATGTATAACATCTGCAGTGTTTTGTATCATATAAGACAATACTGATGTAGGTACTGGCAGACAACTCATCTTGCAAACAGACAATTCATCTTGCAAACAAAATGAACTTAACCGTATCGATAAATACAGTACGGTACTGTAACTGTATTTTCTTTTCTTTATGAGTTTCTTAATAACATTTTTTTTCTCTAGCTTACCTTATTGTAAGAATACAGTGTATGATACATATAACATACAAAATATGTGTTAATCGACTACTTATGTTATTGGTAAGGCTTCTGGTCAACAGAAGGGTATTAGTATTTAAGATTTGGGGAGTCAAAAGTTATACCTGGACTTTCGACTGAGTGAGGGTTAGTACCCTGAACCTCCACATTGTTCAAAGGTCAACTGTAATTTTCTAGTTTGCATTGTGATTTCTTCTTAAGCCTATGATTTAGAACTATTTCAACCATGAATTTTAAAAATCACTTTTTTATTCCTCTAATTTTATATGTCTTCAGGAACTATGGTCTACCAGATACCAAATCTTTCTTATTAGTTAAGACTTACTTTGTTGTTCCATGTGAAATCATATGTTCTAAATATTCCATTTGTACTTGAGTAAAATTTTTGTTTTTCAATTGGCAGATGTGGTACACTAGATGTTCATAAAATTTTTGATATCCTTATAGATTTGTTTTTAATAGCTTTTTTGAGGTATAATTTATATACCATAAAATCCATCCATTTAAAATTGTACAATGTGATGATTTTTAGTAAATTTATGAAATCATGCAAATATCATGATAGTAGTTTTAGAACATTTCTCCTTAAAAATATCCCTCCAGCCCACGTGCAGTGATCTCCGTTCCCATCCTGATTGATCTGTGTATCTTCATCCACCAGTTTAAGAGAGGTATGAATGTAGGGTGGTTTTGTCAATTTCTCTTGTAATACTGTAAATTTTGTTTTACACATTTTGTGGCTGTTAAGTACATACAAACTTAAAATTATTATATTTTGTAGGCAAAAATTTCACTTAACCATTATATAGTATCTATCTCTAAAAATTCCTTTTTTCTTAAAGCCTATTTTGTTTGCTATTAACCTAGCTACAACAACCTTCTTTGGATTAATATTTACTTGGTATATCTTTTTCATCATATTGGTTTAAATATTCATGTCTTTAAATTATGTCTGTTGGAATCAGCATATAATTGGATTTGGTCTTTTTGTCTAATTTGACAATCGCAGTCTTTTAACAGGTTAAACTGTATACATTCCATCTGATTGTTGGCATATTTGCATTTATTTCTACATATTATTTTATGCCTTTTATTTACCATTCATTTTTCTTTCCTTTTCTTCCTTTCCTCCCACCCCCTTTCCTTTCCTGCCTTTTTCACTTGACTGAACTTTTTCCCCAATTCTCCACCAAATCTGGTTTGGAAGTGATGCCTTCTATATACATAATACTGTATATGCATATATATACTTGTGTGTGTGCGCATATGTGTGTAGGCATATAAATGCATGTGTGTGTATGTATATAAAATCCTTGAAAAGCCTACTTTTACTTAAAGTTATCATCATGTAGCCTTTTAGTTCCATCTTGATTTTTAGTCTTAATCTACAAAGTATTTTTAAGATTTACACACGTTTACCATTTCCTGGCATAAAACTATCTCTTGCATCTTATTTTTTCCTTCTGAGTTCAATCACTTCTTTCTGAAGTACACATTTTAGAAGTTTTTCAATGAGACTGCTAATAGTAAAGGCTTTGATTCTTTGTGTGTCTGGAAATGTCTATTTCATCCTTACTATTGAATAAAAATTTGGTTGGGAATAGAATCCTGAATTATCTGGTATTTTTTCTCAGCATGTTGAAATTATATTCCATTATCAGTTCATTTCTTCTGTTAAGAAGTCTGATAAAAGTCTATTTATCATTCCCCTATCAGGTTTTTTTTTTTTTTTTTTTTTCCGTTACGCGGGCCTCACACTGTTGTGGCCTCTCCCGCTGCGGAGCACAGGCTCCGGACGCACAGGCTCAGCGGCCATGGCTCACGGGCCCAGCCGCTCCGCGGCATGTGGGATCCTCCCGGACCGGGGCACGAACCCGTGTCCCCTGCATCGGCAGGCGGACTCTCAACCACTGCGCCACGAGGGAAGCCCCCCCATCAGGTTTTTAATATCTGCTTGCTTTTATGATTTCCCTTTATCTAGAATTAATTTATATTTATTTACTCAGTTCAACACTCACCATGCTTTCTGAATGTGAGAATTTATAACATTTATCCATTCTGGAAAAGCCTTAGCCACTATGTCTTCAAATTTTACCCCTCCCTCATTCTCTCTTATATTTCTGCAAATCCTAGGATGAGTTTTTGCATTCTATATTCTGTGTCTCTTAAACTCTCATATTTTTAAATCTTTTTCTCTCCGTTGAATTCTGAGTAGTTTTTTATAGTCTTGTTATTTTAATGTTTTAAATTATTTATTTTATGTCTGTAATCAATTTAAATCTATTTATTTAATAGTATCTTAGAGTGTTCCATTATTTTAATTTTGCTGTTTAATTCTGTTGCTTGTTGTGTTTGCTGACTCCCAAAGGTGATAGATTCCTTAAATATTTTGTGATTGTGAATTGTGTGAAATCATTTTCAGTAGGGCTCTATCTATGTGAATTTTATGTATCTTGAGTTGAGGGTGTATTTCTCCATAGAGTTTATATTTCCCCTGCCAGAGAGTCCAGGGATTTAAAGGCTTGGGGGCAATTTGTATGTTAATTTTACGGTTTGGGGTTCTGATAGTATACAAACCCCAATTTCTAGTTATGTGTGATGTAGACTAATGGTTATTAATATATGGGATAGACCTTCACCCCCAGTTGAGCTAAACAGGTTATCTGCTGGTTAGTGGAGTTTTTAGTCCACCCAGATTTTCCAGCTAGTTTTATTATCTTTTTTTTCTCCTTTAATCCAAACTCCCACACTGACTGTTTCTGCCTGGAGGCAGAGACCCTTATTCACATTGCCAGCCCAAGAACAATGATGGGTCTGGATGGCCCATTGCAGTATCCCAATTGGTCAATCACCGTGTATCAATAGCTTGACCCTTCTTCCAATACTTCCAAACATGAGGATGCTGTTTAATTCCAGAGTAGTAGCCTCCTGGCCATGTTCTAGCCTGTGGCTCCCTTCTCCCATTCAATGATCACACAACACCTAAGATTAGTGTCTGACTGAATAAATGGGGACTGTAGCCTGGCCAAGTTGACACATAAAACTGAACATCACAACTATTTCCACGGGAGAGCTTGTAGGACATTACATTACCAAAGCAATTCAGTATACACTGGTAAGCAGGCAGTAGCATCACTGGGAAACTTAGTGATGTCTCTCTTCTAAAGGGGAGGCTTAATGAGAGGAGATGGCTTCACAGAACTGGATTCTCTGAGAGCAATGAAGATGACAGGATCTAAAATAATAGAGTTTAAGTGGTGATGCTGAACAAATCAAAAGCAGGGTGGTTGCAAGTATAGAAGAGTGGCAAGATCAGGGTGGCGTCCAAGGGCCTGCACCCACAAAGAGCAATGGAGATGGTTAATACAACAGGGCATTCCAGGGCCAATATCAATGGAAAGTCAACAAAGATATGCTTAATTTACAGAAAAGAAATTAAAGGTGAATAATTATGAGGCTGAGGGGAACCACTCCAATAAAAATTACAATCCCTTTGCCAGTTTCCAGACCTGAGCCAGTTTTTTGACTTCTAACCCACTGCCTATATGGGAGGACAGGTCTCCAGGAGGAAGCACCCTGCAACAAGATGGCAAGACTACGTAGAGTGATTCCTCCTCATTCTTCCCCAATAGTCACGTCCTACTTAGGAAACCATACACTGAGGCAAGGGAATGCCCAAACCTCCCAAGGGCTGTTTTATACAGGATCCACGTTGACCTTGATATCTAGGGATTTGAAGTCATCATGACTCTCCTGTGAGAACAGGGGCACATAGTAATCAGGTAATATATGTGCTGGCTCAAATCTGACCCGCAGTGAGTCCAGTGGTTCCATGGACCAACTAATGATCATTTTACTGGTCCCCAAATGTGTGATGTGCATGGCCATGCTTGGTAGTTCCTTGGTCTATGGGGTAAAATCTATTATAGTGCAGAAGGACAAGTGGAAAGCTCTGAACTTACCACCTTTTCCGCCTCAGCCACAATATAGCATCCCAGGAAAAATGGCAGAAACTGATCTGACCCTGAAAACGTAATGGATGCAGGCGGGTGGTCTTCGTTCTACCTCCATTCATTTCACCGGTCTGGCCCTTACGATAACTAGATGGGTCCTGCAGGATAACAGTTGATGTCCACAAACCAAACCATGTAGTAGCCCAAATTGCAGCTGCTGTGTCAGATGTGGTACCTTTGCTAGAGCAAATTAACACTCCCTCAAATATGTGGTACATGGCCATTGATTTGGTAAATGTGTTCTTTTCCTTCCTTATCAGAAAGAAGAATTAGAAACAGTTCACACTTTGAATGAACAGTATAGTACAGTGGTGCCCGAAGGCTGTGTTGACCTCTCACCCTCTGTTATAATACAACTCAAAGAGGCTTGGACCATCTAGACATCCTTCAGAACATCACACTGATTCACTCCACTGCTGACATCAGCTAATTGGACTTGATGGTCAATAAGTGGCAAGTATGTTGAAAATCGTGACGAGAAAAATTTCCTTCAAAAGATGGGAGATAAACACTACAGTGATTCAGGGGCTGGCCTTGTCAGAGACATTTGGAGGAGTCCAGTGGTCTGGTGCATGCTGAAACAGCTTAATAGTTGTACCAAATTCAAAACAAAGGACAAATTATTGCATCTCACAGCTCCCATCACAAAGAAGGAAGCCTAATACCAAGTAGTCCTGATTGGGTTTGGAGGGATCGTATTTCACGTCTGGCAATGCTGCTCCTGTCTGTATATTAGGTGACCCCCAAATACCTCCAGTTTTGAGTGGGATCTGCAGTAGGTCCAGGCTGCAGAACAAGTGGGCCTTGCCATTTGGACCACATGCTCCAGAAGACCCTGTAATATTGGAGGAAGCTGTGGTGGGAATTGCCCTTGACTGAAGAGAGCCCTTGCCCTGACTGAAGATGCCTGGCTCCCTTGCATCAACTCAAGACAATTCTGAAGAGCCACCCTAGTTTCAAAGCTTCCCCTAGAGTCAGCTGAGGCCTTAGATGACACTGAATGGAAGCACTCCTTTGTCCTCTGCCTAGTCCTGTTTCCTTTTTTCCCTCCACAGATGTTGATCCTGAGAGCACTCCCTAATAACTCCCTACATGCTAACCTCCATTTCAGAGTCAGCTTCTCGGGGAAACTTGAAGCAGGAGTAGATGCTAGCTGCTGCCTAGAAGAACCAGATCTGCCACTGTCCTTGCCAGAAGATCTGATATCTGTGTGTATGGCCACCACCTCACACTGCTTACTTCTACATCCAAATCTCAGGTTGGGGTGACTGCTTGGAGAAACTGTAGTTAAAGAGATTCTTGTAAATTTAGTATTTAGCCTTCCATCCTAGAAAAGGGTTGGAATGGGTTTCAGTTGGGTGAGACAATTTACAGTATCTGCCAGAGTCTACCCCTATATTATTAAACACCTATTTATCCTCCCATACTTAAACATCCAAATGATAATAGCAAGAGCAACATGCTCCTGACCGACGGAATGCAATGATTTCTCTTACAAATGCACCCTCACCCTCTCCACAAAAGGGGGGAGGAAAAAAGCCAATCACCACACCTACTCTGAGCGATGTTCATTTCTACTTTAATTCAGTCACAATCCCATTTGCTTCCTATAGCATAGGAGATAAATTACAAAATTATCTATCTAAGAAAATGGGGAAAGGGAGATGGATAAAAAAATTAGGACGAAAATAATGAAGTGAAACCATCCTCTTATTTTTCTTTGGTCATAAGTTTGTTACCAACTTTTATACTTTCTTTCCCCTACTAATCATTCCATTTTTCTATGCTTTCATCTAGCATCTCATCTGGTTGGAGTCCTTTCTCTGGTGCTCCAACCATATTTTTCATGCTTGAGAAGTCTGAGGTCTTGGTGATACTGCTTATATGGGGCTGCTGTAGTCTTTGAGGGATATTTCTTTCTTTTTAATTGTGGTAAATTATACATAAAATAAAATTTACCATTTTAACTATTTGTAAGTATATAATTCAGTGGCATTAAATATATTCATAATGTTGTGTAACCATCACCACTATTTCCAGAACTTTTTCATCATCTCAAACAGAAACTCTGTACCTATTAAGCAATACCTCCCCATTCCACCCTCCAACAATTGCTCTTAGCGACCTCTGTCTTTTGAATTTGCATATTCTAGATTCTTCACATATGAGTGGAATCATACAATATTTGTTCTTCTGTGTCTGACTTATTTCAGTAGCATAATGTTTTCATGGTTCATCTATGTCGTAACAAGTATCAGAATTTCATTCCTTTTTCTGGCTGAATAGTATTCCATTGTATGTATGTATCCATTTTATTTATCCATTCATATGTTGATGGACATGGGCTGTTTTCACCTTTTGGCTATTGTGAATGTTGTTATGAACACGGTGTACCAGTAACTGATTCCCTGCTTTCAGCTTTTTTGGGTATATACCTAAGAGTGGAACTGCTGTTCAACTTTTCGAGGAGCTATCAAACTGTTTTCCACAGTGGCTGCACCATTTTACATTCCTACCAGCAGTGCATGAGTGTTCCAATTTCTCCATATCCTTGCCAATACTTGATATTTTCCATTTTAAAAATTATAACCATCTTAATAGATGTAAAGTGGTAATCATTACACTTTTGATTTGTATTTCCCTAATAACTAAGGATGTTGAGCATCTTTTTCACATCTTCCATTAACTTTTACCACATAACTAAAATGAACCCTAGAGGATATCCTGGGTTCAAATGTGCCCCTCTCTATGCCCATTGTGTAGCAGCTATCTTTTTCCCCCTTTGGATTATGGAACAATCACTCCAACCAACATGACACCCGAATTTTGTCTGTTAATTCAGAGGTTCAGGAACTCCAAATGGCCAGGTAGCAGTCTCAACTTCCAGTTTGATTGGAATATTGTTATATCCTCCTAGAAAATAAAACATTCTATCTTTGGTTAATAAAACCTTTAATCCAACAAAAATAAAGTCAAGGAGACTGGAAATAAAAACATCTTGCAAATGAGTCATTAGCTGTAACAGAGGGAGACCACCCCATTTTCCATTCCATTTTTATTGGAGCCGTGTGTCCTGGCTACTGAAGGAACAGTACCTCTACTAGCTGAAAGAGTATACCACTGCTTGTACAGCAGCTCCCCAAGTGCACAAAGCATCTCCCAGACAGTACTGTGACTGAGTCTTTAATAAGCCATACCACAATTATTATTTTTAAAAGTAAATTTATTTATTTAGTTTTGGCTGCATCGGGTCTTCGTTGCTGTGCACGGGCTTTCTCTAGTTGCGGTGAGCGGGGGCTACTCTTTGTTGTGGTGTGCAGGCTTCTTATTGCGGTGGCTTACCTTGTTGCAGAGCATGGGCTCTAGGCATGTGGGCTTCAGTAGTTGTGGCATGCGGGCTCAGTAGTTGTGGTTCGTGGGCTCTAGAGCGCAGGCTCAGTAGTTGTGGCGTATGGGTTTCGTTGCTCTGCGGCATGTGGGATCTTCCCGGACCAGGGCTCGTACCAGTGTCCCCTGCATTGGCAGGTGGATTCTTAACCACTGCGCCCCCAGGGAAGCCCCACAATTATTTTTATCTGGCCAACTATTTGGGGGTGGAGTAGATAGTGAGAACAGTGAATCCTATTGGCATGTGACCATTGTCTTACTTTTTTTTCTTTTTTCAATAAATTTACCTCCTTGGTCAGAAGCAATGATGTATGTGGGATACCATGCTGGTGAATAAAGCATTCACTTAACAGATGTAAATGATCACACAAAGAAGCAATTGCAGGCAGGGTGGACAAATCAATGTACAAAATAAACATCTGTGAGGACAATAATTATGCACTTCATGATGTAAGGGATTCAGTGTAACTGGCCTTGCCAGGTGGCTGGCTAGTTCCTTATGTTAAAGTGGTCCTATTAGGGGCTCAGCGTTGGTTTCTGTTGGTTGGAGATTGGAATAGCAGGAGACAGTTTAGGCTTGGCAGAGGAAAAACCATGTTGTACCCGTATATAACCCCATACATACAATCTCTTATTTCATAAACCAACTAAGCATGGCTGAGTGAAGAGAACTGAGAAATATCTACAAAATAGGTCATCTTAATGACCTGATTAATGAATGCTTCCTTTGTAGAAGAATCCATTGTGAATATTGACATTGAACACAATTATCTCCATTCTCTTGGTATATATTCCAAATGGTCTATCTATCTGACTCTTTCCCAAGTCCCCTTGTTACCAATCTTCCAAACTTGTTTTTTCCCATACATCTGACCAAACTATTAGCTATGTCCATCATTTGAAGAGATTTCTACCTCCACTTATTTCTCCTAAGAGTCAAAGTGCACAATAGGATGTACTGCCCAAAGTTCTACCCACTTGTAAGCATTTTCCATCCTCTGTATTTTTGAGTCAGTCTTGGGTGAGACTGCAGTAGAACATTTACAGCTTGAGTGAGCATACTTATAGGACCTTCTCTAAACAAGGCTGAATATTTTATCCTCAGTCACCTGGTTATGGGGAGTTGCCAATGAGGTCCTGGATGTATGTTGGTGAAAGGATAAATGGGAGACAGGGGTAATACCTTGGGAGTGTGAAGCATCTGTTTGTCTCAAAAGGAAAATATCTATTTGCTGAAAAGACTTTGCTCCAAAATCCTTGGAGCTTTTTTTTAAAAATTTATTTATTTTATTTATTTAGTTTTGGCTGTGTTGGGTCTTCGTTGCTGTGCGCGGGCTTCCTCTAGTTGCAGTGAGCGGGGGCTGCTCTTTGTTGCGGTGTGCAGGCTTCTCATTGCCGTGGCTTCTCTTGTTGCGAAGCACGGGCTATAGGCGCGTGGGTTCTAGAGTGCAGGCTCAGTAGTTGTGGCACACGGCTTAGTTGCTCCACAGCATGTGGGATCTTCCCAGACCAAGGCTCAAACCCGTGTCCCCTGCATTGGCAGGCAGATTCTTAACCACTGCGCCACCAGGGAAGTCCCTGGAGCTTTTTTAAAAATTATAATTATCCTATAGCCACAATCTCCATATACCGTCCTGATCCACGAGGTCATAAGAGATAATAGGATTTATTGCCATTTAGCCTGGAAGAGCTGCCGGATCTTCTGTTTCTCTGGACTCTCACTACAAGCTGTAGGGGCTATTTTGTTAATGGGCTAGAATGGAGCACCTGAATCCCGAGAGACCTACCAAGCACTGTGGTAGTGAACAAAATGTTTAGCGAATTATTTCTTACTTTGGAATGAAGATACTGACTTTCTTGGACCACTGAAACCCCAGAAACCTCATAAAGAACAGATCTCTGAATGTACTTGGGTCTTAGCTCCCACCCTATGGCATGTCCACATCTTTCCAAGACATCTAGAGTACCTGTCACTTCCAATTCATTAGTCCTATTAGCACATTATCATCAATGTAGAAGTCCAGAGAGATGTCCTGTGGGATGGTGATGATCAAGGTCTCAGCAGACTAAATTATGTCAGGGGACCAGGGAGTTGACATAGCCTTGAAGGAAGTTGGTGAAAGAATAACGCTAAACCTTCCAGGTGATAGCAAACTTTCTGTAGACATAAAGGGCGGGGGGAGCTTTTTCAGGATAAGTAGGTACATTCCAGATGTCGATTTGCTCCCATGATGAGTTCACACATGAAACATACCTGTTATGGAGTCATCAACTGAGAAAGCTTAGTAGTCTACTGTTATTCTCAAAAACAAATATATTTTCCAGAGATTAAGTCAAACAAATAAGTTAAAGGAGGTGACCATGGGAATAACTATACCTTATATTTCGTTTCTTTAATGATGGCACTATTCTCTATGATCCCCTAAGTGGTAACAGTATTCATCTTGGTTTACATTTTGGAAAGTGAGGGAGAGGTTCCAGAACTTCCACTTATCCTTTCCTTTCTAGGATAGCCCTGCTCAGAATTCCAATGTCGGGGATCCATCCAGTTGCCTGGAGTAACTGTTACAACTATTTGGGGGAAAACAGCAAGTGGACAATCTATTGTGATCTTAAAGGCTCAGTGTTCAATTAGCTACCTTCAAAGATTCCTACTGTTCAAACAATTCTGATTCTTACTTTGATTCTGATGCCTGTTTTGGGAACCACATCCACCTCACTGCTGGCAGTTAAATGTTGCTACTTGGTCTCTGCCATCCCAGGATTTAATCATCCTCATTTAAACAAGAAAGCCATTTTCAATAGGGTTTCCTCCCACCTTCACTTCTCACCTGTAGAGAACAACGACCACTGCACTTTAAACACCTGTTGACGATTGTCCCTTGCCAATGCACTACTTAATGTGAAGGTTCAGTGAGTATTCTCTGGGACCTCTTGGTGGGTGTACTTAGGGAGTGGGCAAGCATGTTGCACATGAAAATTCATCTCAACCTACCTACTTCCTTAAGTCTTTAGGTTCCTTCCTGAACACTGTATCAAGACATTTCTGGCATCTCAACCTCATTTCATGTACACCACCTCTGAGTCCAGGTTTCAGAAAAGCAAGTGAACAAACAAGGCCGCCACCTCATTAAGCCAAAATCACTGGTAAGTGCAGCCATGTTGATTAATTCAACCTGACCTGTAATTATTTTCCTCCCTCTCTGATCTAGAAACCTTAGATGCCATTCCCCCATATACTATCTATGTTCTTGACGATCTAAATTAGGAAACTATTACAATCGTGTTTGTCTTTTCTTCTTAAGCTTCATAAACTCAGGAATGCTGGAATATGACTGTAGTTCCTTGTCTGGAGGCAATGAATGGTGGAAAGGGAAGAGGATAAGGAGAATTAGCATCTACTGCAAGTTATTTACCTGTGGTGAGATTATTACAGACTCTTAAAGAAAGATAGTCACAACTTCAACATATAGGAGAGCCCAGGCTGCTGCTGGGGTAGCTCAGCGGGACTTGGCACTTGAGATGCTCATTGTAGTGAAATCCTCCCAAACATCCCCTTTCCAGTTACGGGTGGAGGCGGCAGGGTACCAAGCAATCGAAAATTTCACATCCGGGAACTAATATGAATGTAAATTCACTTATGTCATAATTCAGAGACTCATAAGATCAGACTCTACCTCTCATTTTTGGTTATGTTGCACGAAAAGATGTGGCTGTCAAGAGATCAAATGTCTTCAGGGCAATTGCAGTAACTTCTTGGTCTCTGACCATGCCTGCAGCCAAGGACTTAAAACCTTGATGTTCTCTTTTTCTTTCTTTAAGCACTCCAGTACAATTAGAATTAGTCAATCTACCACATAGACTTTCTTTTTTTTGGCCATGCAGTGTGGCATGTGGAATCTTAGTTCCCCTAAGGATCGAACCCGTGCCCCCTGCAGTGGAAGCATGGAGTCTTAACCACTGGATCACCGGGGAAGCCCGGGACTTTATATTTCCTATGTCCCTCTATTCTGTTCTATTTTAGCAGCATTCTAGTGCATCCGGTGACTACATGTAAATGTTTAGGCAACTTTCACTACTGAGCCCCATCCTCTGATCATAATCAGATCCCGTGTCTTCAAATCCAACCAAGTCAGACAACCAATCTCAGATTTCTACTCCCCTCGCCTGGAAAGCCACCTCTGTTACCAATTACTTTATCCATCAGAATTCACTCTAATCAGTTTAAGAAGATACTAGGTAGTTTAAAGAATCTTCAGGAGGGCCAGAGAACCAGGCTTGGATGATTGCTACATAGAGAGGAACACAGCAGCCTTGAGAAATGCGTAAGTCCTACATAGACATGTTTTGAAGAAAACACTCCTGGTATTACCTTCTGTCATTTGGAACCTGTAACCATAGGAACTGTACTCCAGAAACTCTACCACAGCTGCCCTGGAAGAATTGGATGTTTCTGCTTTCCAGAAGATCTGATCTCCCCCTTCATGTCCACCGCTCACATTGTTCACTTCCACCCTTGAGTTCTGAGTGGTCATGTCTGCTTGGCAGAAGCTAGATCTCGTGAGGACACCTGAGCTGCAAGGGAGTCTGGGAAATGTGGAGTTCAGCTTCTGGACTCTATAGTACAAGAAGTCAAGCTACAAGGATGTTATATAAACGCTTACGTGCTCAACTTATTGTTCATACTTGTTAAAGCAGCTGTCAAACCTCTGACCCTTTTCTCCATTTGATTAAACTCAGCAGATAGTATAGGCAGGGCAGGTGAGAGTCAAGGTGGCTGAACTAGCTGTGGGTCATTTCTTCTTAAATATTAGGAATCTTAAAGGAAGAGTGGAGCTATCAACAAGGCACTAGAATTAAGATATAAAATAGAAAGCAGATATATCAAGCATTACAGCAAGGAAGGAAAAGAAGTCAATGTTTACAAAACAAAGAACGAATGGCATTTTTTCCCAATCTTCTAAGGTATGACAATGGTACAACCAAGAATAACAAAGAATGGGAACTAGAAAAAAATGAATGAGTTTCTTTTAATTTTCATTCATATATAAATCCTCTGTTCTTAGATTTTTTTTTTTTTTTTTTTTTTTTTTTTTTGCGGTACGCGGGCCTCTCACTGTTGTGGCCTCTCCCGTTGCGGAGCACAGGCTCCGGACGCGCAGGCTCAGCGGCCATGGCTCACGGGTCCAGCTGCTCTGTGGCATGTGGGATCTTCCCGGACCGGGGCACGAACCCGTGTCCCCCGCATCGGCAGCGGAGTCTCAACCACTGCGCCACCAGGGAAGCCCTGTTCTTAGATTTTAAAATAAAAACAGCAACAGGAACTTAGCTTTGGGCAAAAACTGGAAATAATTCACGTGGTTATATTGATACTTCTTTGAAAACAAGATTTAATTTTTTAAGGTTCAAATAAATATAATTCAAAGTAATGTAATGATAATTATGAATGAATGAGAAGTGGAAGGGGGACATCTTAAATTGATGATAAGATGGTAATTATTTGGGGGGCAAGTTCCTATTGGCTACATCTAGAAAGTTAGAATCATAAAATCAGGATATGAAAATTAAAAGGAACCTCAAAACCAATCTAATTTTTCACTGCAAGGCAGAATCCTTTCTACTGTCCCCTGACACATGATTCATCTTCTATCATCTACCTGAATATTTCTGGGAACAAAGAACAAATTGCTGAATTGGTTATCAAATGAGAAATCCATTTGATTTGGTATAACTTTTTCTTAGTGAAGTCTTACTTTTTGTTATCCAGTGATTATTGTTTTCTTAAGTTCTCATAATTTATGTGATCTGCTCTTTTATTTATTAATGTAGTTAGCAAACTTATTAAACTTCTCAATAGGGGTGAAAAGATTTTTAAAAATTAATTTCAATGTGTCAGATATCTTCTACTTATAATCAAAATTAAACATGTTAAGAGGATTAGCCCCTTGGGTAGTTTCCAACCTTCCCACCTAAACCCCCATTTAGTTCTCTAACTGTATTAAACAATGGGCACTGCTAAGAGAAAAGTGTTCAAATCCCCAAAGAAAATAAAAATTCATTCATGTATTTTATGTTAATGCATTATATACTGAAGAAGAACAGACAGGGGGAAGTACAATGGTTATTTATAAGGTTGATTTATACTGATGTACCTGTAACTGAAAGGATTATGAAACTGCACTGATATCGAAACCGCAGATAAATTCAGTTACATAAATATCATCAACTGTGAGATTTACCTCTTCCCACTGTGGCAATCGTTCTGGTTAAGATTCTTTTGGATTGCAAAGGACAGAGAATCGTTAAACTGGCTGATTCGAAAGAAAGAATTTATTGGCTCTTATACATAACTGAAAAGGTGATTGATTCAGACATGGCTGAATCTGGGTGCTCAAATGATACAATTAACCATCTCTCTGATTCTATCTCATGCACCTTTGGCTGACTCTTCCTCATTGATGATGGTGATAGTCAAGTGCAGCTCCAAGTCTAAATGCCACCATTTAATCACTCCACTAGAAAGTAAGAATGCCTCATTTCTAATAATTCCAGCTAAACTTCTCTGGCTAACTTTCACGAGCTCAAGGCGGTTCACATGCATGTTTTTGAAACTCTTCACTCTGGCCTGAGAAGTTGAATAGGCTGATTTGCCAGTGTGAGTGAGCGTAGTGCTGCGAATAGGAAGGACTGAGGATAACTGTGAACTGTACAAAGCCTCCAGCTGACCAGGCGGTGCAGCCCCAGCTATTTGCTGGGCAAGCCTGGTGTTTTGGTGCACATGGGCTTCGTCTGCCTGGGGGGAGGGGTGTATTACTTGAATTTGCACAAAGGCATCCTATGGACTAGCTGTGGCCCTGGAGCCATGGATGTGCATCACTTGGACAGTGAATGGGAGAGGGTAGTCCTCTGGTTGAAAATCAGGTGCTGTTTCTATACTAAGGAAAAATGGACACTGGGCAAACAGCTATCAGAGGCACACTACAGAAAAAATGCCATCACACGACTACCATTAGCGTAAGTCTGAACGTCTTGTAGGTCCAACTCAGCTCAATTTAAATCTACTCAACTCAGTTTAATCCAATCCAACAATTATTGATCCTTTTTTTAAAATTTTTATTTTATATTGGAGCATAGGTGATTAACAATGTTGTGTTAGTTTCAGGTGTACTGTTGATCTCTTATAGGCCAAAAAGCGTGTTTGTGTCTGTGTGTCTGTGTGTGTGTGTTGGGTAGATGGGTAAGGAGGCACTACCAAAAACCAAGACCCAAACCAAAACCACAACAAAAAAGCAATGGACAGAAGAAAACTGTTCCTTTAGGAGCATCAAAAATTCTAACTTTTGGGCTTCCCTGGTGGTGCAGTGGTTAAGAATCCGCCTGCTAATGCAGGGGACACGGGTTAGAGCCCTGGTCCGGGAAGATCCCACATGCTATGGAGCAACTAAGCCCACGAGCCACAACTACTGAGCCTGTGCTCCAGAGCCCGGGAGCCACAACTACTGAAGCCCACGTGTCACAACTACTGAAGGCCGTGCTCCTAGAGGCCATGCTCTGCAACAAGAGAAGCCACCGCGATGAGAAGCCTGAGCACCACGACAAAGAGTAGCCCCCGCTCGCCACAACTAGAGAAAAGCCCACACGCAGCAATGAAGACCCAATGCAGCCATAAATAAATAAATAAAACAAATTTATAAATAAAAAAATAAAAAACTCCCTTCTAAAAAACAATTCTAACTTTATGAAATTTGTTAGAAACTATGAAATTTCTTTTTTCTTTTTAAAGTCTAATAACTTAAAAATTCTCGTGCAAAATCAAAGATGGTAGAGTGTAAATATTCCTTTAGTTTCTTTTTAGAAAAATCATGTGTATTTAAGTGAATTACACATCTATTATATGTTCAAATATGATTACACTCTGGTAAACTTAAAAAATTGAGGGATTTAAAAATAAATATTTACTCGATTATATTTGTTATTGTTATATCAGTCCTTACTTCCTAACGTTACCAAGTCCAAGCGCGAACTGCGTGCAACACGACCGGCCGATAAATCAAGAAACCAGGTGTTGGGGCAAGGAATAGTGACTTTATCTGGAAAGCCAGCGGACCGAGAAAATGGCCCAAAGAAGCATCTTAACCAGTTAAAAGTCAGGCTTCTTTTACACTAAAAGGGGAGGGGGCGTGGCTGGTTGTTCCCAACGTCTTGCTGCGGAATCCTTTGTTCTTGCAGCTGTCCCTGTAGGTGTGCTCACAATGCTCCTACCAACCTCGCACAATTATTTTCCGTTCTGCAACTTTGTATCTTTACATGAAGGGTACCTTTATATGAAGGGAAAAGTGTTATATCTTTAAAGGTCAGAGCCTTGAGGGCGGGCTATCAAGTATATTTCAGGATATAGGCAACACTGTTTCACAAAGACGCACAGCTTGCATGACTAAGCACAGGCAACAGAGAACAATGTTGGAGCTAAAGGAATAGGTCCAATATGGAGTCAGGTTTGTTCTCTCTTACACTAGCAGTCTGCAATAGCAGCCAATTATGTAGCCGGTAGGTCATCTTATGTCTTCACGTGACCTTTAAATACCGTTTGGCTTTATTTTAAGATTATTGCTAGTAACTCAGTTTGCTTAAAAAATTGAATTAGCCTTTTATTTCTGTGAAGAAAAAACCTCAACACCCAGAGCGTGCGTTAACTTTCAACCTTGAGAAAAGCACAAAATAAGCAGCAAGTTGATAATATTATCTAGTCAAAGTAAAACAAGGGGGAGGGGCGCGTGGGGAGAGAGGGGCGGGCAGTAATCAAATGCCAAATGGGATTTGTTTTTTTTATTTCAGCACTTATGGAGCATCGGTGAGAACTCCCTCCTTCAAAGTCAAAAAATATCTAGCACCCGAAAAAAATTAAGTCTGGTTCTTTCTAGATAAAAGAGAACAGGATTTAAGTGAGTACATACTTAAGGTTAAGTGAGTAAATCCTTGCGGGGGGGAGGAGGTAACCACCCTTGTGGAACTTTGGAACTTTTGTTTTTTACTTGAAACGCAGCAGCGGCGTTAAGTTTTCTGTTCCTTGGTCGGTAATCGGGCGAACCTGCGTGCAAGGCTGCGGACACCTTGTTGGGTCCGGGACGGAGGGCGATGATGCTGTGGAGGATGTGATGACGATGTGCAGAAATGAAAGCGATGACAAAAGCTCGCGAGGCCTGAGCGCTTCGGTGGCCGGGCCGGTCCCGCGGCCGCCGAGGCCCCGGGGCCGCCGGGCCAGCGCGCGGCGGGGACGGCGGGCGCGTCAATGGGCCCATTCAGGCGGGCGCGGCGCGGCGCGGGGGTTGAGAAGTTAAGGGGCGGGAGGTGGCGCGCCGAGGCCGCGGCCGCGCCATTTGCATTTCAATGAAACCCGCCTGTTGACTCAGTGCCCGGCGCTTCCGCAGCTCCCACCAGAATCTGCCTTTGTTGGTTTTAGCTCCGGTCAAGTCCACTTCTTGCAGCGGGGGAGCCGCGCTCATTGAGTTTGTGTAGTCAGGCAGAACACTCGACAGGAAGGAAGGAGGAAGGGGTGCTCCGCGCGGCCATTGTCTGGGCAACCGGGCTTAAGCAGCCGAGTGACTATTTAATCTAGAAGGTGCACTTGAATCCCTTGCAAATCCTCTCAGTGTGGAGCAGGGGGCACCCAGACAGGGACAGATGGTGCAGGACCCCTTTGTTTAAAAATATGGAAATAGGCTTTTTCATTTACTTAAGGTAGCCCCGCTCTTTTAACTGTTGCTATTCCCCCGTGTTGCATTGTCCAGGAGAGACCCGAACCGGCTAATGGGTCTGGTCAGCCCTGCCCGAGCGGCCCCGCTTTTTTTTTTTTTTTTTTTTTTAATGTAGTAGCTGGAAGTGAGTTTGCTGTGTTTGGCATAGTTACAGTAAGAACCCCTCTTACCTTTCTGGTGTCTTCTGAGTTGGGCACAGAGCAGCCCAGGGAAGTTTGTTTAAAAGTCTTGCAAGATCTCTTTTCAGAGACCCCCTCCCTTTCTTTTTTCCCCCGTTAAGCATCAAATTCAGAGGTCTCAGGGTGCTTCACGTGCAGCGAGGGGCGGAGGGAGAATGTCTTGTTCTCAGTGTCTCCTGCTGCTCTGCCGTGACCTCTTGGGCCATGAAGCACAGTGAAGGGTGACCCACTTGGGTTTCCAGAGCCGGAAGGATGCTGTGGCTCGGGCCGCACATGTGGTTCCGCTTCCACAGCTATAATTTAGAGTGTGTTCAACATCAGGCTTTGGAAATGTGCACACATGCGTGCAGTATATTAGAAACGTGGAAGATTCTGCCTACAGAGCCCTTGAGCTTGCTGACATGTCCCAAGATGGCTTTTCTGATTATCCTGACGACATAGAGGACTGCATTTTATCGGGTCTCGGGGCACATTTGGGAACATTAGAGCACACTCCAAGTTAGTCGGAAATGAGGTCAACCAACTGTCCACACATGTGACCTATTTTTCCTGTCCTGGCTTTTGTTCAAAACATGGCAGTCATGGTCCTGCCGGACTCTTCTAGCCACGGTAATACAAATCAATTAAAGGAAGAAATTTGAATAGATAACTGGTAAAAAGAAAAAAAATCAGATAGTTTTCCATTTCAGCACAGATTATACAGGAAGCAGATTATTGTCTTGTGGTTTTGAAGGTAGGATGAAGCTGACACATTAGAAAATAGATGGTTGAAGTATTTTAATCTTGAGGTGTTTAAATGTTGGGCATCTTAATACATTTATATAAAGAAGCAGATGTCTCTTTGGTGTGTAATTCAAATCAAACGTTTGACTCTGAAATGCTCATAATCCAACTGTCTCTTACCTGCCACGACTGCAGACTCTTTGCCCTCAAGTTGTTCTGACATGCTGTCTCTAAGAACATAGTGTACATACAACACCTGGATCTGTGAATTAATTACTACCTAGGCCACCACCAAGAGCCTTTCTAAGTGGCCAAGTGCAAGGATCTTCTGTTTCTTATCCAAGTATCAAAGCCCCAAGTCCATGAATTGACACTTTACTATGAATTCCTGCTTCATTTCGATTTCACTCAGCCATTTTAGAGGAGAAAAGAGCCAGAATCAGGTGTCAGCCAGCAGGTGTAGCTTATAATTTATATTTTTTGAAGAAAAATCTGCCTCAGCTGGTTTCAAGTTATCAAAAGACATAGAAATTAAGAAGTTCTAAAAAGATGTAGGAATTAAAACTGGGGGGGAAGGGTCAGTGATTTTACAGGCTTAAGCATTGCTCAGTAAACAAATTTGTTTAGAAGTTCAAAAGTCAAAAGAGAGCTTTGCTTGGAGTTTGAAAATTTTGTAGGTTTTCCTTCCAAATGGTGAAAAATTCAATATGATATTATTATTATTCCACAGGCAGGTGTGAGCTTGAGCATATTAAGTTTCTTGGCTTTCTTTTGATTTTATATAATGAGCCTTTCGTTGGACTTCATTACAGTGATGGTCTCCCTCTCCGATCCTGAGTTAAACCATGAAACCCCACATACTCTCTGATATTTGTAATTTCGTTTTGGTTGGTAAGTGAATTTTGGCGATGAAAGTGTGAAGCCACAAGTTCCCCAAAGCATTGGAATGCAGTGAAAAGGAAAGTACCCCATCTGGCAAAGATTTTGAGTTAAGTTGAACCTGAGGCTTCATGCTCACTCACAGTTCACAAATGATGCCCACTCACCTAGCCCAGGGGGATGAGATTGGGGGCACCCACATTCAATTGGGTGAAGGATTCTTAGAATGTTTCTAAGACCAGTGTGTTGTATGGGACCAACCTGGGCCTCTGTTGAAGATCAGAGAATGAGACTGTGTATTCCCATAGGGAAGGCAGCTTCAGCAACTGACCCTATTTATGGGAGAGGATTTGGCCAGCAGGGGACATGAATTCAGAGGCTTTCGTTATGAATCAGTTCCTATGAGACTACCACAGCTGGGCTGAAGGTGTTCAAATTGAAGTGTTACTTTTAGTTTCTGCATCGCTTGGGTTTGTCCAAAATGAAAGTACTTATGGTGACTTTCCATACCAGACAGAGGATTGTTTAGAAGTGCACCAAAGTGCACCAAAATTTCCATTTGGGTGTGGACTTAGTTTAGGAAAGTTCTCCAAGTCATAAGCTGTTTTCCCCCAAAGCAGGACACATTCCCAGATGCCAGCCATATACGATTCGTGCTGTGTCCTACCTGATCTCTGCAGTGGTTGACGGTATTGACTGCTTCCTCTTTGAGAAGCACCTTCCTTGGCTTTGATGACAGAACTCCCTCCTGGCATTTCTCCTACCTCTCTGGCCTCTCCTTCTTAGGCTTCCTTGCAGGCTCTTTGCCCCTTTGCTCATCCCTTATTGTGCTCTCGTGAGGGTTCTGTCTTTGGTTCTCATCTCTTCTGTACATTCTCCTTCGTGAGATTTCTAGGAGACCTTTCTTTTTTTTTTTTTTTTACATCTTTATTGGAGTATAATTGCTTTACAATGGTGTGTTAGTTTCTGCTTTATAACAAAGTGAATCAGTTATACATACACATATGTTCCCATATCTCTTCCCTCTTGCATCTCCCTCCCGCCTACCTTCCCTATCCCACCCCTCTAGGTGGTCACAAAGCACCGAGCTGATCTCCCTGTGCTATGCGGCTGCTTCCCACTAGCTATCTACCTTACGTTTGGTAGTGTATATATGTCCATGCCTCTCTCTTGCTTTGTCACAGCTTGCCCTTCCCCCTCCCCATATCCTCAGACCTTTCTTAAATACACTGTGTCCTCCTGCCTCAGGGCCTTGAACATGTGGTTTTCTCTGCTTAGAATGTTCTTTCTCCAGATACCTGGCTCATTTCTTTATTTAGTTCTCTACTCAAGTGTCACCTTTCAAATGAAGCTTCCCTTGTTATCCATAGAAAATAGCAGGTGTCCAGTCAGGGTCAGGACCGGTGAGGCAAGCAAGGTGCCCAGGGCACACAATTTAAGGAGGCAAGTTCAGGGTCAGCATCTGAGAATGTGTGCCTCCTTACGTTTGTATCCTGGGCATCTTGCCTCACCGGTCCTGACCCTCTACCTGTACTGTCACTCTCTAGTCTCTTAGTTTATCCTTCTTCACAGATATTATTGTAACTAACATATATATATATATATATAATTGATAATTTTATGTCTGTCCACCCTTGTCCCACTCACACCATTAGAATGTGGGCCATGTTGGAGGAGGGCCCTTATCTGTTTTGGTTTTTGCTGTATCTCCTGAGCCTAGAACAGAGCTCAGAATGTAGTAGGTATTCATCATATATTTATGTTTAAATGAATATAGTGTATAAATGCCTACCACTCATATTATTGATGACTCAAATGCACAGGGACTACCCTGCGTGGTGCAGTGGTTAAGAATCCGCCTGCCAATGCAGGGGACACAGGTTTGAGCCCTGGTCTGGGAAGATCCCACATGCCGTGGAGCAACAAAGCCTGTGTGCCACAGCTACTGAGCCTGTGCCATAGAGCCTGCGAGCAACAAATGCTGAGCCCACGAGCCACAACTACTGAAGCCCGTGCACCTAGAGCCCGTGCTCTGCAACAAGAGAAGCCACCACAATGAGAAGCCCACTCACTGCAACGAAGAGTGGCCCCTGTTTGCTGCAACTAGAGAAAGCCCGCGCACAGCAACAAAGACCCAACGCAGCCAAAAATAAATAAATAAAATTAAAAAAAAAAAAAAGAACGCTCAAATGCACAAAAACAAAGTTTGTAAATGGACCTCTCCCCTTGGGTGTTCCACAAGCTTTTCAAACTCATTGTGTCCAAAACTGCATTTATCACCTTATCACTCCCAAACCTACCTCCCACCTAAATTTTCTTAGTAGCTGCATCTAGCTCAGATTAAAATGCTAGAGATGTGGTGACTCGGGCCTATCAAGTTTGTTCCCTGAATAACTCGTGTCTTCCTCCACCTCCCTCCCTGCTGCCCTGCTTTAATTCTCCCTCCTGGAAAAACTGGCAGTCCCATCCAACTGATCTCATGGCAAATAGCTTCTTGTTCTCTGCTTAAAACTTCTGGCACGCTGCTGGGAAGTGAGCTCTCTGAACCACCTATCTGATCATGCCACTTCCTTATCTTCAAATCCTTCCCTGTAGCCCTGTAGGTTTGAAGATACCATTCAGATTGCCATCGGTCTGCTGACTCTTGCCTGGGAGTCTCCTGCTGTGCCCCGACCTCTCTTCCTGGTCTTGTGATCTACCCTCCCCCCCCTTCCCCCCCCCACCCACCGCAAGGCACACACTCGGTGCCCAGTCACAGAGGATTTGGAAGTTTGGAATACTCTATCCTCCTAACTGCTGCTCTGCCGTTGCCTGGCTAACCTCTACCTGTCCATTCATCCTCAGCGGAATGGGCAATTTGAGCTTCCCTCTGCCTGTCAAGTTGTTTTGTAATTTTCTGTTTACCTACCCCGCTCCCCGTCCCACTGAGAACACCTTAAGGACAGGAACTGGGTCTTTCGTTTTTGCACACCCAGTGTAGAGTGGACCCTTCATGTCGTTTGTTGAATGAATGTATAAATTCATTTCAAGATTATTTTGTTATGTAGGGTAGGGTATGGCTCTAAACGACTTTTTCCTTACTTGGTATCTGTTGATTCCGACATTATTTTAAAAACTCCTTCCTTACTCCCTTGCTGAGGAGCTTACTTTGTCATATATTACATTCTTCCAAATAGTTGTATGCAATTCCAGTTTTCCCTTTTGTCCTCTTGATTTACATATCCATTCCTACATCAGTAACAAGTTTAGACTTCCTCAGCCACTATTTCACCAGAATATTCCTGGGTTTCATCCGTGTTTATTTTCCTAAATACATTTTGGTATCGGATGTTTTATTGATTTTTTTTAATGCAAAACTCCAGTTAGAGTTTTAATTGGAGTAGTTAACTGAAAATTAATTTTGAAAGAACAGAACTCCTCTTCATTTTAACCTCATTGTGAGGTTGGTTAGTTGCTAGTTTAAGAGTAATCAGATAACAGAAAAACCACATCAAAAACTGGCGTCAGGGCTTCCCTGGTGGCGCAGTGGTTGAGAGTCCGCCTGCCGATTCAGGGGACGTGGTTTCGTGTCCCGGCCCGGGAAGATCCCACATGCCGCGGAGCAGCTGGGCCCGTGAGCCATGGCCTCTAAGCCTGCGCGTCCGGAGCCTGTGCACCGCAACGGGAGAGGCCACAACAGTGAGAGGCCCGCGTACCACACACACAAAAAAAACTGGCGTCAAGGAGTTCCTGGTGGTCTAGTGGTTGGGATTCCAGGCTTTCACTGCCCTGGCCTGGGTTCAATCCCTGGTCGGGGAACTAGATACTGAGTGCCACAGAGCATGGCAAAACCAAAACCAAAACAAACAAAAAACACCAACCAAAACCTGGTGTCCAGTGACAGCCACATTTGTAAGCGAATCACTCTACTTCCTCATGACAGAATTCATAGCCTCGTGCTTCTCGTGTCATTATATGCTCTTCCCTTCCCAGGAATATATGACCTGTCCAGCATGCTAACATTAATTGTCTTTTAAAACTCCCTGAGTAGGCAATGTCTTTCATGTACCATTTCAGTGTTAGATAGAATATTATGGGTGGAATATTCTTCCCTTTGTCCAATCCTAGTATTTGAAAACAAATTCATCCTATTTTCTTAGTGGAGACGTGAAACAGCTGGTCATCATCCCGTTTCTACAAACTTTCCTTATACTTTCAACTGGTAACAGGGAAATGCCTCTTTAGCTCAGTTTGTCTGAACATTTATTTTGTGGGACCTTCTAAACATCCATAAATTTTACACAAACCGTTTGAACATTTTACATGATTAATCTTCTATTGTTTATCTAATGCAGGACGCCGCACACTACCCGAAACTCCGATTATAAAGAGAGGGCCATAACCTTGGGGGAGTCTGGGCTTAGTGTTCACTGTGTCATCAGCCTTTCTCATCCCCTTGTTTGTATTAAGGGATTAAAATCATAGTCATTTTGTTTTTTGCCTTGCTTATTTTAACTCTAGTTTTGTGTGATTTTTTTGTGTGTGTGTGCTGGGAATAGAGTCTAAACTTTCTAATTTAAGCGAAGGGGTTTATGAGCCCCTGGGGCAAAGATTTCATTCCATAGCCTTGAAGTTGGAAGCAGGGAGATGATTTGGTTCATTGATTTCTCTTCTAAGTCTGTTTCTTTCTAGTTCTCTAGCCCCTGATCCCTATCTGCCAGGGGAGTAGTTAATAATTTTTACTCATATCCTCTGGCTTTCAATTAATAAGTACTCAGGTGATCTGATTTAAGGCATGCTTTAAGTTTGTTTAGCCACTTCCATGAGCCCACAGCTGCAATGTATTTCAGGTAAAGTCATTGATAGTGTATAAGGATGACAAAACTTGGTTTACATTATCATGAAATTACTTAATTTTTGAACCTGGTTAATTTTACAAAATTAGATATGTTTCTTAAAAAGTTACCTAGAACCATAGCCATGGAAATCCATTCTCACTTTGACTTCCACGCGGTGTATTTTTTAAACTGCTTGAGACAGCTGAGTTTTAAACCACTGTCAATCAAAAACAAACAACAAACAAACAAACAAACCAAAAACAACCCAACTTACCCAGTTGGACTGCGGGTTGCCTGCTTTTCCTCCAGTTCTCTGGCAGGAGAAAACAGTGTCCTATGCAGAAACATGAACAGTGCAGGTCAGTTTTTAAACAGAAAACAAGTTTATATACAGTGAGTGCATTCAGGGTGCACGCCCTGGGCTACATAGGTCCGGTCCAGCACATGTGCAGAGTCTGTAGGAGACTAAACAGAACACAATGTGTTTGTTCTACAGTAATGACTCTGGAGAGCTCTATACTTATTTCAGGGATGCTGCTATTACTGAAGATTATTTTTTTGTTTTTTGTTTTTGGAACTCTCTAGGAAATGCTTTTAAACTTTCTAACCCAAAATATTTCCCAAACCTGTCCATTTATTGTCATCCCTACAGCCCATGTCCTAATTTAGATGCTTACCATCTCAATCTTGATTATGGAAACATCTTCTCAATTAGTTTTATGCCCGGTTATTATACTCCTACAATTAATTCTTTGCACAGTTGCTAAAATTATCTTTTTTTTTTTTTTTTTTTCTGACCATATCCCTTAACATGACATTCAAGGCTTTCCACAGTCTGGTCTTGTTCTACTTTTCTAGCCTTTTCTTCTCTCTGTCCTCTTCATACATCCTATTTCCAGCCAGGTATTAAAATTTAGACTGACCCTGCATTTCCATTTGCCTGGAACAGTCTGGGTTTACATCTGCTGTCCTGGGGTCCTGTCTAGTTTAACATTTTTAGCACTTTCAAAGGTGTCTTAGTTTGTTAATAAATTATATGGTCACTCCTTGGTATATTTTTTTTTAAGATTTTTTTTAATGTGGACCATTTTTAAAGTCTTTTATTGAATTTGTAACAATATTGTTTCTGCTTTTATGTTTTTTGGCTGCAAGGCATGTGGGATCTTAGCTCCCTGACCAGGGATTGAACCCACACCCCCTGCATTGGAAGGCAAAGTCTTAACCACTGGACCACCAGGGAAGCCCCACTCCTTGGTCTTTTTAAACAGCTTTATTGAGACAAAATTACGTACCATTAAGTTTATCCACTTAAAGTGTACAATTCAGTGGTTTTTAGTATATGTATGGAGTTGTGAAACCATTACCTTAATGCAAATTTAGAACATTTATATCACCCCAAAAAGAAACTTTGTACCCATCAGCAGTGATTTCGCATCTTACCCCCACTCTCCCCATCCTATCTCCCAGCCTCAGGCAACCACTAATCAACTTTTTGTCTCTACAGATTTGCTTATTCTTAATATTTAACGTACATGGTATTATACAATATGTGTTTTTTTTGTGTGTGTGTGGCTTCCTTCACTTAGCATAATGTTTTCTTTTTAATAAATTTGTTTATTTTTCTTTATTTATTTTTGGCTGCGTTGGGTTTTCGGTGCTGCGTGCGGGCTTTCTCTAGTTGTGACGAGCAGGAGCTACTCTTCGTTGTGGTGCACGGGCTTCTCATTGTGGTGGCTTCTCTTGTTGCGGAGCACAGGCTCTAGGCGCATGGGCTTCAGTAGTTGGCAGCTCGCGGGCTCTAGAGCACAGGCTCAGTAGTTGTGGCGCACAGGGTTAGTTGCTCTGTGGCACATGGGATCTTCCTGGACCAGGGCTTGAACCCGTGTCCCCTGCATTGGCAGGCAGATTCTTAACCACTGCACCACCAGGGAAGTCCCTAGCAGAATGTTTCTGATGTAGGATGTATCATGTGTCAGTAGTTCATTCCTTTCTATGACCAAATTATGTTCCATTGTATGGCTATACCACATTTTATTTATCCATTTATCAGTTGAAGGACATTTGGATTGTTTCCAGGTTTTGGCTACTATGAATAATGCTGCTGTAAACATTAGTGTACAAGTCTTTGTGTGCATATATGTTCTAATTTCTCTTGAGTATATACCTAGGATTGGAATTGCTTGGTCATACGCTAACTACATGTGTAACATTTTGAGGAATTGCCAAAGCAGCTGCTGCTCCATTTTATATTCCCACTGGTAATTTATGAGAGTTCCAGTTTCTCCACATCTTCATCAACACTTGTTATTGTCTGTCTTTTTTATTATAGCCATCTTACATGTGAAGTAATATCTCATTGTGATTTCAATTTACATTTCCCTAATAGGTAATGATGTTGAGCATCTTTTCAAATGCTCGTTAGACATTCATTTATCTTCTTTAGAGAAATGTCTATTCAAATCCTTTGCCTATTTTTAAATTAGGTCATTTGCCTTTTAATTATTGAGTTGTAAGGGTTCTTTATATAGTCTAAGTCCCTTATCATATATATGATTTGTAAATATTTTCTTTCAGTCTGTGGGTTGCCTTTTCACTTTCTTGATGGTGTCCTTTGAAATTCAAATCTTTTTCATTTTGGGTTAGTCTGACTTACCAGTCTTCTCTGATGGCTTGTGCTTTTGGAAATCATTGCCTAACCCAAGGTCACAGAAATTTACTGCTGAATTTTCTTCTAAGAGTTTTATAATTTTAGAGCTTTCATTTAAGTCTATGATCCTCTTTGAGTTAGTTTTTGTGTATGATGTGAAGTTAGGGGTCCCGATTCATATTTTGCTTGTGGATTTCCAGTTGTCTTAGACCATTTGTTGAAAAGACAGTTCTTCTTCCATTAAATTGTCTTGGCCCCCTACCTCTATGCATTTTTATAGTTTAATTATTTATATTATAGCCTTGGGCTAGAATTGTTTTATATTATTCTTCTCTTCCTATTGACATCTTACTAATTAATTCCTTTAAGATTATATGCATACATACATATAGCTATATGAATATATCGATATCATATATAGATATATACATATAGCTATATATATGTATGCCACATCTTCTTTATCCATTCATCCGTTGTTAGGTTGTTTCCATATCTTGGCTATTGTAAATAATGTTGCAATGAACGTAGGGGTGCATATATCTTTTCAAATTAGTGTTTTTGTATTCTTCAGAGAAGAATACCCATAAGTGGGATAGCTGGATCATATGGTAGTTCTAGTCTTAATTTTCTGAGGACTCTCCATACTGTTTTCCACAGTGGCTGTACACAATGATAGCGTTTTTGAAAGAATTTCTCCAGATTCCCCCACTAAGGAGGACAATATGAGGTGTAAGATCAGGGTAGGAGTTATGACTGAGGGATATTGCCAACCATTCCTTTACTCGCCTGTCGTGGTGCTTTCCTCCCTACTCCTTGGCCCATGAGCCCAGGTTTAGTGCCAGTATTTCATATGAGACACCAGAGGCATCATCTCCAGAAGGTCACGTTTAGAAAACCAGGCCACAACTGGGAGAGCACATTCTGTTTGGGCTTTTCCTTGGTTACTAGCAGAGCTTAGTTGATCATACTTGGCTGTCATTATTTAGGTTACTTTGGAGGACGGGTGGTGGCAGAAATCTGAGGTGGTTTGTGCTAACAGACTTGTGCCTTATATGGATGTTATAAAAAAATATACTGCTCTTTTGTAGGCATCTAGGATCTCCTGGTCCACAGCTATAAAGGCAAACCTAAAGAGCTAATGGTCAGGAAAATCAGACTCAGCTCTAAGCCTGTGCTTAACCAGGACTTGTAGTGTTAAGGCAACTAGTGCTGAGATAGTAAAGTTCTATTGTAACCTACTGTCCAGAGATGAGAAAACACCCATGTTACTGGGTTCCAGTGTCACAATGAGAGAGTTCACTTTACACTACCATGTACTCTGGGGCTGTGGTTTAATCCACAATGTTACTGAATCCCCAGAAAAGTTAGTTGTGGTTCTCATATGGATTTTTACTGTATTTATTCCAAATAAAAGCAACAAAAATTAATAAGACTTTCGTAGATTGTCAAAAGAAGAGTTAGTCAAGTTCAGCACTGTATAATCACATCCTTCTCAAAGTATGTATGTGCCCTCTGAACATTGGCAAAGCAACATTACAATGGGGGGAGGGGCTGAGGGGGAGTTTGGTGTTTTGGAATGAGTGAGTGGTAGCCAGATAGCATAAATGGCAATGAAAACTTTGGACATTGAAAACAGTATTCTAAGTGAAAGAAACCAAATGTGAAAGGCTACATATTGTATGATACCATTTGTATGAAATCTGTAGAGACAGAAATTAGATTATTGCTGCAGACAATGAAATGACTAACAACTCTTGTCAGACCAGCAAGTAGTAACCGCAAAACACCCGATCCATGGGTTTAAATTCACATTTATTAAGTTAAATAATTGCTAATTTACGTAACAAAAATTTAATTCTTATATTTTTCAGAATTGATACAAGGCTTAATGTAATCAAGAACTGTAGCTGAATAACACATAACTTTATCAGAATTAAAGATCAAATGCTAATCATTATCCATAGGTGGAAAGAATAATTGGAAATTTATCAAATTGTTTAGGATTCTACTGTTGGTCTAATTTACATAAGTTAGAATACTCAAGTTGATTAAAAGCGTGTAGTAAATAAAAGAAAGCCTGGATGATTTTCACAAATCTTGCTATTTATCCAAGTCTGGCATGCTTAGCAAACTGTAATTAGGAAAGAAGTTCTCAAGTGAAAACAGATTTGCTACAGGGCAGACAGCAGAAGCAAGAAGAACTACAATCCTGCAGCCTGTGGAACAAAAACCACATTCACAGAAAGATAGACAAGATGAAAAGGCAGAGGGCTATGTACCAGATGAAGGAAAAAGATAAAACCCTACAAAAACAGCTAAATGAAGTGGAGATAGGCAACCTTCCAGAAAAATAATTCAGAATAATGATAGTGAAGATGATCCAGGACCTCGGAAAAAGAATGGAGGCAAAGATGGAGAAGATGCAAGAAATGTTTAACAAAGACCTAGAAGAATTAAAGAACAAACACCTAGAAGAATTAAAGAACAAACAGAGATGAACAATACAATCACTGAAATGAAAAATACACTAGAAGGAATCAATAGCAGAATAACTGAGGCAGAAGAACGGATAAGTGACCTAGAAGACAGAATGGTGGAATTCACTGCTGCAGAACAGAATAAAGAAAAAAGAATGAAAAGAAATGAAGACAGCCTAAGAGACCTCTGGGACAACATTAAACGCAACAACATTCACATTACAGGGGTCCCAGAAGGAGAAGAGAGAGAGAAAGGACCCGAGAAAATATTTGTAGAGATTATAGTTGAAAACTTCCCTAACATGGGAAAGGAAATAGCCACCCAATTCCAGGAAGCGCAGAGAGTCCTGTACAAGGTAAACCCAAGGAGAAACACGCCGAGACACATAGTAATCAAATTGGCAAAAATTAAAGATAAAGAAAAATTATTGAGAGCAGCAAGGGAAAAATGATGAATAACATACAAGAGAACTTGCATAAGGTTAACAGCTGATTTCTCAGCAGAAGCTCTACAAGCCAGAACAGAGTGGCATGATATACTTAAAGTGATGAAAGGGAGGAACCTACAACCAAGATTACTCTACCCAGCAAGGATCTCATTCAGATTCAATGGAGAAATGAAAAGCTTTACAGACAAGCAAAAGCTAAGAGAATTCAGCACCACCAAACCAGCTCTACAAAAAATGCTAAAGGAACTTCTCTAAGTGGGAAACACAAGAGAAGAAAAGCACCTACAAAAACAAACCCCAAACAATTAAGAAAATGGTAATAGGAACACACATATCAATAATTACCTTAAACATGAATGGATTAAATGCTCCATCCAAAAGACACACGCTCGCTGAATGGATACAAAAACAGGAACCGTATATATGCTGTCTACAAGAGACCCACTTCAGACCACACATACAGACTGAAAGTGAGGGGATGGAAAAAGATATTCCATGCAAATGGAAATCAAAAGAAAGCTGGAGTAGCAATACTCTTATCAGATAAAATAGACTTTAAAATAAAGAATGTTACAAGAGACAAGGAAGGACACTGCATAGTGATCAAGGGATCGATCCAAGAAGAAGATATAACAATTATAAATATATATGCACCCAACATAGGAGCACCTCAATACATAAGGCAACTGCTAACAGCTATAAAAGAGGGAATCGACAGTAACACAATAATAGTGGGGGACTTTAACACCTCACTTACCCCAATGGACAGATCATGCAAACAGAAAATTAATAAGGAATCACAAGCTTTAAGTCACACTATAGGCCAGATAGACTTAATTGATATTTATAGGACATTCCATCCAAAAACAGATGATTACACTTTCTTCTCAAGTGCGCACGGAACATTCTCCAGGGTAGATCACATCTTGGGTCACAAATCAAGCCTCCGTAAATTTAAGAAAATTGAAATCATATCAAGCATCTTTTCTGACCACAACGCTATGAGATTAGAAATGAATTACAGGGAAAAAAACGTAAGAAGCACAAACACATGGAGGCTAAACAATACATTACTAAATAACCAAGAGATCACTGAAGAAATCAAAGAGGAAATTAAAAAAAACCTAGAGACAAATGACAATGAAAACATAACGATCCAAAACCTGTGGGATGCAGCAAAAGCAGTTCTAAGAGGGAAGTTTACAGCAATACAATCCTACCTCAAGAAAAAAGAAAAATCTCAAGTAAACAATCTAACCTTACACCTAAAGGAACTAGAGAAAGAAGAGCAAACAAAACCCAGAGTTAGTAGAAGGAAAGAAATCATAAAGATCAGAGCAGAAATAAATGAATTAGAAACAAAGAAAACAATAGCAAAGATCAATAAAACTAAAAGGTGGTTCTTTGAGAAGATAAACAAAATTGATAAACCATTAGCAACACTCACCAAGAAAAAGAGGGAGAGGACTCAAATCAATAAAATTAGAAATGAAAAAGGAGAAGTTACAACAGACACTGCAGTAATACAAAGCATCCTAATAGACTACTACAAGCAACACTATGCCAATAAAATGGACAACCTGGAAGCAATGGACAAATTCTTAGAAAGGTATCACCTTCCGAGACTGAACCAGGAAGAAATAGAAAATATGAACAGTCCAATCACAAGTAATGAAATTGAAACTGTGATTAAAAATCTTCCAACAAACAAAAGGCCAGGAACAGATGGCTTCACAGGTGAATTCTATGAAACATTTAGAGAAGAGCTAACACCCATCCTTCTCAAACTCTTCCAAAAAATTGCAGAGGAAGGAGCACTCCCAAACTCCGTCTATGAGGCCACCATCACCCTGATACCAAAACCAGACAAAGATACTAAAAAAAAAGAAAATTACAGATCAGTATCACTGATGAATATAGATGCAAAAATCCTCAACAAAATACTAGCAAGCAGAATCCAAGAACACATTAAAAGGATCATATACCACAATCAAGTGGGATTTATCCCAGGGATGCAAGCATTCTTCAATATACACAAATCAATCAATATGATACGCCATATTAACAAATTGAAGAATAGAAACCATATGATCATCCCAATAGATGCAGAAAAAGCTTTTGACAAAACTCAACACCCATTTCTGATAAAAACTCTCCAGAAAGTGGGCATAGAGGGAAGCTACCTCAACATAATAAAGGCCATAATCAACAAACCCACAGCAAACATCATTCTCAATGGTGAAAAACTGAAAGCATTTCCGCTAAGATCAGGAACGAGACAGGATGTCCACTCTCACCACTATTATTCAACATAGTTTTGGAAGTCCTAGCCACGGTAATCAGAGAAGAAAAAGAAATACAAATTGGAAAAGAAGAAGTAAAACTGTCACTGTTTGCTGATGACATGATACTATACATAGAGAATCTTAAAGATGCCACCAGAAAACTACTAGAGCTAACCAATGAATCTGGTAAAGTTACAGGATACAAAATTAATACACAGAAATCTCTTGCATTCCTATACATTAGTGATGAATAATCTGAAAGAGAAATTAAAGAAACACTCCCATTTACCACTGCAACAAAAAGAATAAAATACCTAGGAATAAACCTACCTAGGGAGGCAAAAGATCTGTATGCAGAAAACTATAAGATGAAAGAAATTAAAGATGACACAAACAGATGGAGAGATATACCATGTTCTTGGATTGGAAGAATCAATATTGTGAAAATGACTATACTACCCAAAGCAATCTACAGATTCAATGCAATCCCTATCAAATTACCAATGGCATTTTTTACAGAACTACAATAAAAAAAATCTTAAAATTTGCATGGAGACACAAAAGACCCCGAATAGCCAAAGTGGTCTTAAGGGAAAAAAACGGAGCTGGAGGAATCAGACTCCCTGAGTTCATACTATACTACAGAACTACAGTGACCAAGACAATATGGTACTGGCACAAAAACAGACATATAGATCCATGGAACAGGATAGAAAGCCCAGAGATAAACCCAGGCACCTATGGTCAACTAATCTATAAGAAAGGAGGCAAGGATATACAAGGGAGAGAAGACAGTCTCTTCAATAAGTGGTGCTGGGAAAACTGGACAGCTACATGTAATAGGATGAAATTAGAACACTCCGTAACACCATACACAAAAATAAACTCAAAATGGATTAGAGACCTAAATGTGAGACTGGACACTATAAAACTCTTAGAGGAAAACATAGGAAGAACACTGTTTGACATAAATCACAGCAAGATCTTTTTTGATCCACCTTCTAGAGTAATGGAAATAAAAACAAAAATAAACAAATGGGACTTAATGAAACTTAAAAGCTATTGCACAGCAAAGGAAATTACAAACAAGATGAAAAGACAACCCTCAGAATGGGAGAAAATATTTGCAAACGAATCAATGGACAAAGGATTAATCTCCAAAATATATAAACAGCTAATGCAGTTCAATATTAAAGAAACAAACAACCCAATCCAAAAATGGGCAGAAGACCTAAATAGACATTTCTCCAAAGAAGACATCCCGATGGCCACGAACCACATGAAAAGCTGCTCAGCATCACTAATTATTAGAGAAATGCAAATCAAAACTACAATGAGGTATCACCTCACACCAGTTAGAATGGGTATCATCAGAAAATCTACAAACAACAAATGCTGGAGAGGGTGTGGAGAAAAGGAACCCTCTTGCACTGTTGGTGGGAATGTAAATTGATAGAGCTACTATGGAGAACAGTATGGAGATTCCTTAAAGATCTAAAAATAGAATTACCATATGACCCAGCTATCCCACTACTGGGCATATACCCAGAGAAAACCATAATTCAAAAAAACACATGCACCACAATGTTCATTACAGCACTATTTACAATAGCCAGGTCATGGAAGCAACCTAAATGCCCATTGACAGACGAATGGATAAAGAAGATGTGGTACATGTATACAATGGAATATTACTCAGCCGTAAAAAGGAACAAAATTGGGTCATTTGTTGAGACGTGGATGGACCTAGAGACTGTCAGACAGAGTGAAGTAAGTCAGAAAGAGAAAAACAAATATCGTATATTAACGCATGTATGTGGAACCTAGAAAAATGGTACAGATGAACCAGTTTGCAGGACAGAAATAGAGACACAGATGTAGAGAACAAATGTATGGACACCAAGGGGGGAAAGTGGTGGTGGTGGTGGGGTGGTGGGGTGAATTGGGAGATTGGATTGACATGTATACACTAATATGTATAAAATGGGTGACTAAAAAAAAAAAAAAAAAAAAGGGTGACTAATAAAAACCTGCTCTATAAAACAATAAATTAAAAAAAGAACAGATTTGCTTTGAAAATAAAAGTAAAACCAAAACCAATTCATACATATTCTGTTCCTTTAAATAATTTTCTATTTGTTTAGTCATATCAGGAAGGTGTCATTAGGCGTATACATACCTAGCAGGAAAGGCATATCCTGCACACTAGGTTACCACTAGGTTACTTTGTGAACTTCCATTCTTTACCAACCATCCACTATTAATTCACATTTCTTGAAGTTGTCCTCTAGAGCCAGTGAGGAATGGTCTCTCAGTAACTGTATGAAGGTTCCTGCGAGAGATAGGACCTGGGACTAGATGAGTGAGTGTCAAATGTTGCGGTGGAGCTTGTTCACAGATGTCCTGGCCCCAGAGCATCTGTATTTTGACCAAGCTCACCTAGGTGATTCTGGCGTGCATCAGCATTTGTGAAATACTCATATAGGTGACCTATATGATCTTTTTCAACTCTAAGGTTGTATGAGCTTATATTGCAAAACAGGCAAATACAATGATCCCTGGGTATCACGTCAGGGGGTGGTGCGGGGGGAATTGGTTCCAGGACCAACCCTCACCCAGCCAATCCTGCCCCGCCCCCTCCCCCAACAAAATTCCCGGATGCTCCATCCCTCTTACAAAATGCTCTAGAGCAGTTGGCCCTTGGCATCCTCTGCTCCAGCATCCGAGAGATGACCCACGGTTGGCTGAATCCAAGGATGTGGAATCTGCTAATACGGAAGGCCCAACTGTATGTGTCTTGAAATATCTCAAGATAGAGAAGGTCAATCCAGGAAAATAATTAACACATTTTGAAAACCTCTTATAAAGGAAACCAACATTTTAATCATTCTTCTTTGTTTCTGGTTTTCTTCCCACTGACCTTGTGTTACCCTTCACGGTCTATATTTGTCCTGCTTACCTGTGATTCCCATGCCTTACACAAAGTTTAAGGGCATTTAAGATAAGCTTTATCCAATGGTTCAGAGTTTAGGGCTCAACCCCCTTCCTCTCTGTTGTGTCAACCCCCCACCTGAAAAGGGGTGGGGCTAATCCACTGACAGCTGATCAGAAGGTTTTTGTGAAACAAAGTGAAAGTGCTCATTACTTTTGAAAATGTTGGTGCTCATTACTTTTGAAAATGTTGGTCTACTAGGTCTACCCCTTGCTTAGACCTAGTTATGGTCATAGCAAACCGCAGGGGATTCAAATCAGGGACCTTAGGAGGCTGAGGGCCCAAGCCTGAGCAAATCCAGACTGTCCTGCCAAAGCCCACATGGAAGGAGATATCATTCCTCTATTTGCTCCTTTCCAGAGGGCTAGGACCTGTTTTCTGTGTTAGTGGAAATTAGATCCGTAAGACATGGCAGTGTAAAATAAAACTCCAGGTGGGAGGGTCAACTTAAAAAAATACCGGTTTTCTAATTTAACCTTCTGTTGCCCGGGCAGTAAGGATAGAACCCCAATGAAGTTAACAGTGCATCTGGAATGAAATTCTTTCAGGGACCTTGGAGAAGAGAACATTCCATTTTATAATGTTGAACATGTCTTTGCCACATGGGTACAACTTGCATAGCCTTGATAGTGAGGAACAACGTTGCTGTTAGTTTTTAAATTATTGGCATACAGTATCTTTATGTTAAAGCTCCTCCTGGAGTTTTATTTCCCTTCCTATGCAGGACTTGCCCGCATAGGAAAGGAAATAGCTGATTCTGAACAGACCACAGCTTTAGCATCAAATTGCTCATGCCCTCTAAAATGATTAGTTCACTCGTAGAACCAGAATATTATGCCTACTTCTCCCCTCATCTCCATCACAGCTTATCGTTCACTCTTATTGCATTTCTCGTAAGGCAATGCAATTGCCTTATGGCAGAAGTCTTTATGCAGAAAGTCCAGTTCCCAGAAAACAAAATCTTGTGTGTGTATGTTTGCACATAATTCGGAGAGGAGAGAAACAAGGCTGAAGGCTGTTTGCTAAGAGAGGATTATGCTAGCTAAGTTTATCTTAATTTCTGCACCTGTGTCATCAAAAAGTTAGACTGATTCAACTTATAAGAACATTCATTATAGAAAGGAAATAAGTCTAGCCCATGGCTGCTCAGCTAATGAATAACGAAAATAGGATAATTTCAAACTGGTGAAAGAAGACTCTATATAACAAGTATGCTAAACTATATAAAACATCTGAAGTCCTCACCCCAGTCAGCCCGTGTACCTAAAACATTACCCTATTCTTTATTCTTGTATTGTGGGACATGAAGTCTTAGAATGAGATGTGCTAGTACATAAAATAGAGTAAAATTTCATAAATTTAAACTAAGAAAAAATAACTTGGGTATGAATAGTAAAACATATTTAAAAACTATTTTTAAAAATAGATAAAACTGACTGTAAAAAACATGCTTTAATTATCCCTAAACAGACATGAGCCAGAACACATTGGACTTAATTTAGGGGCTTTTTTAACCTGGCAGTCCTCCACCCTCCTGCACGTGGTTTAGAATCACTGCCAGGTGAGCTGATTACTGATGGGAGTGTGTCAGACCTGCACTTGGGTGGGGCAGGAAACAAGACTGGGAACTACTGACCCAGATTGGAAAGTTTTAAACATCTTCCAGACGATCTGATTTGTAGCATTCAGTTTCTTTCTATGTGGCACAAAAGAAACCTTCAGCTGGCTGCTGAACTAAAATGGTTATAAATGATTGGAATTATAGGTAATAGAGTTTTAGTTAAAAATTTCATTTTTATTTTTTTTGTTTTTGAAGCACACATAATCCCATAATCCCACCACCTAGAGTCACCATTGTCATTTTGGGTGTACCTCTGTGGCAGCTAGCCTGGACTAACTGTCCCAGTTTGTCCAGTACTGAGGGGAGTTTCCTGGACATGGGACTTCCAGTGCTAAAACAGAGAAAGTCCTGGGCAAAGCAGGTTGAGTTGGTTGCCTATAGTATTCTCCAAAGTGAGACTAACACAGAAACTGCTATCCCAGGCAACCAATGGAAAAGAAATAGAGAACAAACTAGTTGTTTTAAGCTACTAAGTTTTGGAGTGGTTTGTTTCTATCTGTCTATCTATGTACTACCTATCTACCTACCTATCTATCTATCTATCTATCTATCTAAAATTGTGAACAGAGCTTTGTAACTGTGCACAGAGGATTTTAAAAATAACAGTATATTATGGACATATTTTCATGTTTTAAAATTGTCCTCTACGACATCAATTTTAATGGTTGCCTGGAATTCCATTGAAGGGGAACCACAATCTAACAACTCCAATATCATTGGACATTTATGTTGCTTCCCATGTTTTACTCTGGCAAACAATGCTAACCCAAATATCCTCATAGTTAAATATTTGCATACAAACTCCATGACTACTTTTTAAAGATTCTTAGACGTGTAATATCAAAACATATTAATTTGAAGGGTTTTGATGAGTATTTCCAAGTGGCCCTTCTTTTTTTAAATGTTTATTTATTTGGCTGCGCTGGGTCTTAGTTGAGGCACGTGAGATCTTGGTTGAGGCGTGTGGGATCTTTTAGTTGCGGCATGCGTGTGGGATTTAGTTCCTGACCAGGGATTGAACCCGGGCTGCCTGCAATGGGCGTGCGGCGTCTTAACCACTGGACCACCAGAGAAGTCCCCAAAGTTGCCCTTCTTAAACGTTGTGCTAATCTGCAGACCCACTGACCATATATGAGAATGCTCATTTTGCAAACAGTGGGTTTGCAACAGCGAAACAAGCTCCCAAACTCTGTCAACTTGACCAGTTAATGGGACTTTCTTATATTCTACAGTTAGTCTGAGACATACCACAGTGAGATCCCTCTGGTCGGTTTAAAACTATGCCATGAGAATATGTCCTGTGCGGCAGTTCCTGATGTTTACATAAATCATTACTTAAGCCCTCAACATCATCAAATATTTACTTAACGTCCACCGTGGGTAAGAATTGCAACCATGAGCCCTGGTGCAACTTGGACTCTAGGGAAGAGAACAGAGACATAGTTCATAGTATCTTTGCCTTGGGAGTATTTTTAGTAACTTACTTCTTTTTCTTGCTCCATCAAACTGTGGGAAAACAATCCTGCAGTTTAGGAAATTAAACATTTTACAGTGTGAAATATAAAATACTTTCATGAAAGAGCACAATACATATGTATGTGTTAACAAATGGTTAAAAAGTGAACTTTTGTGTAACCACCATCCAACTCAAGAAGCAGACCATTACTAACACCTGAACACCCCATCCTCACCCCTCCCGTGTATGTGTCCTTATGGAATTGCAATCCTCTTCCTGCCACCAAAAGGTAACCACCATTATAACTTGATGGTAATCATTTCCTTTCTTTTCTTTCTTGCTCTACCATTGTTTAGTTTTGCCTGCTCTTAACTTTATATCAAGAAAAATCATAATGAATTATGCTTCTGTTTTTGATTTTCTGGTTTTGCTCAACATTATGTAAGATTCATCTGTTTTATTGTGTGTAGTTGCATAATATTCCACAGTATAAATATGCCATAAATTTTAATCCATTCTACTGTGGATGGAATTGGGTTGTTAGCAACCTTGGGCTTTTGAGCCGGTCGAGGATTCATGATGTAACCATGGAGCAGATGCTTGGTTAGATTAGATGCATAAATAAATCTAATTTTTTAAAGATATTAGTTCCTTTGCGATGACTTTTTCTCTTCCGGTACTTTCAGCTTTGATGACTTGCTTAATTTATAGTTTTGATTGTGAATCCTATTATTTTGAATCCTCTTCAGGTATAGCTGTTGAATGAGGCTTTTTCCCCTTCCTACCTGTGGGATTGTGTATTTACAGGAAAGGCCACCACCACAACTGCCCAAGGGCTTTAACTCCTGCCACAGTTTCTGTTCTAGGTGAAAAACTTGGAGAATCCTGGAAAATCTGTGGGTTCAGAAGTGAGATGGTGTTAAAGGAACTGACCTGGGAAGAGAAAGTAGATCCCCCAAGTTAGAGATTTATTTAGATTAGAAAAGAGTACATTTTAAGGAAGCAGCCGGCTCTTGGAAGGTTGGGGAATCATCAGCATGTGGACAAAACAGGATTTTTTCCTGATTCAACCTGGGTTCAAATCTGTTTCCACCATATAATGGTCATGTGATAATGAGTGATTTTACTCACGTGAGAATCTCTCTTCTTTTGTAAAACCAGGATGATAAAACCTTTTTTAAAAAAATGAGAGAATGAATACAGGTGGTTAAGATGTAGTATTTATGATTTGAAGTATATTAAATAGCATGTGAATAAAATTCAGCTATTGGCCTTTAAAAATAACTTTCAAAGCTTAAGGAATTGTAGATATAAAAATGACAGTTTAATTTGGGCTTAAATTCTTCTGATTAGGCATTTTAAAGTGCTTTTAAATCTGACACATTGAAAAGACTATTGCTCTGTGCCTTTTATTTTTGTCTCTTTAGGTTGGATATTATACTTATCATCATGAACTTTAGTAATGGAATTCCCCACCAGAAAATTGTTAGAATGTAAGATTAAAATACAGCATTAAATACAAGTGAAAACTTTGTATATAAAAGATAGTATTATCCATTTTTTTTAAGACTTTTTTTTTTTTTAATTTATTTTTGGCTGCGTTGGGTCTTCGTTGCTGCACACGGCCTTTCTCTAGTTGTGGCAAGCGGGGGCTACTCTGTTGTGGTGCACGAGCTTCTCATTGCGGTGGCTTCTCTTGTTGTGGAGCACGGGCTCTAGGCACGCGGGCTCTAGACGCAGGCTCGGTAGTTGTGGTGCATGGGCTTAGTTGCTCCACAGCACGTGGGATCTTCCCGGACCAGAGCTTGAACCCGTGTCCCCTGCATTGGCAGGCAGATTCTTAACCACTGCGCCACCAGGGAAGCCCCCATTTTGTTTTACTACTTGTTTCTTTCCCTATCTTAAAAATAAACACATTTGTACAATAGCTTTAAAACTAATGTAAAGTTAGTGTGGTAATGGGAAAATGTGAAATCTCAGATTTAGGCAGTTACATACAAGCAAAAATTTTTTTATCCCTCTCATTTGTGAGATGATTAAAAGTAACTTAATTGTATTTATATCTTAATCCTTGATAACTGAAGACTGAGGTACTATATACTTAGAAATTCATAGCAGTTGGAATGAAAGAACCAGTTCTACAGTTAACTTACAAATCAATGCCTAATGTTAACAAAAAATGAGGGAGATAATTAATTATAGATGAGATGATGTGGTATCTAGGATTTTGTTTTAAATAACTTACTGTGAAGGGGAGTGGGGAGAGTAAGAGATATAGATACACTATTGGACCAAGAGGGGAGAGGAGAGGTATTGGGGAGAGGTATGGTATGATACTGGGTATGGCAGGTTCATTATTTATTATCTCTACTTTTGTTTATGTTTAAAAGTTTCTATTATAAAACGTAACAAATAAAAGGATTAAATAAGGTAATGATTTTAAAGTGTTAATCCCATGTCTAGCACAAATCAATTTAGTATGTGTAACCACCTCACCTTCCATTATATCTAGGTCAATGGCATATCATCACTGAAAGAATGGTAAGTTTGATTGTGGAATGTAGAAATGGAAATAAATTTTATTGTGTGCTAATGACTGTGGTAGGTTTTAGGGGTGCAAAGGTGGATAAGACTTGGTCTTTATTCTTTTCATTTTCCTCTGTATCTATATCAGATGATGGATGTTAACTAAACTTTTTTTTTTAATTGAACTATAGTTGACTTACAATATTATATTAGTTTCAGGTGTACAACATAGTGATTTGATATTTTTATACATTACAAAATGATCACCACAATGAGTCTGACCATCATCTGTCACCACACAAAGTTATTACAATGTTATTGACTGTATTCCCTGTGTTGTACATTACATTCCCATGACTTAATGATTTTATAACTGGAAGTTTGTACCTCTTAATCCCTTTCCCCTATTTCACATAATCCCCCACCCTTCTCCCATCTGGAAACCAGCTGTTCTCTGTATCTATGAGTATATTTCTGTTTTGTTTTGTTTGTTTGTTTTGGTTTTTTAGATTCCACATATAAGTGAAATCATACAGTATTTGTCATTCTCTGTCTGACTTGTTTTACTTAGCATAATACCCTCCAAGTCCACCCATGTCTTTGAAAATGGGAACATTTCATTCTTTCTTTATGGCTGAGTAATATTCCAGTGTGTTTTTGTGTGTACACATCTTCTTTATCCATTCATCTATTGATGGGCATTTAGGTTGCTTCCATATCTTGGCAATTGTAAATAATGCTATAATGAACAGTGGGGTGCATATAGTGAATGAACTTTTGAATTAGTGTTTTTGTTTTCTTTGGATAAATGCCAAGAAGTGGAATTGCTGGGTCACATGGTAGTCAAAAACTTTTTGTTTTGAGAACCTCCATGCTGTTTTCCATAGTGGCTGCACCAATTTACATTCTCACCAACAGTGCACAAGGGTTCCCTTTTCTCCACGTCCTCTCCAACACTTATTATTTGTTGTCTTTTTGAAAATAGTCATCCTAACAGGTGTAATATATCTCATTGCAGATTGATTTGCATTTCTCTAATAATTAGTGATGTTGAACATCTTTTCATGCGTGTTTGGCCATCTGTATATTTTCTTTGGAAGAATGTCTATTCAGGTCCTTTGCCCATTTTTTAATTGTTTTTTTTTTTTTTTTGCTATTGAATTGTATGTTTATAATTGTATTATATATTTTAAATATTAACTCCTAATTGGACATATTATTTGAAAATATCTTCTTCCATTCAGTAGCTTGCCTTTTTGTTTTGTTGATGATTTCCTTTGCTGTGCCAAAGCAACTTGGGGCATGATGTGCATGGGAAGGAAGGGCATGATAAAAGGTGACAGTAAGGAAACCACCTTTCCTTTCCTGCAATCTGGCTTGGTTTTGTATACCTCCAAGGAGGTTAAAGTCTATTTCAGGAAGGAAGCCAGCCTGCACCAAGGCAAGACTGTGCTGACATGAACCCTGAAGGCACCCAGAGCTAAAACAACCTCCAGCATCTGGCTCCAGAGTCTTTACTTCATTTTGAGCTTATTTTTGTGTATTGTGTAAGAAAATAGTCTTGTGTTGTTCTTTTACATGTAGCTGTTCAGTTTTCCCAACACGATTTATTGAAGAGACCATCTTTTTCCCATTGTATATTCCTTCCTCCTTTGTCATAAATTAATTGACCATATGAGTGTGGGTTTATTTCTGGGCTTGCTATTCTTTTCCATTGATCTATGTGTCTGGTTTTGTGCTAATACTATACTGTTTTGATTACTATAGCTTTGTAATACAGTTTGAAATCAAGGCTTTGTTCTTTTTCAAGATTGCTTCGTGGTCTTTTGTGGTTCCATACAAATTTTAAGATTATTTGTTTTAGTTCTATGAAAAATGCCATGTGTATTTTGATAGGGATTACATTGAATCTGTAGATTGCTTTGGATAGTATGGTCATTTTAACAATATTAATTCTGAACCATGAGCATAGTATATCTTTCCAGTATTTGTGTTGTCTTCAATTTCTTTCATCGATGTCTTATAGTTTTCAGAGTATAGGTTTTTCATCTCCTTGCTTAGATTTATTTCTAGGTATTTTATTCTTTTTGATGCAATTTTAAATGGGCTCATTTCCTTAATTTCTCTTTCTGTTCTTGATTAGTGTATAGAAATGCAACAGATTTCTGTATATTAATTTTGTATCTTGCAACTTTACTGTATTCATTTATTCTAATAGTTTTTTTTGGTGGTGTCTTTAGGGTTTTCTTTTATAGTATCATGTCATCTGCAAATAGTGAGTTTTACTTCTTCCCTTCCAATTTACATGACTTTTATTTATTTTCTTCTTGTCTGATTGCTGTGGCTAGGACTTCTAATATTATGTTGAATAAAAGTGGTGAGGGGGCTTCCCTGGTGGTGCAGTGGTTGAGAGTCCGCCTGCCGATGCAGGGGACACGGGTTTGTGCCCCGGTCCGGGAAGATCCCACATGCCGCGGAATGGGTGGGCCCGTGAGCCATGGCCGCTGAGCCTGCGCGTCCGGAGCCTGTGCTCCGCAACAGGAGAGGCCACAACAGAGAGAGGCCCGTGTACCGCAAAAAAAAAAAAAAAAAAAAAGTGGTGAGGGTGGGCATCCTTGTCTTTTTCCTGACCTTGGCAGAAAAGTTTTCAGTTTTTCACTGTTGAATGTGATGCTAGATATGGGTTTGTCATATATGACATATATGTCATATATGTTGAGGTATATTCCCTTTATACCCAGTTTGTTGAGAGTTTTTATTATAAATGTATGTTGAATTTTGTCAATTGCTTTTCTGCATCTATTGGCATAATCATGTGACTTTTATCTTTCATTTTGTTAATGTGGTGTACCACACTAATTGATTTGTGGATATTGAAACATCCTTGCATCCCTGGAATACATTCCATAAATTCATGGTGTATGATCCTTTTAATGTATTTGGTTTGGTAATATTTTGTTGAGGATTTTTGCATCTATGTTCATCAGGGATATTGGCATGTAAGTTTCTTTATTTGTAGTGTGTTTCCTGTTTTTGGCATCAGGGTAATGCTAGCCTCATAGAATGAGTTTGGAAGTGTTCCCTTCTCTTCAGTTGTTTGGAATACTTTGAGAAGGATAGGTATTAACTCTTCTTTAAATATTTGATATAATTCCCCTGTGAAGCCATCTGGTTCTGTTGGGAGTTTTTTGACTACTAATTCAATTTCATTACTGGTAAGCAGTATGTTCGGATTTCTATTTTTTTGCTGATTCAGTCTTGGAAGATTGTGTGTTTCTAGGAACTTAACTATTTCTTCTAGGGTGTCCAATTTGTTGGCATATAATTGTTCTAAGTAGTCTCTTGTGATTGTTTGTATTTCTTTGATGTTGTTGGTTGTAACTTCTCTTTCCTTTCTAACTTTATTTATTTGAGCCCTCTATCTTTTTTAATTGATGGCTAAATTTGTCAATTTTGTTTATCTTTTTAAAGAACAAACTCTTAGCTTCATTGATCTTTTCTATTTCATTTATTTATGCTCTGATCTTTATTATTTCCTTCCCTTTACTAATTTTCAGTTTTGTTTTTCTTCTTTCTCTAATTCCTTTAGGTGTAAAGTGATGTTGTTTATTTGAAAATTTTCTTGTTTCCTGAAATAAGCCTGTAGCACTATAAAATTCCCTCTTAGAACTGCTTTGCTGCATCCCATAGGTTCTGGATCATTATGTTTCTTTCCCCAGGTTAGGGAGTTTTTCAGCTATTATTTCATCAAGTATGTTTTCTGCCCGTTTTTCCCTTCTCCTTCCGGGACCCTTATAATGCAAATGTTAGTACATTTGATGTTGTCTCAGAGGTCCCTTGAACTATCCTCATTTAAAAAAAATTTATTTTTCTTTTTGCTCTTCTGATTGGGTGATTTTGTCTTCCAGATCACTTGTGCATTCTTCTGTATCATCTAATTTGCTGTTGATTCCCTCAATTTGTGTATTTTTACTTCACTTATTGTATTCTTCAGCTCTGATTTTGAAAAATATTTTCTAACTCTTTGTTAAAGTTCTCACTGTGTACCTCCATTCTTCTCCCAAGTTCAGTGAGCATTCTTGTGACCGTTGGCTTAAAATTTTTATCAGTTAAATCACTTGTCTCTGTTTCGTTAGACTGTTTTTTTTGTTTGTTTTTTTTTTCTGGGGGTTTATCTTGTTCTTTGGTTTGGAACGAATTCCTCTGCCTTCTCATTTTGTTAGACTTTGTCTTTGTTTCTATGAAACAAAGGCAAAACAGTTACCTCTCCTAGTCTTGTGTCAGAGGACCCTATGTAGACTGTGTGTGCTTGGTGGCTTTGGTGTAAGGGCTGGAGCTGGAGTGGGCATGGGCTGGGGCTTTTCCCAGGGTGCACCAGGGGCCACTGCCTTAGCAGGAGGGCTGGAGGTGGAGCCAGGTGTGGGTCTAAGGATGTGCTGGGACAGTCTTGGCAGGCCAGCTAGAGGGTGAGGCACTTTTCAGTCTGTTGCCTCTGTACTGGGACTTAGGGCAAGTGAGTTTGTGTACGAGCCCTTTAAAAGCAGTGAATTGCTTTCCTACAGACTTCTGGCTCTTCTGGTTGTAAGCCCTACTGGTTTTTAATGCCAATTATGGAGGCTTATCTTCCCAGTGCTGGTCCTGAGGGCTGGGGTACCCACTGTGCGGCCGTACCCCTCACTCTTTAGGGATGACCTCCAAGTTTGTGATATCCCCTCCCACTTGTAGGTTGCTACAGTGGGGGTGACTAGACTGTGTCTCTGCCTCTCCTACCTGTCGTTGATGGTGTTTTGTTTTTTTTTTAACATCCTTAATTGTAGAAGAGCTGTTCGGCTAGTCTTCAGGTCATCCTCAGAGAGAGTTATTCTCTATGTAGCTGTGGTTTTGGTGTATCCGTGGGAGGAGGTGAGCTCAGGATCTTCCTACTCCACCGTCTTGATCCCACCCTCTCACTTGGTCCCTATTCTTAAGGAGCTCTGAGTTAGTGGGAGAGAAAACGGAACTTTTGGAGAACATGGCAGCCTCAGAGTGAGGAGGCTTACTCTAGTATTCCGGAAGTGGGTGGGGTTGTAGAAAGGATGATGTGTGTCTGTCAAAGCAAGCTTTGCCCATTTTAGAGTTTTCCTTTGTACTGGCCTCATGTTCAGAAAAGAAGGTGGGGGGAATCTCTTTCCCTTTTAAAATTTGTTTTTTCTTGAGTGGTGTAGCATTAATTCTAAAAGTCAAAAATTCCTGTTATTATTCTTCGTTTTCTCGGACAGCTAAATTATGAATTAAATAGGAATTTGGTAGCTAACCCCCAAATCTCCCATGTCACTGAAGAAACTCTTATCTCTGTATGAATTCCCCATGAAAACTGAAGAGCTATCCAGTAGCAGCTGAAAACAGGCAAACACCATAGCAGGTATCATGTTTGGGCAGCACACCACATGCACGGAGATGCACAAAGACTCACTTAATATGCCAGAGTAAGAAACGGACCACACTTTCACAATGCGGAGTGCTGTCAGGTGTGTGGCAAACATGCATGTGAATATTGACATATGTCTGTATAGGAGAAACAGCAGAAACTGGGTGGGTCAGTGGGTATTCCCTCAGACTCACAAACTATTGGTCTTAGGTCCCCTTAAAGTATGTAAGAAACTCTAGTAGTTTGGTTCTGGTCCTGTGTTTAATTCAGTTTCTTCGGACTTCCGTTCACCTTTAGTCATCTGCTCATGTCCCCACTGGGGGGGTTAGAGGAGCATGGGCTTATAAATCATGATGCAAATAGCATTTTCACCACATTTTTGTGGTTAAGTATTTTTCTTTTTTTTTAAACTGTCCTTTTCCAAAGATGGGGATGACAAGGAACAATTTCTAAATTGTATCATTCAATTTTCAATACTATTTGGGATTCTTGATGGAAAATCTGTCATGTGGGATCTATGTCCAATGAACTTGGCAGGAAGATTGACATGAATCAGCAGCTGTTCCCAGGAGACTCGCTAAAGTTACTTCAGATGGTTTCCATTGTGTGGGGTGTGCCACTAAAAGTCCTCGTAAAAGGATAGCAATGTCTGTCTTATTGGTGGCTTAAAGGACGTAATATATGTAGAACACTTAGCACAATGCCTCAAACAAAAAACATTTGTTACTAATAAATTTGGAACCTAATAATATATCTTCACTGTTGGTAAGGATAGGCTGGACTTCTGAATAACTATCAGATAAATAGCTGATAAAACTAGCTAAAAAGCTAGACAAAAGATGTACAGCTGTCATGCTGTTGTTTCGCTGGCATTCTCTTTGGTCCAGTCATGACCTGAATGGGCTCAGTCTTGCCTGTAGGTCTCCCAAATGTGCACCAGCAGCTGGATTTCTGTTCCTTTTTATTCTTGCCTTTCAGGGCTATTGTTGAGTGATGCTGTAATCCAACAGGAGTACTTGATGATCCCAGTTGTTGATGAATATCCTGTGTGTGTGTTTAGTGTTCATATATGCATGTTGGTACATGAACTTAATCTTTGTTAGTCTGTATCCCCTCATCCAGAGCAATGTGCTGACTCCAAAAAAAAAAAAAAAAAAAGTCCAGTGATACCTGCAATGTGCTCCAACAGAGTATATTTATGTGTGCAGTAAGCCCAGGTTCCTGAATGACATGCTCATGAATGTTAGACAATGTTTACAGCTTGAATTGCAAACGTTTTATAGATGGACTTTTCTCACATGCCTTAGATTCTAAGGGGGTCACAGACTTTTTCTGTAAAGGACCAAATAATAAATACTTTGGACTTTGCGGGCGACATACAGTTTCTGCCACATATTCTTCCTCCCTCCCTCCCTCCCTCTCTTTCTTTATTTCCTCCCTCCCCCCTCCCTCCCTTTCTTCCTTTATAAAGAACAATACTTTAAAAATGTTAAATTCATTCACTGGGGGATAAGGGAGTAGGGAGGTGTCAAGTGAGAGGTCGTGTGTAAGATTGAGGCCAGAGGCCCCCAGGCTGTAATTTGCCTACATCCCTGTATGACATCACAGTAGGACATACTGAAAAAATGTGATCTTGCTAGGCAGGCTTTGGGGACTCAGCCTGATTGATGTCCTATTCGTGAGTCATTCTTTGGGTGACAAGGGAGTTGAATGGGTCAAGTCATCTCCACCCCTCCTTTGTAGCCACATCGTTATGAAGTAAATTTGAGGTGATTGTAATTTTCTCTACAGTACATCATTAGTGAGTGTCATGAGTCCTGTGGTAACAATATGTGAAGTCATTTGATGTGAAAGGCAAAATCATAAATGTGAACTATAGCCGTTGTTTTGATGAAAGGAGGATTACGGAGGAACAGAAGCCCTAAATCTACCTATTAAACCACACTCCAGCTCTTAAGTGCTTGAATGAAGGGGTTAAATTATATTAGGTAAAAAGTCCATGGGATTCTTCTGCGGTCTGAAGTCGCATAAAAGGCTGACTTTTCGGATGATCGTATTTTAGAAATGCCTTCCAAAGCTTTCAGAGTCATTTTCGTAAGAAAAAATTCAATAAAGAAACATTTTAAGCTATTAGTGCTTTTCATCAGGAATGCAGTAATAGAGTCAAAGCTATTGGAGCAAAGCCCCAGACTTCAGTGTTAAAAGGAACCCCATCTATAAGGTGAAATTTTTAAGGAGGTATAAAACACACTTAAGGCCTTTTGAAATAGTTATGAAAGAGGAGAAAAAAACTTGAATAAACATTTTTCATATTTTATATGTGTTACTATGGAGAAAAATAGAAAGTTACTGAGTGATTTCATTTAGATCAAAATGTTTCTTTTGTGCATTGCTGTACTAGCCCCAAAGCCATGAACTATGCTGGTGGACGGTGCTGGTTATTTACCGTCCTTATAAATGTCATCTTTAAAGTCCCAGTGCTTGAAAAAGAAAAGGGATGCTGTGTCACCATGTTAAAGGAAGCTTATTTCGAAACAAAGGGACATGGTAAAGCTCAGAGTGAATCGGTGGGTGATTATGTTTTAATTTGTACACAGACCTGTAAAAAGATGGAACCAAAGGCTTAGTTTCTAGAATAATTTTTCTTATTCTAAAAGTAAAACTTATAAAATAAGGAAAGTGATTTAAAAAAATTATATGCCCCAATACTCAGAAAAAAAGCCACCATTAAAATGTTATCTTTATTTATCCATCTATTTTGAACATAATTTGTTGATACTGTGAATAATATTTTTTTAATTGACATGTTATTGTTTACAATGTTTTAGGTGTACAGCAAAGTGATTCAGTTATATATACATATATATATACATATATATACTTTTACATTATAGGTTATTAAAAGATATTGAATATATCTGTGTGATACAGTAGGTCCTTGTTGTTCATCTATTTTATGAATATTGTTTTATAACTAGCTTTTTTTCACTTAATATACCAGATCATCTTTGCATGCCATCTATTCATTTAATTTTTACTGAGTTACACTTTGGTAAGATAATTTTAATGGCCACACAATTTTTTTTTTTTTTTTTAATTTTTTTTTTTTTTAACATCTTTATTGGGGTATAATTGCTTTACAATGGTGTGTTAGTTTCTGCTTTATAACAAAGTGAATCAGTCATACATAAACATATGTTCCCATATGTCTTCCCTGTTGCGTCTCCCTCCCTCCCACCCTCCCTATCCCACCCCTCCAGGCTGTCACAAAGCACCGAGCCAATATCCCTGTGCCATGCGGCTGCTTCCCACTAGCTATCTGCCTTACTGCGTTTGTTAGTGTGTATATGCCCATGACTCTCTCTCGCCCTGTCACAGCTCACCCTTCCCCCTCCCCATAACCTCAAGTCCGTTCTCTAAGAGGTCTGCGTCTTTATTCCTGCTTTACCCCTAGGTTCTTCATGACATTTTTTTCTTAAATTCCATATATATGTGTTAGCATACGGTATTTGTCTTTTTCTTTCTGACTTACTTCACTGTGTATGACAGACTCTAGGTCTATCCACCTCATTACAAATAGCTCAATTTCGTTTCTTTTTATGGCTGAGTAATATTCCATTGTATATATGTGCCACATCTTCTTTATCCATTCATCCGATGACGGGCGCTTAGGTTGTTTCCATCTCCGGGCTATTGTAAATAGAGCTGCAATGAACATTTTGGTACATGACTCTTTTTGAATTTTGGTTTTCTCAGGGTATATGCCCAGTAGTGGGATTGCTGGGTCATATGGTAGTTCTATTTGTAGTTTTTTAAGGAACCTCCATACTGTTCTCCATAGTGGCTGAACCAATTCACATTCCCACCAGCAGTGCAAGAGTGTTCCCTTTTCTCCACACCCTCTCCAGCATTTATTGTTTCTAGATTTTTTGATGATGGCCATTCTGACTGGTGTGAGATGATATCTCATTGTAGTTTTGATTTGCATTTCTCTAATGATTAATGATGTTGAGCATTCTTTCATGTGTTTGTTGGCAGTCTGTATATCTTCTTTGGAGAAATGTCTATTTAGGTCTTCTGCCCATTTTTGGATTGGGTTGTTTGTTTTCTTGTTATTGAGCTGCATGAGCTGCTTGTAAATTTTGGAGATTAATCCTTTGTCGGTTGCTTCATTTGCAAATATTTTCTCCCATTCTGAGGGTTGTCTTTTGGTCTTGTTTATGGTTTCCTTTGCTGTGCAAAAGCTTTGAAGTTTCATTAGGTCCCATTTGTTTATTTTTGTTTTTATTTCCATTACTCTAGGAGGTGGGTCAGAAAGGATCTTGCTTTGATTTATGTCATAGAGTGTTCTGCCTATGTTTTCCTCTAAGAGTTTGATAGTTTCTGGCCTTACATTTAGGTCTTTAATCCATTTTGAGCTTATTTTTGTGTATGGTGTTAGGGAGTGATCTAATCTCATACTTTTACATGTACCTGTCCAGTTTTCCCAGCACCACTTATTGAAGAGGCTGTCCTTTCTCCATTGTACATTACTGCCACCTTTATCAAAGATAAGGTGTCCATATGTGCATGGGTTTATCTCTGGGCTTTCTATCCTGTTCCATTGATCTATCTGTCTGTTTTTGTGCCAGGACCATACCGTCTTGATGACTGTAGCTTTGTAGTATAGTCTGAAGTCAGGGAGCCTGATTCCTCCAGTTCCTTCTTTCGTTCTCAAGATTGCTTTGGCTATTCGGGGTCTTTTGTGTTTCCATACAAATTGTGAAATTTTTTGTTCTAGTTCTGTGAAAAATGCCAGTGGTAGTTTGATAGGGATTGCATTGAATCTATAGATTGCTTTGGGTAGTAGAGTCATTTTCACAATGTTGATTCTTCCAATCCAAGAACATGGTATATCTCTCCATCTATTTATATCATCTTTAATTTCTTTCATCAGTGTCTTATAATTTTCTGCATACAGGTCTTTTGTCTCCTTAGGTAGGTTTATTCCTAGATATTTTATTCTTTTTGTTGCAATGGTAAATGGGAGTGTTTTCTTGATTTCACTTTCAGATTTTTCATCATTAGTATATAGGAATGCCAGAGATTTCTGTGCATTAATTTTGTATCCTGCCACTTTACCAAATTCATTGATTAGCTCTAGTAGTTTTCTGGTAGCATCTTTAGGGTTCTCTATGTATAGGATCATGTCATCTGCAAACAGTGACAGCTTTACTTCTTCTTTTCCAATTTGGATTCCTTTTATTTCCTTTTCTTCTCTGATTGCTGTGGCTAAGACTTCCAAAACAATGTTGAATAATAGTGGTGAGAGTGGGCAACCTTGTCTTGTTCCTGATCTTAGTGGAAATGCTTTCAGTTTTTCACCATTGAGGATGATGTTTGCTGTGGGCTTGTCATATATGGCCTTTATTATGTTGAGGAAAGTTCCCTCTATGCCTACTTTCTGCAGGGTTTTTATCATAAATGGGTGTTGAATTTTGTCAAAAGCTTTCTCTGCATCTATTGAGATGATCATATGGTTTTTCTCCTTCAATTTGTTAATATGGTTTATCACATTGATAGATTTGCGTATATTGAAGAATCCTTGCATTCCTGGAATAAACCCCACTTGATCATGGTGTATGATCCTTTTAATGTGCTGTTGGATTCTGTTTGCTAGTATTTTGTTGAGGATTTTTGCATCTATGTTCATCAGTGATATTGGCCTGTAGTTTTCTTTCTTTGTGACATCCTTGTCTGGTTTTGGTATCAAGGTGATGGTGGCCTCGTAGAAGGAGTTAGGGAGTGGTCCTCCCTCTGCTATATTTTGGAAGAGTTTGAGAAGGATAGGTGTTAGCTCTTCTCTAAATGTTTGATAGAATTCGCCTGTGAAGCCATCTGGTCCTGGGCTTTTCTTTGTTGGAAGATTTTTAATCACAGTTTCAATTTCAGTGCTTGTGATTGGTCTGTTCATATTTTCTATTTCTTCCTGATTCAGTCTTGGCAGGTTGTGCATGTCTAAGAATTTGTCCATTTCTTCCAGATTGTCCATTTTATTGGCATAGAGTTGCTTGTAGTAATCTCTCATGATCTCTTTTATCTCTGCAGTGTCAGTTGTTACCTCTCCTTTTTCATTTCTAATTCTATTGATTTGAGTCTTCTCCCTTTTTTTCTTGATGAGTCTGGCTAGTGGTTTATCTATTTTGTTTATCTTCTCAAAGAACCAGCTTTTAGTTTTATTGATCTTTGCTATTGTTTCCTTCATTTCTTTTTCATTTATTTCTGATCTGATTTTTATGATTTCTTTCCTTCTGCTAGCTTTGGGGTTTTTTTGTTCTTCTTTCTCTAATTGCTTGAGGTGCAAGGTTAGGTTGTTTATTCGAGATGTTTCCTGCTTCTTAAGGTGGGCTTGTATTGCTATAAACTTCCCCCTTAGAACTGCTTTTGCTGCATCCCACAAGTTTTGGGTCGTTGTGTCTCCATTGTCATTTGTTTCTAGGTATTTTTTGATTTCCTCTTTGATTTCTTCAGTGATCTCTTCATTATTAAGTAGTGTATTGTTTAGCCTCCATGTGTTTGTATTTTTTACAGATCTTTTCCTGTAATTGATATCTAGTCTCATGGCGTTGTGGTCAGAAAAGATACTTGATACAATTTCAATTTTCTTAAATTTACCAAGGCTTGATTTGTGACCTAAGAGATGATCTATCCTGGAGAATGTTCCATGAGCACTTGAGAAAAATGTGTATTCTGTTGTTTTTGGATGGAGTGTCCTATAAATATCAATTAAGTCCATCTTGTTTAATGTATCATTTAAAGCTTGTGTTTCCTTATTTATTTTCATTTTGGATGATCTGTCCATGGGTGAAAGTGGGGTGTTTAAGTCCCCTACTATGAATGTGTTACTGTCGATTTCCCCTTTTATGGCTGTTAGTATTTGCCTAATGTATTGAGGTGCTCCTATGTTGGCTGCATAAATATTTACAATTGTTATATCTTCTTCTTGGATCGATCCCTTGATCATTATGTAGTGTCCTTCTTTGTCTCTTTTAATAGTCCTTATTTTAAAGTCTATTTTGTCTGATATGAGAATTGCTACTCCAGCTTTCTTTTGGCTTCCATTTGCATGGAATATCTTTTTCCATCCCCTTACTTTCAGTCTGTATGTGTCTCTAGGTCTGAAGTGGGTCTCTTGTAGACAGCATATATAAGGGTCTTGTTTTTGTATCCATTCAGCTAATCTGTGTCTTTTGGTGGGAGCATTTAGTCCATTTACATTTAAGGTAATTATCGATATGTATGTTCCTATTCCCATTTTCTAAATTGTTTTGGGTTCGTTATTATAGGTCTTTTCCTTCTCTTGTGTTTCTTGCCTAGAGAAGATCCTTTAGCATTTGTTGTAAAGCTGGTTTGGTGGTGCTGAACTCTCTCAGCTTTTGCTTGTCTGTAAAGGTTTTAATTCCTCCATCAAATCTGAATGAGATCCTTGCTGGGTAGAGTAGTCTTGGCTGCGTGTTTTTCTCCTTCATCACTTTCAGTATGTCCTGCCACTCCCTTCTGGCTTGTAGGGTTTCTGCTGAGAGATCAGCTGTTAACCTTATGGGGATTCCCTTATGTGTTATTTGTTGTTTTTCCCTTGCTGCTTTTAATATGCTTTCTTTGTATTTAATTTTTGACAGTTTGATTAATATGTGTCTTGGCGTATTTCTCCTTGGATTTATCTTGTATGGGACTCTCTGTGCTTCCTGGACTTGATTAACTATTTCCTTTCCCATATTAGGGAAGTTTTCAACTATAATCTCTTCAAATATTTTCTCAGTCCCTTTCTTTTTCTCTTCTTCTCCTGGAACCCTATAATTCGAATGTTGGTGCGTTTAATGTTGTCCCAGAGGTCTCTGAGACTGTCCTCAGTTCTTTTCATTCTTTTTTCTTTATTCTGCTCTGCAGTAGTTATTTCCACTATTTTATCTTCCAGGTCACTTATCCGTTCTTCTGCCTCAGTTATTCTGCTATTGATCCCATCTAGAGTACTTTTAATTTCATTTATTGTGTTGTTCATCGTTGCTTGTTTCATCTTTAGTTCTTCTAGGTCCTTTTTAACTGATTCTTGCATTTTGTCCAATCTATTGTCCATTCTATCTCCAAGATTTCGGATCAACCTTACTATCATTATTCTGAATTCTCTTTCAGGTAGACTGCCTATTTCCTCTTCATTTGTTAGGTCTGGTGCATTTTTATCTTGCTCCTTTATCTGCTGTGTGTTTTTCTGTCTTCTCATTTTGCTTATCTTACTGTGTTTGGGGTCTCCTTTTTGCAGGCTGCAGGTTTGTAGTTCCTCCTGTTTTTGATGTCTGTCTCCAGTGGCTAAGGTTGGTTCAGTGGGTTGTGTAGGCTTCCTGGTGGAGGGGGCTAGTGCCTGTGTTGTGGTGGATGAGGCTGGATCTTGTCTCTCTAGTGGGCAGGTTCACGTCTGGTGGTGTGTTTGGGGGTGTCTGTGGCCTATTATGATTTTAGGCAGCCTCTCTGCTAATGGGTGGGGTTGTGTTCCTGTTTTGCTAGTTGTTTGGCATAGGTTTTCCAGCACTGTGGCTTGCTGGTCGTTGAGTGAAGCTGGGTGCTGGTGTTAAGATGGAGGTCTCTGGGAGATTTTCGCCCTTTGATATTATGTGGAGCTGGGAGGTCTCTTGTTGATCAGTGTCCTGAAGTTGGCTGTCCTACCTCAGAGGCAGAGCCCTGCCTCCTGGCTGGAGCACCAAAAGCTTTTCATCCACAGGCTCAGGATAAAAGGGAGAAAAAGTAGAGGGAATTAGTAGAAGTATGAGGAAAGAAAGACGGAAAGGAGGGTAGGAAGGAAGGAAGAAAGAAAGAAAGAAGCAAAGAAGGAAAGAAGGCAAGAAGGAAAGAAAGGAGGGAGGGAGGGAGGGAGGAAGGAAGGAAGGAGGGAAAGAAGGAAAAAAGAAAGAAAGAAGATACAGTAAAAATAAAGTAAAGTATAATAAAGTTATTGAATTAAAAACTTCTTATTTAGAAAAAAAAAAAAAAAAAGGGACGGAAAGAACCTTAGGACAAATGTTGGAAGCAAAGCTATACAGACAAAATCTTACACAGAAGCATACACATACACCCTCACTAAAAGAGGTAAATGGGGAAAAATCCTAAATCTTGCTGTCAGAGACCACCTCCTCAATTTGGGATGATTCGTTGTCTAAAGGAGGGAAGGAAGGACGGAAAGAAAGAAAGAAAGAAGGTAAAGTATAATAAGGTTATTAAAATTAATTATTAAGAAAAAAAAATTAAAAAAAAAAACATGGACGGATAGAACCCTAGGACAAATGGTGGAAGCAAGACTATACAGACAAGATCTCACACAGAAGCATACACATACACATTCACAAAAAGAGGAAAGGGGAAAAAATCATAGATCTTGCTCCTAAAGTCCACTTCCTTAATTTGGGATGATTGGTTGTCTATTCAGGTATTCCACAGATGCAGGGTACATCAAGTTGATTGTGGAGCTTTAATCCGCTGCTTCTGAGGCTGCTGGGAGAGATTTCCCTTTCTCTTCTTTGTTCTCACAGCTCCCAGGGCTAAGCTTTGGATTTGGCCCTGCCACTGCGTGTAGATCGCTGGAGGGCGTCTGTTTTTTGCTCAGACAGGATGGGGTTAAAAGAGCCGCTGATTGGGGGCTCTGGCGCACTCAGGCCGGCGGGGACGGAGGGGCACAGAGTGCGGGGCGGGCCTGCGGTGGCAAAGGCCGGCATGACTTTGCACCAGCCTGAGGCGCGCTGTGCGCTCTCCCGGGGAAGTTGTCCCTGGATCCCGGGAACCTGGCAGTGGCGGGCTGCACAGGCTCCGCGGAAGACGGGTGTGGAGAGTGACCTGTGCTCGCACACAGGCCCCTCGGTGGCGGCAGCAGCAGCCTTAACGTCTCCCGCCCGCCTCTGGGGTCCGCGCTTTTAGCCGCGGCTTGCGCCCGTCTCTGGATTCCGCGCTTTCAGCCGCGGCTCGCGCCCGTCTCTGGATTCCGCGCTTTCAGCCGCGGCTCGCGCCCGTCTCTGGGGTCCGCGCTTTCAGCCGCGGCTCGCGCCCGTCTCTGGGGTTCGCGCTTTTAGCCGCGGCTCGCGCCCGTCTCTGGAGTTCCTTTAAGCAGCGTTCTTAAACCCCTCTCCTCACGCCCCAGGAAACAAAGAGGGAAGGAAAAGTCTCCTGCCTCTTCTGCAGGTGCAGGCTTTTCCCGGGACTCCCTCCCGGCTAGCTGTGGTGCACTAACCCCTTCAGGCTATGTTCAAGCCGTCTACCCCAGTCCTCTCCCTGCGCTCCGGCCTCAGCTCGCAGCCCCGCCCGCCCCGGCGGGTGAGCAGACAAGCCTCTCGGGCTGGTGAGTGCCGGTCGGCACCGATCCTCTGTGCGGGAATCTCCCCGCTTTGCCCTCCGCACCCGTTGCTGTGCACTCCTCCGCAGCTTCGAAGCTCCCCCCTCCGCCTCCCGCAGTCTCCGCCCGCGAAGGGGCTTCCTAGAGTGTGGAAACTTTTCCTCCTTCACAGCTCCCTCCCACTGGTGCAGGTGCCGTCCCTATTCTTTTGTCTCTGTTTTTTCTTTTGCCCTACCCAGGTACGTGGGGAGTTTCTTGCCTTTTGGGAGGTCTGAGGTCTTCTGCCAGCCTTCAGTAGGTGTTCTGTAGGAGTTGTTCCACGTGTAGATATATTTCTGGTGTATCTGTGGGGAGGAAGGTGATCTCCGCGTCTTACTCTTCCGCCATCTTCCGCCTTCTTCCGCCACACAATTTTGAGTCTGTGGTTTGCTTAACCAATCCTGTTGGACATATAGGTGTATTGGTCAGAATGCATTCAGTTGCAGTTTTGGAAACTGATATCAAAAGTTTATCCAAAAAGGGGAATTTGGTGTCTCTTGATATAGGGAGGGAAGAGGTAGGGTTGGCCTCAGAGGCATCTGGATCCAGAACTGGAAGTATCGGGACTGTCTTTCCATTTCTCTGCCTTAAGTCTTGGCTTCTTTGGTACAGTCATTCTCTGTCACTTCAGATGGCTCCTTGAATGCAGCCGACCACAGGCAGCTCCAGAATTACAGGACAGTCCCTGGGGAAGGCTTAACAATGCCAGAGGAGAGGAAGCTCTTTCTCTCACCTTCAGGTTGGGGAAATCTCTGGAACAGAAAGGCTCACCTTTGGGCAGGTGCTCACTCTTGGACCAATCGCTAGTGCCAGCAGGCATTACTCCAATTGCCTTGGCCTTGGTCATGGACCTCCCTGTGGTCAAGGGGACAGGTGGGATTTATAGACCCATTCAAATGGGGGGGAGGCACAGTTTTTCCTCGTAGGGAGTTGGGGGAGGCTCGTCCCAGAAAACTGGAAAATATGGTGCTCTCTAGGTAAATATAAGCCTTGTCCATTATGTAGGCTGTTACCAGTTTATGCCATTAAATATCTGTGTGTATAGCTAAACATTGAGCTAAAGTTTAAAAATACAGATTTCTCCAGATCTCTGTTGCATTTTTCTAAACAACTTCAGAGGATTAGAACAAATTATCAGAGTGATAGTACAGTATAAAAACTGAAGAATTTTAGTTCCCACACTATTCTATTTCGGACCTTAAAAACTGAGTGTTCTAGCTTCTAAGTACTTGGCTGTATGTGCTTTTCCTTTTATTTAATAAATTGGTTTCAATTTCACCAACTCCTGTTTCCTGAATTAAGAACTTCCTGCATTAGGAAGTTCATTATCTGAATTACAACTTGCTATAATCGGTCCACAGAGAAGCAAGCAACACTTTAAGTTGTCCTGGAGTCTGAGCGAGACTCCTTTCATCTGTTCTCTCAAGAGAATCAGGCTGTGTGTCGATGAAACGTACTGTGCATTACTGCTCTCACTTTAACCACATTATTAAGCGAAATATCTTTCCAGATAGTGCAAAAGCCTATGAGGAAATTGGTTGAGACCCAGAAGACTAGAAAAGCTATATCTTAGGAGAAAAGCTTCATGTGATGAAGCATGCCTTCTCGATCCCTTCTCACCTTCTCTTACCTCCAAAAAGCAATGGCAACCACAGACTGCCTTCCACCCCTTGCCACCAAACCTTCAAGCAGTAGCCATTCCAAAGTAGTTGTCTTGTTTATTTTATTTCGCTGAGTCTTATTTGAACTTTTATGTATCTTTAACATATTACTTCATTGTTCATTTAGCTTACAGTGCATGTTTGTGGCAGCACAGAAGGAAAAACATAACTCATATCTGATTCTGTATAATATCAGGGAGTACTGCATACAAATATATCCACTAATGAGTTCATTAAGTGTTAAATAATTAGATAATTGGTGTTTTTACACGTTTGGTAGTGTGCAGGTACCCTTGATGCACTGTTATGTAGATGTCTAAGAGTGTTTCAGTGATGTTTGGGAAAATTAGTTGGGCTTTTCAGACACACTGGGAACATATTATTTTTCATATTAAAAATAATGGATGTATATAGTTCCTATCATCCAAAAACTAACTAACCCATTTTGGGGAAAGCATTAAACTTACTAGGCAACATATTTTTCAGGATTGGATAATGAGGCATTCCTGGATTGGATAATGAGGCATTAATTCCATTAATTAATACCTAATTAAAATAGTGTATTATTTTGACTAAAGCACAGCAAATGCCTCATAGCTGAAGTATAGTGCATTATGTGTGATGCCCCATACCCCATCATTCTTTCTCCTAGAATATCTAATCCAAAGGAATTTAATGATTTCAGTTTTGCATAAATTCTTTGAGGGGAAGGCCAACGTGCTATTCATCTTTGCATATGAAGGGGGTTGGAAAATGCCACTCCCAAGTATGCCATTTTGGCATAAGGACCATTTTGAGCTTAAGGCGATTAAGAAACAGAACACAAGAAGATCTCTCTGCCCTCCCCCTTTCTGTCTAAAAGCAGGGCATAAATTCCCCCTTTGTACAGACAATTTCCATTTGTAAAGAAAGTTTCCATTTGTAAAGTTATTCTCCTCTTTTGTAAATCTCTGGAGATAACTCTTATCACCTCAGATAACTTGAGTCTGCATAACAAACCTTCCTAAACAACCCTTATTTATCATACATTTCCTAGTCTTCTAAAACATACCCCCAGGCCAGAAGCCCAGACTGGCCACCCTCTCCTTTTTGTCTACTCCCTTCATCCCACTTTATCACCCTTTGTTAAAATGGTATATAAGACACTGGGTGTAACTGTTTCTTTGGGGTTTTCTCTTCTTTCCTGTGAAGTCCCCACATGCACATGAAATAATACCTTTTTTCTCCTACTAATCTGTCTTTTGTCAGTTTAATTCTGACTCTAGTCATTGCACCTGAGAGAGTACAGGAAAGGATTTTTTCCTCACCTACACACAGCTTGCCGTGTGCTACATGCAGCATATGCCCAATATATTATTATTATTATTTTTATTTTTAAAGATAAAGAAGGTTTATTCAGGGAGATACACACTCCATAGACAGAGTATGGGCCATCTCAGAAGGCGAGAGGCCCCAGGGTACAGGGTTGTTAGTTTTCATAGGGGTGGGAAATTTCATAGGCTAATGAGTGGGCGGAGTATTCCAACTATTTTGGGGAAGGGGCGGGATTTCCAGGAATCGGGCCACTGCCCACTTTTTGGCCTTTTATGGTCGGCCTTGGAACTGTCATGGCACCTGTGGGTGTGTCATTTAGCTGATGTATTACAGTGAGGCTCAAGGTCTACTGGAAGTCAACTAGTCTGCCATCTTGGACCTAGTTGGTTCTAATCAGTTTATGTCGTGTCCTCAACGGCTATGTCATTCTTTTAAAGGTTGTGCCCTGCCCCCTTCCTGTCTCATTCCCCCCTCAGAGATTTTACTTCCATAGCCTTATGGGAAGCAGAGGGGCGACGGTCTGTCTTCTGTAGCTGCTTCAGGGCTGAGTAGGGACGTCAACCCTGCCTGTCAGAGAGTAAAAATCTCTGGATGCTGATCTAGGGGCCCCAGGGGCAGGACAGCTTCTTGTTTCGAGTCAGAGGGTTGGAATCCCTGAATCCTCGAGTAGCCATCATCTTGATATGGAGCTGTTGTAACTGCTTCCGTAGCCTTCCTGTGAATCTTCTTGAAGATGAAGCACTTTAATAACAGCATCAGCTACAATAACTGTCTATAAATGACAAAATATATTATTTTTAAAGAGATAAAAAGTGTTTCATTTAGTCAGTGTTGATACCAGTTATGTCTGCAAGACACTAAGTGGAAATCTGAAACCTCTTATGTTGATTTTAGCAAACAACCTGCGAGTGAATTAGGTTGTGGCATTTTGTTGCTATATCTGGGATACCACCTGAAACTACCAGTACCCACTGGCAATTCAGGAAAGCAGGATCATGGCTTTGCTTAAAAATCATGAGGAGTTAGAGAGTCACCCATCCTTGATTAGTAATGAAATGTGATTGGTTTTAGTCATGTTTATGCTAATACTGTCATCAGTTTTAGAAATGTTTATGCTAATATTGGTAATCTCCTTAAAAGAAGTGGTTCCCAAAAGTCAGGAAAAAAACGTGAGACTAAAACGTTAGATAAGGGGTTAGAGGCAGGTGATGGTGGGAAAGTGACTGGAGAGAAGAGCTGGGGGGCAGGGGGTAGGGGGTGGGACCTGGAGCTTGAAAGAACCTGGGCTCAGGGACAGCATGCGGAAGCCATGCAGCAGGGGCAGCATTGGTAGTAGACCTGAGTTCTGTTCCTGAAAAATGGAAAAATGACTGTAACCCAGGAAAGCTGCAGAGGTTTTTTTTTTCTTTCTTAAAAAATTTTTATTGGAGTATAGTTGCTTTACAATGTTGTGTTAGTTTCAGGTGTACAGGAAAGTGAATCAGTTATATATATATCTATATATAGATATATATAGATATATCTCCACTCTTTTTTAGATTCTTTTCCCATATAGGTCAATACAGAGTACTGAGTAGAGTTCCCTGTGCTATACAGTAGGTCCTTATTAGTTATCTATTTTATATATAGTAGCGTGTATATGTCAATCCCAGTCTCCCAATTTATCTCTGTCCCCCTTATCCACTGGGTGTTTTGATTTGGGTGGCTAGAAGAAAGATGGTTTCAACTGGTAACAAGGGGGTAGGCCTGGAATTGAGGTACAGAAAGTTATCCCTCACTCCCAGCCCCCTCCAGAGGCCATGAGGACGAAAAGAATCATCCTCAGTCCTTGGGAAGTAGATTTGAAGGTGAACCAGTGTCATTACAATCCTCATCTGTGCCCACCTAGGTCAAGTTCAATAAGCCTAGGTATCTGGAAATTACCCAATTTGTATCCTGTGATATCACCTCAGTGTTCAGAATTTTCTCTAAGCAGTGACCATATGAGGACATGGTACAGGGGTAGGTACCATAGGAATAAGAATATTTCAGGAGCATGGTCTCTGGAGGAGAAACTCCTCAATTCTTGAGGTAATAATGGCATAAAGTTACCTAAAAATGGACATTCAGAAGATCAGTGTGTCTTCACAGAGGCTTTGAGAACTATAAATCCTATGGGCTCTATGTTTCAGATAATAAGACTGTCAATTCTGAAAAAGCAGCTGAATTTATCTTGTTGAGCAAGGGAGGTAGGTAGAATATTGGAACACAATTTACTTGAAGATTGCTTGAGCAGGACTTATATATACGTTTCTGTGTGAGTACAGAGGGTTTTGATTCGTTCTAAGAGAAGAGAGAAACCTTTTTATTAATTCTAACAGAATCAGGGAATAATGTTGATCGGCTCTTGGGCCAAAGCTGGGCTGATTTAGCCTCTACTCAGTTTAAAGCTGTTTCATTTTGGTCATATAATCCCAGATAGGATTTCAAAAAGCGAGGTTTCTCAAGGATCATGATTTTTTTTTTTTTTTTGCGGTACGCGGGCCTCTCACTGTCGTGGCCTCTCCTGTTGCGGAGCACAGGATCCGGACATGCAGGCTCAGTGGCCATGGCTCACGGGCCCAGCCGCTCCGCAGCATGTGGGATCCTCCCGGACCAGGGCACGAACCCGCGTCCCCCGCATTGGCAGGCGGACTCTCAACCACTGCGCCACCAGGGAAGCCCGGGCCATGATTTTTAAAGAATAAGGTTTCTTAGTGCTATGTCCCTATGCTCACCAGCAGATGCAGTTTTACAGTTTTGAGCATATTCAATCAGTCACACCAAAAAAGAGTTTGAATTATGTGGTCTAACCATGTTTACTGATCAAATTAACTGGAAAATATTTGAATCTCTTATTCATTTTGTGTTACAAAGACTCAGTCTTTAGCAAAACTTAACACTCTTTCATGCATTAAGAATGGGAAGCCTAAAGTGGGCTGTGTGTCCTAGAAGTAAAAGCCATGGGTTACGGCATCTGGACCAGAGGGATTCCAAAGTACGTTCCGTTCCGTTCCATTCCATTCCATTTCATGAACATTCATGAAGCACATGATAGTAATATCATGCCTACTGTGGTTACGTGCCTGGGTGCCTGTTGTTTTACATATGCAATCTCTGATTCTCAACAATTCTGCAAGAAAGTAAGGGTATTACTATTACCATTTTACAAATGAAAAATCTGGGGCTTAGATAACCTGTCTAAGGTCATCCAAGTGGTAAACGACGGAACAAGAAATTTAACAAAGGTCTCTCTGACTCCAGATTCCAAGATCAAACCTCTGTACCTTGCCCACACCTCTCTCCCTCTCCATGTGACTCCATTACAAGTGCGCACCAGGATTGCCATAGGATGGTTCTGAGGGGTGCGTTTTTGCAAGGACAAGTAATTCACCGAGAAACTATTGCTACCCATTTCAGGCCTCAGTTAGGACGCTCACTGTATCTTCAGTATCTTAGAGGTAGCTCACGAGACAAACTCATTTCAGCTAATCACCAAGCCACTTCATCACCATCTCTGCTTTGGGTTGGGAAGGCACTGGAATGGGGACACTTCAGGATCGCCCAGCGGACAGAGTGAAATGTTAGTAAAAGGTTTCCCCTTAGAGTTGTGGTTCTTCACTCTGACTTTGGTTTCCCTGTTCTCTACCTATACTTTCAAGTCCATCAGTGCTTCCAATCTGGACAAGAATCACCAACTGTAATGGCTCCTACCAAGGTTTAACTGCTAAGTGCATCACTAAACGTCTTTTATTTTCAAAAGAAAAAAAAGATAGAAGACAATGGCTAACCCAGAGAAAGCAACCGTTAGCAGCACAGATCTTTATGCATTCATTAGTCTTTGGTACCTAACTCTTGAATGTACCTGGTACTGAAGGATGGCAGAATGTGCTTCCTCAAAATATGTCACTTGGGCATATGGGCAAGAAGGACACTCTGATCTTCCTTTTTCTGCCCCAAAGCAGGAGATAAAACTCTCATGTGAAAGATGCCCTCCCGGTACCAGGAGGAAAGGAACATTCTTATCACCAGAGGCGGGGAGTGGAGGCCAAGAGAACTCTGTACAAACAGACCTTGTTAAAATAACTCTGATCTTCCTTTGCTCTCCCCATATGTTTTAGTTATTCTTCCACAATTGCCTCTTAGTTCAACCTAGTATATAAATGCACTTAGGTTTTGCCTCTTCTTTGGGTCTTCATTTCCTTATGAAGGCTCCTGTATCCTGTAAAGCTTGTATTAAATAAACCTGTATGCTTTTCTCCCGTTAATCTATCTTATGTCAATTTAATTCTCAGGCCCAGCCAGGGACTCAAAGAGGGTAGAAGTAAAATTCCTACCCCCCCGCCAACCGCCCCGACAGTACCTATGGTACCGTGCTCAACCCTGCAAAGTGAGACTGAGTAAAATCCACTTCCTGCCCTCAGCGAGCCTGTCTTCCATCACAGAAGACAGATAGGTCAACATGAGCATGGGAGCATGGCAAAGGCATCACTGGAGTCATGCACAGGTGCCCAGAGTGTAGACGGAGGTGGCAGGGGGGAGGGGGGAGGTGGCAGTGTTACAGGGAAGGCGTAGCTTCCTTTTGCCTGACCATCACGTTTCTATACGACTGACATTATTCAGACCATGAGATGTGAGGGTAAATAGCTCTCACAGCTTTCAGCTACGTTAGGCGACCTCAATTCAAGCTGGCTGGTGAATCAGCATGTCCCTGTGATCTTTTAGGCATGTGTCCTTGCGTTCAGGACTGAGAGGTGGTGTTCTTCTAAACATCAAGAGATGCACCACAGTGGAGCTTTCCAGAGGTTCCTACTCATCCCAGAATATGGATGTAATGGTGCTAGTGATTTCTTTTTAAAGAACTTTCCAATAAATTAGGATTTGAGGTTAAGGTAAAACTGCTTCCGGCTTCAGAACAATCATGTTAATGACCCCTATGCAATTTGGGAGATGCGGAAATGGCTTTTGTCTAGTTGTCAAGTCCACGCTTTGTGAGGGAACATTTCTGGTGGTTCAAGAGGTCCAGACATTCCACTGGTGCTTATTTTTAATTGTTTTGATGGTGTTTCTCTTGATTATTTAGTGGATGGCTTTTAATTTCCTTGAACATAGAAAGTCTGAATCGTATGTGATTCCTTGCACCGTGCATAGTAAATGCAGAGATTCGAAGGATTTAGGGCTCCATCTAAGTGTAAGACAGTGTCATTTTCAGGGCCAGAAGCCCAATCTACTCCAAACATCTTCTCACTATCCAAGAGTCCTTTGAATGAAGTCCTCTCTCCCCACTCGCCAATTTTTGTAAATATATGTTTGTGTAATTTGGCCATTATAACATTAGCCCACTAAGAACCATAGCTAAATAACATAGGATTATTCCTGCTTTTAAAGAAATCAGAGATCCCAAGGTAGAGGTCAGAGGGAGCATGTGGTGAAGGAAAATTTGGGAAAGGGAAATCTGCTGAGGGCTTCTAGAAAGCACCGGCCAACTCTTGATAAGGAACCCCGTGAAAAAATAACCAAGGCTGGGGGCAAACTTGGCCCGTTTTATGGTTTTGCATAGGGTGAGCCTTTTAAGGCGGATAGGGCAGATGATTTTATTTGGCTACTGAAGGTACAGTAAATGGCCACAAATTAAAGGCTGCTATAGTCAGAAAGCAAATTTATTTTTGGTATTACAATCCGTTCTAAAACGTTTTTAATATTAAAAAAAGGAAACTTGATGAAACAATGCATTTAGAATGAGTATATTTAAGTTTCTTTTAAAAATTTCTCTTAGGGAAATAATTGAACTGCATTAAATTCCAAGTGCAAGAAAGTATACACTCTCACGTTCTGTCTTTTGTCCAGCCAGAAACTCCTCCTAACGTAGAGCAGTGGTTCTCACACTTGGCCAATGATCTGAATACCATGGAGAATTTCGTATAAATTCTCAGGTACTATCCTAGACCTACTTTCTCAATATCCAGGCGTGGGCCCCCAGAAAGCTGTATTTTTTTTTCTTTTTTTTTTGCGGTACGCGGGCTTCTCACTGTCGTGGCCTCTCCCGTCGCGGAGCACAGACTCCGGAGCGCAGGCTCAGTGGCCATGGCTCACGGGCCCAGCCGCTCCGCGGCATGTGGGATCCTCCCGGACCGGGGCACGAACCCGCATCCCCTTCATCGGCAGGTGGACTCTCAACCACTGCGCCACCAGGGAAGCCTGAAAGCTGTATTTTTAAAGGCTGTCCAGGTGATATGGGGCCTTTGACGGATCTGAGAACCACTGCCATAAAACAAACAGGGATTTAAAACTTTCAGTCTTATCTCAGCCTCTCACTGAATATGCTCCTGTAATGGTTTAAGGTAATAATGACCTTGTTGGAGGCTCTTTCCTGTTGATTAATGACCAGCTGGAAGAAGTTGTCTCTAGGATCTTTCAATTCAGACTGCCAATAATTACCCAACTAAAGGTACGCCTGCAGTTCAAATGTGTCCCGTTTTCCTCTGTGAGGAACATTGCACTCTTAGGTTGCCTTAATTGCATTCCTTTCCTAATTCATCTCTCAAATGCCACAGTTGCTGCAAAACAGAAAAAACAAACAAGAGGATCAAAGTGTATGTCTCTGCTGGAGCAAACAGGGGCAGAGAGGCATGGGAGAAGATTCAGCTCTTGGGTGGATTTCGCTGAACTCTTCTATTTGAGTAGCAGCGATTTGTACCAGGTAATGTGAACTAGGTTGCCCTCAGTCTCTTTGCAGATTACACCCCATTTCCTTTACTGTGCTGCTAAGTAATTCTCAGGGAATTATTCCCCCTCAAACTTCTCTCCGCTAACAGAGTGATCTGCCACATATGCTTCCACTTTACGTACCCCTGGACAGCCGGTGGCTTCATAAACTGCCTGCCTTTCAAACCATTCGGGCTGGAGCTGCAATCTTTCCACCCACCCCTTTCCCATGAGGTAAAGAGAATGTTCATACCTCAGGTCTTGTTACCAAGCAACATAGCTCCATTTGCCAATTGCCACCATTTCCTTCTCATAGTATTACAGGCCTTATTATTAACATTTAGTTCAGAGAAATTGCTGTCATTATGTGAAGTAACTTCCTTTAGAGGTTATTCATTAACCTTAGGTATTTTACTGTGTAATTATAATTGCCAAGTGCCCGCAGGCTTGGAAAACCTTTGAACTCCTCAAGGTATTAGGGGATGGCAGAAAGGATATTATCTGCTTTTTCTTCCTTTTCTGGTTGTTTTAATCTCGAAGGTGTCCCATTTCCCCTGTGGAGGTGTCTGCCTTCCTAGAGGGTAAACTTCCAGATTGCTGACTGTAAACTCAGAAGATACCGACGGAGGAACTGGCCTGGCAGAGTCTGATTTCCCCAAATACTGGAGTGGAGGGAAATGGTTCCTCCTTTGTCTTAAGGAAAAATAGTGGGGATATTCCTAAGACCCACACGGTTGGCACGTACACTCTTTCGTACGTGGGGCTCCGTGAAGACCTCGCACGATACCTGCGACTGTATATCGTGCACAACCTCGTTCTGACACAGTGGAAGACCGTCAGCCTACTGCTCACTTAATGGCTCCGTAAAAGCAATTTTTCACTCCCCGGCTCTGCAGGAGCCAGGTGTGCTTTCCATCATACGCCTATTATATAGCCATCCTCAGTAGCCACTGCTTACACAATGACCCTGTGATTTGCCCCATCACGGTGTGGCTGCCAGCGTCTTTGGTGCCCACCCAGGACACCTTCAGGTACGCATGTCACCTGCATTTGCAGGCAGCGCTGCGGGGAAGCACTCCCTTTCTGTCTTTGTTTCAAGACGAACAAAGGTAACTGGCATTTTTCTTCCTCCCAGCCACATGCGCCTGCAGCACGGGTGCCCCCCAAAAAGGAAACCTGTTTCCCTCCTCCTAGGGTTCTGGTTTCTCCACCCCCCGCACCCAGTCCCTCCGGCCTCTACCCAGACTGGGAGAAGTGGCCCGACCTTCCAGGTAACCAGATTCCCCAGACGGGAGGGGCGAGGGCCTCTGGGAAGGCAGCCACGTGACCTCACCTGCCACCCCGGGAAGGCGCCCCTGTTTCCGAAAACTCGGGAAGGTTGAGCCCGGAGTGCTGTTTTGAATCTGAATTTGAAGCACTCAGAGTTCCTGAAAGGGTGCTTGCCTCGGACCCCGACGGCCTCCACTTTGATCATTACCAGTGAAAAGGCACGGCCGGCCGTGGGGTTTTCTGACGTAAACCGGGCTGCCCGACAAAGGCAGCGCGGTCTGCGGAGGAGAAGCCCGAGCGGGTGTCCCAGGAGCTGCGGCACAAGTCTGGACGCGGAGGCTGCACGCGGGGAGGGCCGAGCCGCCCTGGCAGGAGCCCGAGCTGCAGGCCTCGGACTGGAACCGCGTGCCTCCGTCACTTCCCCGGCTCTGCCGTCCCTAGCGTGCCCTTGACAGCTCTCTTCTTTGATCTGGAAAATAGGAGAAGATAGGGGACACTTTGATATTTTTTAAAAGGCGCGGGGATTTGCAGCTTTCTCCCCCAAATAAAGGGCTGATAGGGAGTTTCTGGAAGAAACATGCTGTCACATGTAATCTAATGAGCTTGGCCTCCTCTTCCAGTGCCCATTAATCTATCAACCAACACCGAAAGCATCTAAGTGTGGATTCTGTGTGCATTGGAGAAGTAACAGCATGGTCTCTGCTTTTAAGGGATTTACGGTTTAGCTGGGGAGATGGAATATATATGAGTGTACAACGCGGTAATAGCTAACATTTTTTGAGTACTTCCCGTGTGCTACGTTCTGTGTGGTACTTTCCTTTATTCCTCATAACAGCCCATGAAATAGGTACTGTGTTATCATCTCCATGTTACAGATGTTTTAGCGAGATCACGTGCCCCCGGTCACACCGTGTGCGCAGTCAGGCTGTGTGTGCATCAGATCTGGTGACTCCGGAGGAGAGAGGTGCGTTTGCAAACCCAAGTCTGTTGAACATGCAGTGATGGTGAGCGGTCCGTTGCATTTGGCCTCATCCTCTCCGCCCCGGTTCCGAGACTGTTCTCCTTGCCCTCTCTCTGGAGAGCAGGCAAACTGCCCGGAGGAACGTTTTTAGCCCCCAGTACCCTTTGGGACCCTACACAAGTTCTGTTTCTTCCCCTTCCTCTGTCTTTTCCTGCACAACAATCACAGCCCAGTTCTTTTTTCCTTAGGCGACATTAACCTTGTACATGCCTCTTGTTTGTCCTCCGTGATTTTATTATCCAAGTAGAGAGAAGGGACCTAATTCAAAACGAGTAAGTGTACAAAGCAGAACTTCACCTCAATGAAGCGGAACTTGATGGTCTCTGAGGTTCCTTCCTTTCAGTGATTCCTTCCCTCTCTGTTTTACATTGAGCAGTGACCTTCCTTAAACACAGTCAGGTAGAGTCAGGGTTTTACCAGTACCCCAAAGGCAAAGGCGGGTCTCACAGTTTAGCATCTTCAACTCAGTTTGCCACTCATGGGGACTAAAGGACGAAACAGAATGTGGTTTTCTCAGGGAAGCCAGCATCTTGATCATTTCTAATAGTGTAAAACACTGGTCCATGGGATTTTATGAGTATCACGGGGAGACACGTCTTTTGACCTGGTGTATGATCCCACATCTCTGGGCGCTGGGCTAATTACAGCAGCTCCTTTGGCCATGGGTCCGAATGGGAAACATGGTGTTCAGAAAATTCCAGATTGACGGGAATTAACCCAGGGTCCCCTGTTCTTTATGTTGTATCCCTAGTCAACCTAGTCGACGGGGATTGAGAAGGCCCAGAAATCCTTGTTTAGTATAATTTCGTCTTCCTTTAACCGGAAATAATAGTTATCTGAAAACTCGCTACACTTGGTTGTGCTTTTATTGAGCACCTCTCTTTGCATCACCTATTGGTAAAAAATAATGAAAAGAACAGAGTAGGTGCTGGGAAGCCTGGGTTCTGTTTTCGGACCTGCTGCTATAGCCAGCCTGGGACCTGTGATACCAACTCCCATCCATATGGGTCTCAGTTTCCTCACTTTTAAAAAAATAAAAGCTTGGACCAGGCCAGTGGTTTTCAACAGCGGCTCTGCTCTCATCTTTTAGGTATTGCAGTTTTGTGAAACGTATTTGTTTACTAAATGGAAAGGGAGACTCACTGACAACAACTGTTACAAACCCACTGCTCTAGAGGCTCGCTGAGGTCTTCAGCTCTAAAGTTCTACAGTTCTCTTGAAGGCCGTGGGTAGTGGCCCTGCTCCTTGGGAATCACAGCTGTTTCGTTTGGCTGGATTATAAATTGCACGAAGGACAGAAGTTGGAAGACAAGGCTGGAAAAGAAGTTTCAGTCCAGATTTGGGATTGCCATGGGAGCTTGGCCAATCTGGACACTGTTTTGTTGGAATTCAGGTGCCAACAATGATTTTGGAGAGCAAAATTTGGTCAGTTATGTTTTGCATGCAGCTGTGAGTAACACAGACCTGAAAAATAGTAGCTTCAGCAGAGAAGAGTTACTTCCTTCTATAAGATCCTTCAAGATGGGCAAATTTGGGGCAGGCACGCGAGCTCCATGCAGCCATCAGGGACCCAGACCCCTCCTAGTGTTTTGCGTTTCTGTTTAGCGAAGCAGGCTTTCCTTCTCACAGTTACCTCATGGTCCACGATGGGTGCTGGGCTCCACCCATCATGCTTGCATTGCAGGCTGGAAGGAGTGTAAAGGAAAAAGGGCACGCATCCCAGCTGAGTCAGCTCCCTTTAATCAGCCTTCTCAGCGGTCCCTCACGACCCAGTTTTTTACATCTCATCGGCCAGAACTGAGCCTTATTGCCACACTTAGTTTCAGGGAACCTAAGAAATGTACACTTTATTCTGGGCAGGGATGTGACTAGCTGAAAGTCGGGGTTCTGTTACTAAGAGAGAAGGGAAAGTGGATATTGGAAGGCAGCTTTGTGTGGTCTCTGCTACAGAAAATGATCAGAACTCTGCCCTGGATTCATTTAGTTAGTGGCAGTAGTTGGGAAGCTATGGACTAGGTGGAGGGAACGAGAACCTGAAACTGGAGTGACCCTGGGAAGGTGGGTAGGGGAATGAGGGGGAGCTAATGCAGAGGAGGGCCAACAGGACTGTCCAGGTTTGACGGGATTTCATCAGCTGGGTGTGAGCACGTGGAAGGATGCAAAGAACACGCCCGATTTTAGAAGCACATGAAAGGGATGCTGGTGATGCCAGTAAATGAAATAAGGAAGTTGGAGGAGGAGTTTTAGGGAAGGAGGTCATGAATCAGGTTTTGGACAGGTGGAGCATGGCGCTGGTGGTACACCAGGACTGGAGCTTCGGGGGAATTTGCATTGTACATTTCCAAATAGAAAGGAAGTTCACCTAATTTTTTAAAATCCTAATATCTAGGATGTCCTAAAGCCTCAGATGCTTTTTGGGGCACATGTTGTTATTTAGGGACGTTCTGTTAATATGATGGAGTAAGGCAACGGGGTTACGTCTTCTCTGCTGAACCCGAGCTCCACAGAGATTCTTTTCCATCCTTAGGCTTAAGGATCCTGAGATTTATGACAAGGATGATGTTCTGGGAAAATACCTATTTCTTAAAAGAGCTTCTTCCCAGAATCCCTGTGTGTTCTTCCACACTGGAGAGCTCAAATACGGACAAAACACAACACTCTTCCATTGTCGTCCCGGGGCATGTCTTAGTAGCAGGTGCCCTTATTTCCCTTTTGCTCTGAGCCTCCATTGGGTCCACTGTTACGGTGGCACAGGCTAAGTGGGGCTGCCCTTGCGTTTAGGAGGAGTGTACGTAAAGCGCCGTGTGCAGCACCTCTGGGTCCTGGAGAAAAGCTTACATTGAAAATGTGGAGGGAATCTCCTAGCAGTCCAGTGGTTAGGACTCTGTGCTCTCACTGCTGAGGGCCCAGGTTCAATCCCTGGCCAGGGAACTAAGATCCCACAAGCCACATGGTGTGGCCAAAAAAAGAAAAAAAAGTGGAGGTGAGGGCCCAAATTGCATGGGGAGTGGGGACAGATAGCAAGGTTACTAGTAAAGGTGGTCAAGAAAGTAAAGATTAAGGCAAGGGGTTGTGAGGTCAGGCAGCAGAGTTTAAATCCACTGAGCATCAGGTATTATGGGGAGAGCGCTCAGTGCATCTCGCCTGGGCAAAAGCAGCTCCTTAATAGAGAAAACCTGGGCCAGGTAATCCCTAGCGGGGGGGCCTTAAAAAAGCCATGCTCAGTGAGAGAAGAGAGAGTTGTCCACCCAGCCTCCGTGTCCTATAGAGTGTTAGTTACTAGTATGCTTGGTTCTATAAACCTAGATTTGGGATATCCCTTCCCTTCAGAATTTTGAAGGCATTGTTCTCTTGTCTTCTGGGTGAAGGTGTTGCTGCTGAGGAGTGAGATAGCAATCCTGACCACTGGTCCTTTATTTGTGACCTTTTTTTTCTTTATGGAAGCTTTTAGGATCTTCTCAACTTGACACTGACATGTTCTGCTGTAAATCTTCTATTATTCAGTGTGATGCTCCCTTCATGGGCCCTCACTTGTGTCCTTCAGGTATGGGACATTTTCTCGTATTATCTCTTGGATAATTTCTTCATGCTACATTCTCTGTTCTCTCTCTCCGGAATTCCTATTAGTCACACGGTGGATCTCCTAGACATCTTTTCTCTCCTGTTTTTCATCCCTTTGCTTTATATTCTGTGGATCTTTGTATTGCCTTCTTTATAGGGTAAGTAAAAATAATTTTTTCTATTGTCCTCAAAAGGTGGTTGTGGTCCAATGAATGGAGATGGAGTGGGGGAGGGTGGGAAGGCTTTTTGGCACCAGGACATTCTCTGGTGGGGAAGCGCTCTGAATTTTCCCCTCCCTAAGTCCTCACCCACAGGGCTAGTCGTCAGCCACATGGCTCTAGTCTTCCATGTGATTTGACACAACTGAAGTTCATTGGTTCCTTGGATTTCTGAATGGAGATGGAGGCCTTCTTTGCAGCCTCAGTTCTTCCAGCTTTCTGTGTCTCCTTGGCTTAGAACCTGTGTCTGAGTCCTTAATGTAACTAATGAATTGAAGAAGTGGATGGTTACAATTGCATCACCTGTTGTTATTCGTATACAGATCCTGGCGATTTAGTTGTATACCTCCAGGCAGCCAACTGTCCATATTGCTTGAATAAAGCTGTTTTTCTGAAAAAGTTAATTTGCGTTTTAGAATATTTTCACTTGAACATCATATTGGCATCATACGAATTTAAGAATGCTTGTTTGTTTATTGTATTTTTGAGCATTTAACAGAATAAACCAGAATAATCTACTTCCTATCTTTGTCTTATGGAGACTTGGTCTTATAGAGACTCAGGCCTTGCTGGAGATCTAAATATCCTTGGGGGGCTTCCCTGGTGGCGCAGTGGTTAAGAATCCACCTGCCAATGCAGGGGACACGAGTTTGATCCCTGGTCCGGGAAGATCCCACATGCCGCAGAGCAACTAAGCCCGTGCGCCATAACTACTGAGCCTGTGCTCTGAAGCTCGTGTGCCACAACTACCGAAGCCCACGTGCCTAGATCCTGTGCAACAAGAAAAGCCACCACAGTGAGAAGCCCGCGCATGCGAGAAAAAGTAGCCCCGGCTTGTGGCAACTGGAGGAAGCCCGTGTGTGGCAACGAAGAATCAATGCAGCCAAAAATAAATTAAAAAAAAAAAATGTCCTTGGCCACCCCGTTATCCCTCCCACCACTGCCCCCCGCCCCAGCTTCTTGGCAAACTCTCTTCATTTTATTTTTTTATTTTTTATTTTAATCACATTGTATGCAAAGATTTTTTAAAATTAATTAATTAATTAATTTATTATTTTTGGCTGCGTTGGGTCTTCGTTTCTGTGCGAGGGCTTTCTCTAGTTGCGGCGAGTAGGAGCCACTCTTCATCGCGGTGCGCGGGCCTCTCACTGTCGTGGCCTCTCCCGTTGCGGAGCACAGGCTCCAGACGCGCAGGCTCAGTAGTTGTGGCTCACGGGCCCAGTTGCTCCGCGGCACGTGGGATCCTCCCAGACCGGGGCACGAACCCGTGTCCCCTGCATCGGCAGGCAGATTCTCAACCACTGCGCCACCAGGGAAGCCCCTGTCTTCCTTTTACATTCTGAACTACTGCTCCACCATCTTGGCTCTTCCATTTTCTAGACTGTCTCTTGCTGCCTTCCACGCCTCTCTGTTTTCACCCTTCCTGATTCTCTTCTTCCTTTCATTCTCTAAGTTAGTGTTTTTCAAACTGTGGTTTATGAATGTCCAGCATCAGAATCCCCTGGGGCCTGACCAGACAAGTGGATCAGAACCTCTGGGAGTAAGCTGGGGACGGCTGAGGAGTCTGCCCGCTGATCAAGCATTCCTGGGGCTTCTTGCGACACCTGAGTTCAAGACACGCTGCTCTAATGCCTGATATCCACCAAACTCAGTTCCTGACACTGCTGTTGGTTCTTGCCCTTTTCTCATGGGGGGGAGGTTCATACACCGGCAGGCTTCACTTTCCTGGGAGGCACCAGAGGCTCCCTTCCCGTCCTGCGTCAAATCTCCTCTTTCCAGCTATTCACTGGGCCTCTCCCCTATGCTGAGTGTGACCGCTCACACTGGCCATCTATTGGGACAACCTCCCGAAGTGTTAGGTACTGTTCTCCCAGGTCATTTTGTAGATGAGGACACAGCGCCTGAGAGCGATCTACATGGTAAGATTGGCTTTGTTAGGGAGAATCATTATAAATGCGTATTGAATGCATGGATGAGAGGGCAATTCACCTGAACGCACCATCTTGATAGACTTTATATGGGATCTGGGTGTATTGTTCTTCTTGAATTACTTCTCCTAGAACCACTGGGAGGTAGGAGAGGGGGAGCAAATGGTAGCGTTCAGCTTTAACAATCACAGTGCCAAAGCTCTGGGAAGCACCCTGGAATATGCCAGGGCCAGCCAGGAGTGCCTTATAAGGGAGACTTTACCAATAGCATTTTGGGGGGGAATTGTGTGGTGCTCATTGACTGTTGGTTATTGTAGAACTGGGTCAGTCAGAGGTCAGGGAAGGGGGGAAGCTGTGGGCTTAGAGATGGAACAAGCAGTTCTAGCAATCCCTGCGAGATCCGTAGAGAGAGCACAGGGCTTTAAAAAACACGTTTTGGGGAATCTTCTTTATAAAATTATCAGAAGAGTAGATCACTGCACTCTTCATACCCTGCCTATGAAACAATACAAGTATCATAGGGAAAAGCCCCATTATGAGAAAGCAGTTAGAATAACTGCACGTTAGGAGAGCTAGGTCACTGCTGGCCGATCTGACGGTGATTTGCATCCGCTTCAGTACAGGGGAAAGGAATGTTTGATCTGACAGAAAGTGGAGGAGGAGGGCAGCCTCTCCACTTCGCAGGTCGCTGCTGGCTCCCCCGGGGATTTACTGCTTCCTCCAAGGAGCTCCCACTGCAGCTGGAATAGAGGCTTGTTTCTCCAGCTGTCTAACCTTCAGTGTTATCTGTCTCTCTTTGACCTCTTAGTTTTATAATGAGTCAGTTTATTTGTGTGTGCAAATTGAGTTTTCTTAGAAATAGAACAGAGCTAGAAAGAGGCCCATGTTTTAGTCGTTTCCTCTGAAGAAGGAGAAGCAGCCAGGGGACCTGGCACCGCAGAAGGTGCTTGTGCTCTGACAGCCCCTGTTGTTGGTGTCTTTTAACACCGTGGAGTGAAGTCTAGTGGTCAGAGGAAGATTGTCTCCCTGTGGGAGGTGGAAATATCCTCAGGGTTTACCAGCTAATTACTTCTGGAGGCCCTAGGAGCTCAGAGAATTTGCTTAGCAACTGGCCTGACCGGTCCCCCGACCCCTGCTGTCCCCTGACATTACCCGACTTACCAGCGGGGCTGATGGAGCAGTTTGGGAACCAAACACGATCCAGCATTTTTGTGAAAATGGTGCCAATCTTTTCCTCGATGGGACCTGAGCCTGTAACCCAGTCCAACAAAACGAGGGAGAGGAAGCCAAAAAAAACTTTTTTGAGAAACAACACAGGCAGTAGGAAATCATACTGGTCAGGGCTTGTTTTCCTGACTCAGGGCCTCATTCCAACCTGTTGCAATCAGCTCTCCGAGTGTCTATAGGGACACCCTGGCGCAGGGGCCCCTCGGAGGAGAGGAACTTTTTACATTTGTGTTTGACTGGGCTCCTTGCCAGGGGCTAAGTTCAAAGTGCAGTTTCCAGTAATTTGCTGGGACTTCTCTGTGGGTTTGATAGGCCAGGACAGAAGCCTGCAAGCTGAAGTAATATTTCCTGATTTCTGTCATTTCTTAAGAAGAGAAGGAAGGTTTGTGGAGGGCCTGGGGGTTGGTGGGCTTTTTGTTGGCTCTGAGAGCAGATGGGGCTCCTGTCTTCCTCGGCCCTTTCTCCTCCCGTCTGGGGCCCTGGGCAGCCGGGCACTGGGCTGGCATCACCGGGGCTCCCTCCCCGAGCAAACGTGAGGTGCCCGTTCGGTGAAGCCCATGCAAGGCTGCCTTGATTTACTGTGTGCTGGCGTTATTCGGAGCCATAAAGTTGTCGAGTAATGGCAATATGTTCTTATTTTCTCATATCTGTAGGATGAAAGTGAACATTTTTATAATCCTTCCCTCCTCACCACATTCAGTTCCCCTGCGTTAAACATGTGGGCTTGATTAAAGGGGAAAAAGAGCTACAAAGAGAAGTTAGGGTTTATACTCCTTCCCTCCACCACCCCCTTCCCAGCACGTTGAGGGCAGGGCTCATCATTTTGTCATTTCATCTTTGTGTCTCCCCCCTGTGTCTGGCAGAGGACCTGACACGTAATAATTCTGAATGAATCTTTATTCAATGAAGGGATGTGGGGAGCGATGGCATCTCATTTCAAAGGAGTGTTCGGTAGAACAATGTAATTTCTATGTCAGGTAGAGGCTCATAGGAATGATGCTTTATTGATTTGATTACAGCTCATTTTCTACAGCAAGGAATTATCTTCCAGAAATGTTTTCTCTGGTCCCTGCTTCAGCCACTCTTTACTTGGAAAGGACCCAGCTGAGCATGGAGGGCGTTAGGAGCTGAGGAGAGAGACGGAGTGGGCAGTAGTGGGAGCCCGAGTTGAACTCTTCAAGGTTCTTTAGCCCCAGCACCAAGTGGCCATCACCTTTCAATTGTCCTCCCACTACTTCAAACACGCTTAAATCCACAACAACAAAACCCCAGGAAGACACAGAGGGATGGGGGTGAGAGGTGGGTAAAAGGGCCTGGAAACAGCCTGTGGGAGTTCCTTCCCCAGCTCCCTGACTTTTCCTACAACACACTTCTTTTCATTTGCTAATTCGCCTGAGAACGACTATCTCTACGGCTGCTTTTCCTCTAGTCTGGAAACTTGAATTATAGCAATTTAACATTATAACATAATTCCACTGCAATAAAGCAGTTTGGGGCTGGCAGTGGTGATGGAGTGGATGTTGATGGAAATGGGGAGCCGAGAATTGACTCTAATGGATTTTTTTTCTGTATTCGTTTAAGAAATGTTAGGATAAAGCCATGTTAGTATGAAATCTTATTTAAATATTTTAATTAGAGGATTGGTGCTATGTAAAACCATCTAAATATGATGCCAAAAGAACTAGTTAAAAGCTTAAAAGAAGATGGGAGACAGTCTAGTTGTGTGGACTTGTGTTACGCAAATCACGAGTTTGTATAATTTTCCCCCTCTTTACTGAATTGATTTTGTAACTTACGTGAATGATTATTTGTTTTTACAATGTGGAATAAAAAGAGTCTCAAATATTTCAGTAGTCTTTAGTTATAATTAAAAAACCAAAACAAAAACAAAGAAACAACTTGTGGCAAATGGTCTAGAAAACCAGGCTCTGTAGGTAGATCTCAGGGACATGGAGAACAAAGAAAGAAATGAACTTGAAAATTCTCCTTGCCCAATGACTTCTCACACCATGTAAGGAGATTGGTTAATTTAGATTGTTGAATGAAGTCAAGACCGCTTTATCATCAGACCGGTCTCTTTAAGGCAGGGCATGGATGGCCCACAGGTGTCTGACTATTACCCATCCGCGTTCAAAAAAAGAGAGATGCCTGCAAAAGACACTAGGTTTAAAGTTGATTTAAAACATGTCTTACTTGCTCTCAGTTCCTGTCTGTGCTAGGTGTGATTAATTGCATCCTGATTCCTCTATCTGTAGTGCTGGCCTTTGGCATTTAGGGAGATAATATTGGCAATTTCACCTACTCACGAGGTATCCTAAAAGCCCATGATGGTGTATAATCTCCGTCAGGCCCAAAGCTCTGACATTTCATCCCGTGTGTGGGAACAAGTGGCTTCTGCAGCGAATAAAGTGCCCAGCGCCTCAGGGTGATTCTGCGGTTCTTCACGCGTCCCGACGGATGCAGCCCGCAGCTCTTGTCAAGTGATCAACATTTGGTCCCTTGTGAAAAATGGACCTTCACCCAAAGTCACCCGAGAGACTGATGGAAATGGCAAGTGAGGGTCTACGAAAATGAAAGTTCTTAGCCAGAAAATACTTCTATACAATTTTTAATCCTGTATTTTTAACGTCATTAACCTCTTAAGAAGCCTCAGGAGTCACTTAGACTTCTCAAATGTACTTTCCTACATGTTATGGAGAATGCTATATGCTGTCGTGATAGTTAAGAATTTAGAATTTGTATGTTAAATAACCGCTTGCGAGCATAGATTTGGCTTTTCGTTTTTGCTATGCTTATGATATTTTGGAAATTTTTTTTTGGCTATCATGCTGTTAGAATTAATAACTATTTTAATACTTGTTTGGGGACAAACAGTATCCTAGGCCCGTAGCATTTAAATGAACAGTATTGAAGTGGGTGACATAAATTACATATTTATAACATCTCAGCTATGTAAATGACTAAGTACGCCTTGATCAGAAAGACTTAGAAATTAAAAGCATTAAGAGGCGGGCTTCCCTGGTGGCGCAGTGGTTGAGAGTCTGCCTGCCGATGCCGGGGACACGGGTTCATGCCCCGGTCCGGGAAGATCCCACATGCTGCGGAGCGGCTGGGCCCGCGAGCCATGGCCGCTGAGCCTGCGCGTCCGGAGCCTGTGCTCCGCAACGGGAGGGGCCACAACAGTGAGAGGCCCGCGTACCGCAAAAAAAAAAAAAAAAAAAAACCAAAAAACCAAAAAAAGCATTAGGAGGCAACTATTCATATAGAAAAAGCATTCTGTGCTACAAGAGAGGGTTGTCCACAGGTTATGCTTCAGATACGGGTGGTGTTTCTTTGGTTCTTTAATTGAGATTGTTTTTCCAAGTGAAGTACAGGCCGCTCCCAGGCAGCTCTTCCTTTTCACCCCTACATCCACCTCTTTTTTTTCCATTGGGAGTCCTTTCTTCCAACTCAAGTATCGCAGAGCCAACATAAAAACGGGGTGGGAAGGAAGAAGGAACTGAAATGTAATTAATGTCTTCTCTGTTTTATGTACATTAGTACCTTATCTCATTTAATTCTCATAATGTCCTCTGAAGTTGAGGTACTGCTAACACCCCATTTTGTAGATGAGGCTCAGTAAGTCACACAGCAAGAAGGTAGAGACATTTACATGCAGATTTGTGCAGCTCTGAGGACAGAGCTCCTAGACACCCCCAGCAGCCTCCAGCCAGGAGGTATTTAGCGTGTTTGTGTTGGGCAAAGGGCATTTCGTGGCCTTGCTCCTCTTCCCCTAAAGGTCTGACCACATCGTTTCATTTCTAGTGAGTTTCCCTGATACATTGAAAAATACGGTTGAATTAAGGAACGTATCTATTGCATAAAGCAAAGAACATCTGATTTCTTTTTTCCTGTGTCGATGAAAGTTAGAATTCATGTCATGCTTGTAGTAAATGCACTTCCCGAAAAGCTACTCTTTTAATGCATGTCGCCTTATTCTTTATTTTCAAAATAATTCCAGACATTTTAGCCCAAAAGCTATACATCTAGGCTATAATTTTAAATTTATCACTATGCTATCCTTCTGAAAACTTTCAACTCAATTTTTTCCCCCCTTGAATATGTCTAATACCACCATTACCTACTAACTGTGGATTGAAATAGCAAGTCATTATGATGTCTGAATTAACATCCAAAACATACTGGTTTTCTTCCAGGGTTCCCATATCTATTATTGTTAAAACATGTAACTTTAAAAACTCAAATGGTTTTCCCAAGCCAATTCTCTAATCACAGACATAAATTTCACTCCATTAAGGAAAGGAAACCAGGCAGTATGACTAAAGTTAGGAATATGATCAAATTTCAAGGGAGGAAAAAAAAACCCCACAACGATTAGGCGTAGAATTCTTTCCACTTCTTTTGCTTACGGAACACGGTTAAATTAAAACCCTGCTTTCCTGCACAAATCAGAGCATGTAGCCCTTTAAAATGGAGGGGCTGGGTTTAGGTATGGAAGCTGCCATGCCCTCACTCTGATCCGACAGGGCATTTTGCAGAAAGGAGGTATCCGAGTGCTGTTGACTTTTCCCTGGCATGGCTGAAGGGTCATGGAACTGGTGAGAGCCAGTAGGACAGGCTCTCCTCCTTCCTGCATCTCAGGGTGATTGGAAGTTATTCAGTTGCATTTTCTCCCATGAAATACCTGTTGCATATTTATAAGTCTTTTAAATAATGACAGTCCCTGAGAACTTGTGATAACCAGACAGGCCTATAAATAAGGAAAGGGATGTGGTGGGAAAGTCTAGCTCCCTAGGCTATGGGTGGCGGATTCAGTGGTATTCTTTTGATTGCTGCTCCCGAAATACCTCAGCCCCTCAAGGTTGCTTTTTAATGTTTATCAAGATTTTTTTTATAGGCGTCTCTTTTCAATCTACAAGACTTGCTTCCTTGCTATTTTGTAAAGCTGAGTGGTGTTCAACTAGCTTTTAAAAATGTTTGCTTTCACTATCTGTATTAAGAATAGGAGCAAGACAGTTTTCCACCCCCAGCTCACTGACAAATCCACGTGTTTCCTTTGAGAGTGTTCTTTGAGACCCATATTCTTGATTTCATAGGAATAGCCATACACACGTACACAAAGTATACACGAAATGATATAAAAGTACACAGCTTTGTGATGACCTGGAGGGATGGGATAGGAAGGGTAGGAGGGAGGCTCAAGAGGGACGGGATATGGGAACATATGTATACATATGGCTGATTCACTTTTGTTGTACAGCAGGAACTAACACAACATTGTAAAGCAATTAGACTCCAATAAAGATGTGAAAAAAAAGTACACAAGCTTTAAAAAGTACGTAAAGTAATATAAAGTTAATTTTTGATGTTTACCTTGTAGCTGATGTACATTTATATATGTTGAATTTGAAATAGGTCAGCAGAGTTAGCAGAGAAAGAAAAATCTTTAAAAACGTTCCTTAGTGAGTCAAAAAGGAAGACAAGAAAAGTTTATTTTTTAAATCTGTATTTCTGTTGTTAGAAATGAGATTTATTGGAAATAAGCCTTTTAGGAAGCAAAGTAGCAGTAATTATTAAAGTTAAAAAAACCCATATCTTTCAACCCAGCAATCTCCCATTTGGGGATCTGTGTCATATAAGAAATATCTGTAGTTATCACCAAGTGGCTCTCTATCACATTACCCTATTTTAATTCTCTACATATGACTCAATGGCATCATCTGCTATTTTTCTTGTTCATTTGTTCACTTGTTTGTTCATTCATTCATTTATTGTCTTCTCCTGCAAGAATGTGAGCTCTATGAAAACTAGTACTGCACCTGTTTCCCTTACTGGAACTCTAGCATCTGGAATAGTTGCTGGCACAGAGTAGGTCCTCAATAAATATTTGTTGGATAAAAGAAATAAAGCACCCATAGATCAGGATATTTATTGAAGTATTATTGTAGTGGCAAAAAACTGGAATCAAGAGAATGCCCATTAGTGATGGGCTGGTTGGGAGACCCACCATGCCTGGCTCAGCCGTGTGGTATAGGGGTGAACAGCACGGCTCTTGTGTCAGGCTGCCTGGGCTTTAATCCCTACATTCCTCTTACATGTATGATGAATGGCCTCAGGAATGGTGCTAAGCTTCTATGCCTCTGTTTTCTCAGCCATAACATGAGGACAACAGCGATACCAATCTCAGAAGGTTTTTGTGAGAATTAAGTAAAAGTGGCAACATAATATGGAAAGAGTCCCTGGCACACAGTGAGTACTCAATAAATATTATTATCTCATGACATATTGAAAAGAATGAATTAAATATCACTTAACAGGAATTTTCATCATGCACCGTTTAGTGGGCGACATATGTGCAGAGAAATGTATTTGATGGCTGCTACTTTTATAAATTTAACAATGAAATGTAAAAATCCTATATATGTATATGTAGTATGTTTATAAGGGCATAAAATTATGGAAGATACACACTAAGTATATAAAGCTGGGTATAGGAAGGGCAGGACTGAGGGGTGGGAAAGAGAAGAAGGGAAAGTTGAAAGGCAACAAAATGACTAAATAGTAAGGCATTTACATTACCAGCACGTTACTGAAAACCATGATTAAATTACAAAATATGTGGGTTTAGGTATTTGTACACGTTGAGGTGCTTAGAAAGTGAATCTCTAAATATTAATGATGGTTGTCTCAGAAGGATTGGGACTCCAGGTGACTTCTTCCTTATTCTTTGATGTATTTTAATTTTTGACAGTAAGCATGTATTATTTATATAATCAGGAAAAACAAGAAAAAATTTTTACTGTCAGGAAAAAAGAAAAAAGCAATGCTTCTCTATTTCCATAACAATCTACTAAGGGAAGAGAGCCGGCATTTGAATGCATGTGTCTCTCTTCTAACAGTTTCAGAGCCTGAGGAGTTGTCAGTACCCAATTTAGAAGGATCACGTGGCCATGCAGTCTGAGTACGAGATGGATTTAGTTTTTGGCAAATCACGTGCTTGCTACCTCAGTCTTGTCCTGTTTTGGAAAGGGGAACTCAACTCTGAGGGATTATGTGAATCGACAGTGTGGTAAACACAGGCAAATGGGCCACAGAATTCTTGAAAATGGGAGAGAAAGGAATCACAAATGCCCATATCTGCAAATAGTTCAGCCACAGAAGGCTCTTTGGACCCAAATCTAGAAATGTTCTTAAAATACTACTTGACTCATGTCAAAGCTTTGTTCAAAACCCTTATAACCTTTGTATCACTCATGAGATAAAGTTGAAATTCTTTTTTTAGATTTTTTAACGTCTTTATTGGAGTATAATTGCTTTACAATGATGTGTTAGTTTCTGCTTTATAACAAAGTGAATCAGCTATACATATACATATATCCCCATATCTCCTCCCTCTTGCGTCTCCCTCCCACCCTCCCTATCCCACCCCTCTAGGTGGTCACAAAGCACCGAGCTGATCTCCCTGTGCTATGCGGCTGCTTCCCACTAGCTATCTATTTTACATTTGGTAGTGTATATATGTCCATGCCACTCTCTCACTTCGTCCCAGCTTACCCTTCCTCCTCCCTGTGTCCTCAAGTCCATTCTCTACCTCTGTGTCTTTATTCCTGTCCTGCCCCTAGGTTCTTCAGAACCATTTTTTTTTTCTATTCCATATATATGTGTTAGCATACGGTATTTGTTTTTCACTTTCTGACATAAAGTTGAAATTCTTTAGGCTGGTGTCAGAGTCTGGATACCTGTGCTAACTCTCTCTGCCACGATTTCTTTACCTCAGCTGTCTGCTTGAGTCTGTGTGATCGTCCCAGTGTCCACTCAGAATCTCTCCTTCCCTTTGTTCATGCCCTTCCCCCTCCTTTTCCCTTTTCTGAATCTTACTCATCGCTAAAGCCTCGGCTCAGGTCCATCTTCTCCGAAAGGATTTTGAACTATCCTGGTCGCTAGAGCCTTCTCTGCCTTTTCCCCACCCCTGTTCTTCCACTGCAGGTGGAAGAACATCATTACCTTTGCCCCAGTCACTTAGCACTCACAGGTGACCTGTAACCATAACTGGTGCACCAGATTCATATGCAAATGTTTCTCCTTCTTCAACTGGGATACTGTCCTCCCCAGGAGTAGGCTTGTGCCTTTTTCTCCCTGTATTTCCATACTTCCTACCACATTAACTTGGGTAGAGTTGGCATGCAGTAAATATTTGCTGATTGATAGGTATGTATAGGTATTTTCTGAAAACCAGAAGTAGGTAGTCATCCCACAATCAGTGTCTGTGTTGGAGCCCTTATGTAGAAACCCATGTATTTGCATATAAGCTTATCTATCAAGATAAGAATGCCTGCCTAAATATAGGAAGAAATTTTAAGAGCCTTTCAAATCCTCAGAAATGTGTGTGCACTCAGGTATGAATCTATCAATACATTTGCCATAAACAGGATGAATGAAAAATGAAACTGAATGAGAGACATTTTATTTTTGAGAACTGGAAACAGTGAAACATTAATAAGGATAATAGTAACTAACACATATATGGCTTTTATTATAAGCTAGTTTGTCTAAATACTTTTCGTATATTTACTCACTTAATCCTTAAAACAACCCTATGAGGTAGGCATATTACTTTGAGCCCCATTTTACAGAGGATGAAACACAATCAATCAAGCTCCCACTGGTACTGAATTTCTTTAAGCTGTTAACTTGAAATAGGAATCATTTTATGATTTTTTGACTTGCAAATTTACCTACGTGAATACATCTATACAAAGGACAAAGCCCACACACTCAAGTACTTTGTAGGTGGCATGACTATGATTCTTTTTAAGGTGAGATTTAAAAGTAACAAAGTTGGCTTAAAGAAAAATTAGCAAACATAGCGCAAGGAAAGTTTTGTAAGGCAGACATCTTCTGAAGAAGCCATTTATGTTTAATCTGGGAATTTGGTCACTGCTCTTCTTCAGGACTGTTTTTAAAAGTCAGTATATGCTTCCTAAAAGGAAATTTGATCTCCCTTATTAATAGTTACATCAGGTTTTAAACCAAAGCCAGCTTTATGACGTACTTCCTTCACATCATCTTGGCTGTGTATGGTTATGATTTTACCCTCAGAGGCTGAAGGTTTGCTGTCATTGAAGGGGGCTCACGAGAATTTTCTAATAGTCTGCAAAGGGAGTTTCAAGACAAGCGTTCCAAAAATGTTGGCAACATCTCGTTGCCCAGATTCTGGGAAGATCAAGCCATTATCCAAGGTTGCACAGCTATTCAGGGACAGAGACAAAATGAAGATCCAGGGCTTTTGACTCCAGTCTACTGGTTTTCTGCTAAACTGCACCACCACTAGAGGTCTCAGCAAGAGACTGTGGGCTGGCCCTGGACATGGTGCTGGGAGAGAAAGAGGAGTCCCTTGGGGAGTGGAGAGAAGCACGTGGCGGCATTGACCTGAAGCCTCTCCTTCTTTGGGAGCAGCAGATAGTGCCTCAGAATGGTGAAGACTGAAAGATTGGTCAATCTTTGTAGTCTATTTAGCTGTTGTGTGGAGGAAGGGGGATTGTTGGACGCCTGTTTTGCTCCTCAGTAAGAAGAAGGAATAACAATTTCTCATGAGCCAATCTTAACCATTTAACAATGCAGAAACTCTAAGCCCAGACTTCATCCAATTTTGTGGATCCTAAAGATGATAACAGCTAACATTTAAGTGTTTACTGTGTATCAGGAATTATTCTAGATACTTTATATGTATTATATCATTTGATCCTCATAACAGGCCATTTGTATCATCCCTTTTTACAGATGGGGAAGGCGAGTTACAGAGAAGTTACACAACTTGCTATAATTTCCCCAAGATTACATCTCTATTAAGTAGCTGAATTGGGATTCAAACCCAGGCAGTTTGGCTTCAGAGCCTCATCAGTTTAAAAAAATTGATTATGGAAAGTTTCAAACATATGCAAAAGTAGAGAGAACAGTGCAATGAACTTCCATTTACCATCTCCCAGCTGTCACAACCATTGGCCAATGTTTTTTTTTTTTTTTTTTTGCGGTACGCGGGCCTCTCACTGTTGTGGCCTCTTCCGTTGCGGAGCACAGGCTCCGGACGCGCAGGCGCAGCGGCCATGGCTCACGGGCCCAGCCGCTCCGCGGCATGTGGGATCTTCCCGGACCGGGACACGAACCCGTGTGCCCTGCATCGGCAGGCGGACTCTCAACCACTGCGCCACCAGGGAAGCCCCATTGGCCAACTTTGTTCTATCTGTATCTCAACCTCCTTAGTGGTCTCCCAGCCCCCTTCCTGGATTATTTTCAAGAAAACACAGACATCCTAACATATCATCCATAAATATTTTAGTAAGTACTGCTAAAAAAGTAATGGCTTAAAAAAAACACACTCTTCCATACGACGCACATTGTCTCTATTTTTGTGACATTAACAGCTTGGAAGATGATTGTCTAGATCTGTGATATTCTTTCATTTCTTCTTCATTTATTTACTGTAATACTTTCCCAATACCAACAGTTTGGTTATCCTGATGTATCGTATGCACAGGAAAGCCCAGATAGATGCTAGATTCACAAGCGCCTCTCTCTCTATTTCTCTCTCTCTCTCTCTTCGCTAGTTTCAGTGAGTTGGTTTTTTCGCATCAGCCGAAGTTGATCACTTCGTGTGTTTCAAGGAGCATATTGAACTTACGGATGTTTAAACATATTAATGGTTGTAGTAAACGTATTTGGTACTTCTTTGATGGATTTTTCTTATCAATGCTCAGATTGTCCCGTTTGGGTCAGTGGGAGCCTCTTCAAGTTTGGTTTATGAGTCCTTCAGTCTTATTCAGCAGCCCCCTTATTTTCTGATATGACAAGATGTTCTAGGCTTATCTTGTGTATTTCTTGCCCTAACCCTGGAATTAAGCATCTTTCCAAGGAGCTGGCATTCCTTCATGGGAAACAGTATTATTTGGAGACCACAGCCTGGGTATGGGGGGTGCTTATTGCTACTAGGGTGGTCATTGTTTCCGTTCCTTCCTTCTTTCCTCCCTCCTTCCCTTCCTTCCTTCCTTCCTTCCTTGCTTCCTTCCTCCCTCCCCCTTGCACCTTTCTTCCTTTTCTTTCTTTATAAAGAGAAACTAAATTGTTGTTTACCAATTATTTGTTACCAATAATTATTTGTTTTTTCTTTTTTTATAAATTTATATATAACTATATATAATTAATATTTCAGAATAAAAATATAAAATAGTATTAAAATATGATTATCAAAACCAGTTTGAATTTATTGTGTAATTCATCTTTAGAGTATATACCACTAGGGATGTACAGTCAAATTATTGTCTTTTAAAGTCACTTGAAATGAATTGTTCTCTGTACAATCTAAAAATGTGCTTGGTGGTTAAATTTATTTGTTTCATTCTGCTTTAGAGCTGTAGTGTAGTTATGTTAAATTTCACTTAATTTTGTTTTGAAGTCATGTAAAACAAGATCTATTCAGAGACGTCTGGCTTCCATTTTTGTCTCCCCATCCACCGTTAAGTAATTTTTAAAATTTCATTGTTTATCATTCTTTTTTTTTTTAATAGGAGCAAGTATGTGTAGCTATTGGTTGCCAACTTAAAAAAAATGCACAATGTGAGAGTTGTGAATTAAGGTTTATTTGGGGCAAAATGAGGACTATAGCCTGGGAGACAGCATCTCAGATAGCTCGGAGAAACTGCTCCAAAGAGGCGGGGGGAAGGTGATTTTGGTGAATGGAGAGTGCACGCAATCAAGCACATATTTTTTGCAGAGGTTTCTGCTAGTGTCATGAAGGTTACTGCTAGTCACGGGGAGCAGACGTCACCATGAAGGATTTTAGTGCTTTTCTAGATATGAGTATACAAGAATTGGGCTCATAAAATCCTCTCCTGAAAATATCTATCTGAAGACCTGTTCTGCCAGTTTTTCCCAGAGCACAGAGTGCCTCACTTCTGCTCTCCACCCTGAACTCCTTTCAGGGGGTGTTGAAAATCAGCAGCTGCAGCAGCACGTGATTTAATCCCTGTAGAGGTAGATGGCGAGGGCCAATTTGTAGCTGACGGGTATCTCCTCCATCTCCACTTCCTTGGATAAATGTTAGCTTGAGATACATATTTTCCTCTACCTTGGCTTTTCACATTTTTATGCCATGTATCTTGACAGTCACTACTTAGCAGATATATAGACGCTTCTCATCCCCTTGAGAGCTGCAGAGTTTATTCAACCAGTCCCCGAGTGATGGGCAGTCTCACAGTTCTGTCCATATGTGGATCAAAGTCTAAAGATATTTAAATGGGGGGAAAAAGTCCCATTCCAGCAAAGCGGCAAACTTAGATAAAATGTGTTCTACAATTTGGGTCACTCTCCTGGTCATCATGTATATATAAGTTAAGAGAACCTTCCTTGTTCAACAATACTGGGCTTAAGGAGGTGATAATAGGAGAATCATGGGGTTTCTTAACTCTCCATGTGGTTCCTAGTCCTGGAGATCCAAATTGGTGTAAGTATGTAAATTAACTTTCCATGTATCTACATATTTACATATGTAAATGGAAATGTGCTAGGAGCAGCTACTAACTTTCAGGAGATCATATGTGCATATGACACAGACATTACTAATGTACTATTTTTGGCCTCCCCCTTTTTTCTGTCTTTACCTATTTATTACCTTTTAAAGAATGAATCTACCCTTGTGTATTCAAATACAGTATCACTCCTATGCAAGTGTCCATTTGAGTTCAGGTATTTCTCCACAGACCTCCAACCTAAGGCATCTAAAATTAAATGTATCATCTTGGATATCTTGCATACAGTGTGAAAACACCTGCCCTATTGTCTCTTCCTATTTTCAGTGATGCACTATTTTCCCACGTTTAAAGCCACTGGTATATCTCTTTATTTGTTTAACTTTTACACTACCTAATTTGACCAAGTCTCCTGCATTAGATGTTGATTTACCTGGGGTTCCGTGGAAACCTGGACATGACAGTCATATCCAAAAGAGACTCCTTGAGAGGAGTCTGTAACAGTAGCAATTTGTCCTGGGCCCTTTCCCACGGATCAATGGATTAGATAAAGATGTAAACACGTACTGGTCAAATGTGACTATTTAGAAGAAACACTGAATGTGTGGAATAAAGCACTTGGAAAAATGATTCTAAAAGCTAGAGTAAATGAGCTCCAATTAAACAAAAGAAACCGATTAAATGCCATGGGTGGTCTTCGGAGAGAGAGTGACCTGATGTAAGAGGGGTGAAACCGCATCCCAGCAGAAACGCTGAGGTGCTGGGTGTGATCACCGGCAGCAGTGAGGTCGATGGTGAGAAATCACCGGCACCCTCCAGGCCTCACAGGCTCTCCTGAAGCAGGATTAGAACTGTCTACCTTGGGAGGCTCTGGGAAGACGATCCAGCTCCTGGAGTTGATAGGTGTGTGTCATACAGGGTTCCCCGGGGAAACAGTGCCCTCTGAGTGTGGGCTGAGGTATTTATTATAGGAATTAAACCTTACACACTGTGGGAGGGTCAGGGGAAGGGGAGGTCCAGAAAGGGGAGTTGGAAGGTCAGAGGAGTCACTTCCTTAAGAAATGGGCGGAGTACTGGCCCAGGGGGCAAGTCAGAGCTGTGGGGAGATCTGAGGAGACAGGCCATGTGGCTGCTGAAGTGGGACTGGGAAGGGGGAACTGGTGGAAAGCTTCCTCGGGAAGCTGCTGCTTCTGGGTAGCTGCAGAGGGTCTGTGACCACGTGATTGGTAGTGGGACACTGGTGCTCGGCAGGGCTCACAACTGGGAAAAAGAGCTACATGTGAAGAAGAGGGGACGAGGCCCCCTGGGACTTGTTCCTCTGTCACCACGTCCTACTGAAGACTTCACTTGTGCCTCTCAGGTCTTGTCCGAAGTCTCTGTTGGTGACTCCAACCTAGAACCCTGGAGGGAAGAGAATCCGGGCAGAGTAGTTGGCAGTCTAACCACGTGGACTATAGCACTCTCAGCACAAAAAGAGGTAGACGTTTGCTCAATGGGAGGAAGAAATAAAGGGGTGATATAAAATCTGCCCAACACACATGTACAATGGAATATTACTCAGCCATAAAAAGAAACGAAATTGAGTTATTTGTAGTGAGGTGGATGGACCTAGTGACTGTCCTACAGGGTGAAGTAAGTCGGAAAGAGAAAAACAAATATTGTATGCTAACACATATATATGGAATCTGAAAAAAAAAAAAAGGTTCTGAAGAACCTAGGGGCAGGACAGGAGTAAAGACGCAGACGTAGAGAATGGACTTGAGGACACCGGGAGGGGGAAGGATAAGCTGGGACGAAGTGAGAGAGTGGCATGGACATATATACACTACCAAATGTAAAATAGATAGCTAGTGGGAAGCAGCCGCATAGCACAGGGAGATCAGCTCCATGCTTTGTGACCACCTAGAGGGGTGGGATAGGGAGGGTGGGAGGGAGGGAGACGCAAGAGAGAGGAGATATGGGGATATAGGTATATGTATAGCTGATTCACTTTGTTATACAGCAGAAACTAACACACCATTGTAAAGCAATTATACTCCAATAAAGATGTTAAAAAAAAATAAAATAAAATCTGCCCAAGTGTGGGATCCCTCTAGACACAGTGAAGGAATGCCCGCACGGCAAGACACCGTAGAAGGATCCACGTGCTGGGCATCTAGTTTGTCTAGTGGTTAGAGAGCACTCCCTGTGCTGCCACCATCACATCTACCCTCCTGCTTACGTCGGACCTGTGGCTTTACTTTTTGTTCCTCTGTCCCTCTCCATTTTCTGTGAACTGGTAGTTAGATTTAGAGGTTGACCTCACTCAGGTTAGATATTATATTTTTTCAGCAAGAATAATTCAGAAGATGCGCCTAGTAAGTGTTGTCTCCCTTTTGTGATCTTAGCGGTCACCGATGATCATTGCTTCCTTTGGGGAGAGCCAGACCTCTTACCCTCTTTGCTGTTGCCTCTTCTATAAATAGTAACCAAACCTTCACAATCCTGGCCAGAACCGGCATAGCCTAGAGAAAAAAGGATTATGCACACGCGTTCTTCTGTCTACCTACGCCTGCATCCCCACATCCGTATCCTTGTCAAGATGAGTTATTTCTGTGCTGTTGCAAGAGAAGGCCTAGGCGATCTTCTTAGGCAGCACTGTTGGATGCTGGCCTGAGGAGGGCAGGTAAGAAGAAGTGCAGGATCTGCAAGGAGCAAGTGTAGTGTAAACATTTCCCCCCCCCAGAGAATAAGCATATTATCCTGTATGCTTTATTTTCATGCTGTGTGTCTGTACTGGGCCTCCTGGGGGATAAAACCAAATCCTTCCATTTACACTTCCCAGCGAGGTGGGGCTGGGAGAGGTGGAGAGCAGCACGGCTGTGAATGTAGGGATCTTAAAATAAGGCATTTCCTTCATTGGCCCCTGTACCAGCCCAGCTTGGGGACCTAGGTGAAGCGTCTTTGTTGCTCTCACTTTATGAAAGTCCATAAATACAATTTGGTGGAGCTCATACAGGACTAAACTAGTTTGCAAGCTAAATCACCTGTAATGTCTTGATGGAGATTTTCTTCATCAGAGATGGAACAAACTCCTTTGCTGAGGTGGAAGAACCAGGTATTACAGAGTCTTAAACTGTTTACACTTTGGAAAGCATTTCTACTGCCTTCACACGTTAAAAGGTCCTATATTTTTATCGGATTATTTCCTATGGTTTCGGAATTATCCTCTGAAAGAAGCCTGGATTTTTCTGCTGTATAATTTCTCTGAAACAAAACCTCCCAAGGCAGTTAGAGGATTGACTTTTGACAAATAGCTATGAGGGTTGGAAGAAACCTAGAGATGCCTTTCAGGGAAACATTGAAATCCTCCAGAGAAAGAAAAGATTCTACTTAAAGACACTTTAGCACACTGGAAACCCTTGGGATTTTTCATTCTATTCGTTTGTACATATGATACTGCTTTTTTTTTTTGTATGTAAAAATGGTTATTGGCTATTTCATACTGTTCAACCTCTCTAATTTAAAGCCATGTTCAGCAGCCATCCTTGGATCCAAGCTCTTATGAGTGTGAAATTAAGAGGGAGTACAGTCAAGTCAAAATTGTTACAAATGGGTGAGGAAATGCACTCTACTGGAAAAGAAAATTATAATATCCTGATTTAAACCACAACCCTATATATAATCTTCTAAGTGTCTGTTCCCTCACTGAGAGTGTTATGTATGGCATACCCATTCCTTAAGGTTCTTAGCATGTTAACTGGGAGATGATTTTGTTCCTTTGTGCATGAATGTTTCCCTGCAACTAGGAGAAGATTTAGATTCCACGGAGTACCTTGACAGTGCTGAAGGAAGCAAGAAAATTGAGGCTGGTACTCTGCCTGGTGGAGCTTAGACTCCTGAGCCTTGGTGGGGGTCACTACTGAGCAGATTTGGATATTTGATTTTATTATTTTTTCCAGAGATAATAGGGCAGGGGCATATGAGTCTTACATATATATATATATATATATATATATTTTTTTTTTTTTGTGGTACGCGGGCCTCTCACTGTTGTGGCCTCTCCCGTTGCGGAGCACAGGCTCCGGACGCGCAGGCTCAGCGGCCATGGCTCACGGGCCCAGCCGCTCCGCGGCATGTGGGATCCTCCTGGACCGGGGCACGAACCCGCGTCCCCTGCATCGGCAGGCGGACTCTCAACCACGGCGCCACCAGGGAAGCCCAAGTCTTACTTATATAATTTTTGAGACTAGGTGTTACTTTTTAAATGGTCAGTTTATGAATTTATAATGCAATATCTAACTTCTTGATGAATTGGATGTTTGGGTCAGCTGACCAATGCATTCCTGTTTGAGAATCTGACTTAGAAATATAGTAAATATAGTTGAAGTTTTGTTGGATGGTTTTAAAAGTATATTTTCTTCCAGCGCTGCTATTCTCTGGAATCAGTTTTCTCCACTAAATAGAAATACTTGTCAAGTAGACAATCTATTTTAATTAGAGCGAGTTTGAGAAGACCCTTTCTGTCACCCACAGTGTCAGCAAAACACCACTAAATTTCTTTATTTTCTCCCCCTTTTATATTTAAGGTACTCCTCTGCTTATATCATTTGACCACCAAACTGTTTCATTCCAACACGCTTTACATGTTGTGAGTCTCAAAGATTTCAGATTTACCAGAAGGTAAATTCCTTGAGGGCAAGAGCTGTACTTCAGGAAAGCAGGTGTGCACTGGAAGAGGCATGCGTTTTAAGGAAGAGAGGCCTGGGTTCAAACTGTGGATACTTTTGACCACAATTTATGTGTCTGTGACCTGGGAGAGTTGTTTAATTACTCTGAGCCTCAATTCTTTAACCTGTAAAAATATGAGCAATAATACCTAACTCCAGGGTTTCATGGAGATTGAGTGATGTAGCTATGAAAGCACTTTGGGCTGAATACCTAGTACCACGTGCTGAGTAAAGGTTGACCTCTTTGCCTGTCTTGTCTTAATCTTCTTTGTAAGGCATCGCACATAATAGGCCCTCAGGACGCACTGGGTAATTGATTTCATATTAGGGGGGCCTTTCCTTGATGATGCAGCGTGAGATCCCTTTGTTGGTGGCAAATTATCTCCAAAGCACATTGTAGGTTGGGTTGCCTTGGGGAAGTCATCTTGCGAATCGGTGCTTGTCAATATTTTGTATGTAATATAAAAGCTACCATGAGAGGAAAAGAAGAGCTCATTTATTTTTCTGAGAAGGGCTGTGATCGTTATACTGTCATTGCTGGCCAATTTTACAGGCTTAAAAATTATAGTAGTCCTTGCTGGGACTCCCTGTGCCGCCTCAGCAGCTGAGTGGCTCAGCAGCGGATCACTAATTCCAACCATCTTCTGCGGATTCTGGTTAGTTTACATCAGAGGATGGCCTTTTGTCATGTAGCCTTTGTTTGAGGGTTACTTTTATGGGCTTGTAGTACTTTATGCGTTGAGTTCACCACTCAGTGCTAGCATACTTTTATTATTTATTTGTTTGTTTCTTATATTTTTGAGTTTTAAGAGGTTTTTTTTTTTAAAAAAAAATATGTTCTGTGTACTATCCCTTTATGAGATGTGTGATTTGCAGACATTTTCTCCAATTGTTAGCATACTCTTAAATGGTTGGAGCCAATGAAACCTTTTTGAAATAAATCTGTCTTGGGCAGTAGACGGCAATTTCTCTGCGAGTCATAGGTGGTTGCAAATCTGATCTAAGTTCACTTTTACTTGTGTGTGGATCCTTTGCTCAAACTTTATAAAGCTAAGAAGTTAAAAAAAATTTTAAAGCCTCTGTGAAGATAAAAAATGCAAGATAATATGTGCTTGCAATCGCTTTACCAAGGTTTCAGAAGACATAAAAACAAAACAAAACAACCAAGAAGTTTCTTTGTCAAAGGTCTGGAAAATACAACTTTTGGATAGATTTTTGGGAGACCTGTTTTGCATTAAAATACCAAATAAAACAAAATGATGGATTGTTTTGGCACCATTTAGGTTGGGCTTATGTGATGAGAACTGTACATAAAAGACAGCCAGTTATTGTCATAGTTGACAGATTTTTGGGTACCGTCTACTTGTTCAGTACAGTAAAGTCCCAGGGGTGAGGAACTTTTCCAAAATTCTTATGGCAGGAACCATGCAAACTTCAGCTGTAACACACTGACATTATCTTCCCAGTTCTATAGCTGTCTGTAAGTTGTGGTCTTGCCTGGCACACCAGATTAGTTCCTGTGACTTTCTGTATGAGTATTATCATTATTGATGTGGCTTCATTTTATTTTTCCCAAGTCTGTAAGTTGCCTTAAAGTATTGGTCAGATTTTAACAGGAGGTGGGTGTAGAGGTTTTCAAGTGGAGCAAATAGCGCAGGCAAGAAAATGAGGCAGAGCGTGTCCTAGGAAAAGCCAGGTGATTTGTTTAACTAGAGTATAGGTGTTCTCTAGGGGGTTTCTGAGAAAGAATACTGGAAAGGTATTTGGGGGGACATATTTGGAAGGCTTGGAGTGCCAGAATAAGGAATAGGCACTTAATTTTTGGCAATGTGGATCAATTTTAATCTGATGAAACACATGTTGGAAAACTCCTGAAGAGGCCAGTGATCTAGAGGAGAGGTGATGAGGTTTGAATTGGGGGGAAGTGATGACAGGAAGCACACGGAGACAGATTGCCCTCATTCTGCCACATTACACTTAATGCACTTGTAACACACTGTGACATACGTCACCAAATGGATCTGTGTGCCTATTAATAGAAAGAATGGAGGACTGATATTAAGTCCAAGGTTAAATGAGGAATAAATGTGTTCAATAAATATCCATGTGTATTAGGTCGCTGGGAGGAGAGGTTGCCACCACAAATTTACATACCTGTGTGGAGATTTAAGTGAAAGTTGATTATTAAAGTCAATCAAAACCTAATGTACACTCTGCTATAGGTAGCATAGATAACCAGCAAGGACCTACTGTATAGCACAGGGAACTCTGCTCAATATTCTGTAATAACTTAATTGGGGAAAGAATTTGAAAAAGAATAGATACATGTATATGTATAACTGAATCACTTTGCTGCACACCTGAAACGAATACAACATTGTTAATCAACTATACTCCAATTAAAAAAAAAAACCCTAATGACACTTTATTTCAGCACTTCACAGTTTTTAACATTTATTCCCCTTTTTACCTCATTTGATCTTTAGAAGGGTTTGGTAAAGTAACTCCTAGGGTCTTCATTTTTTTTTCTAGAGTCTTCATTTTATAGAAACTGAGGCATAAAGAGGGGAAAAGCCTTGCTCAGAGTATAAAGGTGGCAGAAATCAGACACTAAATCCATGCTTCTGGGGCCCAGGTCTATTTCCCGCCATTTTTTTCTCCTGCCTCAGCAGTCCTTGATGACCCATTAATTTGCAATTTAATGCATTTGTTTGTGGATGTGCGCTGTTCATCATTTTAATCAAAATAATGTTAAAAATCCCCCAGACCTCTTTGTTTTCTACTTCAGCTTCTACGGGCAGTGTGAGAATTGCATTATGAGTCACTTGTTCATGGTCCTTGGCACTGAGTGAAGGAGAGAATGTAGACATGTTTGGATTAAACATATTTGAATGAACCCCCATAGCACTTCCAACGACAGGTCAGAACCTTTAAGCACTGAATAAATGTTAGTTGATGAGCAACGTTCCTGGGAATAAGAAAGATGCTTAGGAATGTGCCTTAAATGGAACATCAAATGATCCCCTAGTGGCTGCAGATTCACTGTGCTTTTCTAAGTGCCTCATTTATGGCCAGGCCCAGGGGAGACCTTAGCTCCTTGAGTTTTATTGTTGGTAATATTTGATATATTATTTGAAGTAAATTGAAAGCATTCCTTGAAATGCTTCTTTCTAGTCTCTTCCATCTTTTTACGCAAAATATAATTCTCAGTTTACTTTTCAGATTAATCCCTGACTTTCAACTGAGTTCATAGAAACAAGATTTAAGATTTATCAATGAGGCGCCTATAGGAAACTCCTGATAAGTACTTGATTTTGATGGTGAGATCCTGGACTTCTATCCTGAGCCTAGGCCAGCATCTGGTGCCATAATGGAGGGTTTGGGGAGGGAGTTGAGTCTGTTTTTAATGTGGGAGGTATGTTGGCATTTGTGGCCAGAGGGAGGACTGTGACAGTTTTAAAACATGGCTGCAAATTCATTGAGAGGAGGGGTCTCGTCCTCTCTCTTTGGATCTGGACAGACGTAAGACTGCTTTGAAAAACAGAGTGTGAAAGAAGTGATGCTGTGAGACTTCCAAGGCTAGGTGTTGTAAGAACAGGCAGTTTTGGCTTTGTTGACTGCAATACTTGCTCTGGAACCCTGAACTGCCAAGCAAGAGGTGACCACTCTGCAGCTATCATCCTGGAGAGGCTTCTCCTAAGTGTTCTGGTTGACAGTTACTGCTGAGTTCAGCCTTCCAGCTGTCCCTGCCAAGATGCAAGACATGGAAGTTAAGCAGACAAGCCCAGCTGCTATTTGGACACCAAAGAATTACCTACATCGATACACATGCAACAGAAGAATCACCCAGCTGAGCCTTGTCCAAATCACAGACCCACAAAATCGTGAGAAACAATAAAATGGTTGTTCCGAGGTACTTCCACAGACTTTATTTCATTCAGGAAATAGGTATTGAGTAACTTCTACATGCCCAGCCCTGTGTTGGGTATAGCGGTAAAATCCAAAGATACAGACAGTCTTTGTCTTCCAGGAAACAAGCTTATTTGTGAGGGAATTGGTGAGAAGTTAAATAGCAAACAAGAAGTTAAATACCACTAGAAGAAATGCAATGTGCTAATGCGGGCTAAATGTGGGCCATGTTTTTTTTTTTTTTTTGCGGTACGCGGGCCTCTCACTGTTGTGGCCTCTCCCGTTGCGGAGCACAGGCTCCGGACGCGCAGGCCCAGCGGCCATGGCTCACGGGCCCAGCCGCTCCGCGGCATGCAGGATCCTCCCAGACCGGGGCACGAACCCGTGTTCCCTGCATCAGCAGGCGGACTCTCAACCACTGAGCCACCAGGGAAGCCCCTTGGGCCATGTTTTAATGAGCTTAGAAGGGTGGGTTATACCAAGGGTCACTGAGTTTGATCTTATTATCTTTTAATTCTGTTATGCATGGGCAGAAAATCTATATTGTTTCTAATGAAAGTTATGAATGGAAAGGATCTTGGACTCTTGAATGCATATTCAACAAACACATATTTACTGGGAACGAGTGAGGAAGGTGTGAAAGTATATGATGTGGTCATACAGCTTGCTGAGGGTCCCAGAATTTCCCACAGACTTGTTTTCACATGTTGCTGGGGTTTAGGCCCAGGGCCACAAGACTCCAGAGACATGCCTTTGACTCCTGTGCTACGCTGCCTGCTAAGAAAAATGAAGGTGGACTCCTAATGGATGCTTTACACGGGGACATGAAAATTGATAAAGAGCTTCTTAGAATATAATGCCCATGACTACTCTTAAGTATCAAAAAGTGATCTTAGCTGATTGAAGTAGAAAAGAAAATTCTTAAAAAGATACTGAATGGCTCACAGACTTCCAGAAAAGTCCTAGGCTTGGAGGCCTCGTATCCAGGAGCAATGCCCCAAATCATACTGTGGGCTGGACCCACTAAAGACACTTCTTTGCCGCTAACCACACCACTGGCCTCACTGACATGGGTCCTGTTATTTGAGCCCCTGCTCTGGCTGCCTCTGGGATGAGGATCCAGCCACACACGGTCCACGTGCATGCTGCATGCTACCTACTTCCTCCCGACACAGCACTAGATGGCGATTCCAAGTCTGGGGCAGGTGATTCAATTGGCAGAGCCTATGCCATGATGTGCTAGTCGGGGAGACTCAGAAAGCAAACACCTGGCACTTTTACCTTCTATGATAATCAGGGACATTAGATGCTGGGAGACCCAAGAATGACAAATTCCACAGCTGCCCTTTTGGTTCTTTTGGTCCCTTCATACTGCTCTCCTGTTTCTCTTCTGTTAAGCAGAATCTATCCATGCTTCAGGGTTCAGCTTTTATCCCATTTCCTCTATGGAATTTTCTCTGATGCCTCTAGCTTTTGGTTTTATTCCTCTTCTGAACCTCTACATTAGTTACAGCCGGAATGAGTGGTGAAAACCTAAGATTTAAGAGTTGACTTCATATCATTAGACCTGAACCTCATTGTCCCAATGAACTGTCGCAAGTAGAATAGTATTGGGTGGCCCTTTTGAATCGTTAGTAGAGAAATATCTAGTCTGTATGGATAGCTTCCTCTCCTTCCACTCAGCGGACTCCCCTTGTTCTCTTTATCTTTGGTCTTTACCTAATAATCAACACTGTCTGGTGTTGTTGCTAATATTTTGTGTTATTTTCTTGTCTCCTTCACTAGGAGGAATTCCCACTGAAGGTAGCTACTATATCTAGTAGTTCTTCTGTGATGTCCATAATATGGAACAAATAGTATATGCTTAGTGATTGGTTGGGAATAAATATGCCTGAAAAATGCAGCATTTTGTGGCACATGTGGGTCCTTTCATCCAGTAGGTATTCACTTGATGTTAGAATACCTCATTTCCAGAAATAGTAATAAAACTTCCTCCCATTCCTGTAAAATTTTCCCTTCAAGCAAGGAATGACAATGGAATATTTTATTATAGGACTGAAGATCCTCTTAGGAACATTAAGTCCATGGCCCTCAAAGTAAAGAATAGCCTATACGTGTCTATGCACAAAAGTTGACTGCATCATCCTTTAATATACTTTTCAACAGGCTGATTTCAATGGGAGTGAGGAGGAAGCTTTCAATACTGAGCGGTTTACCCATCAGACTTGTCTGATATAGGTATATACCTATTCTAAGAATTGATTTCTATGGTAGAAATTATTTGAAAAACTAATATCTAATTGCTCAGAAAAATGTGCATAATGTATATTTTCTATTATGACTTTCTTTCAAAGAAAAAAAGTCCTTAAATGATAAATCATTTTTTTAGTGATTTGGGGGATGTCCATAACCCTTAGATAAAATCTCCCTGTGTGCTGCAGTTAAATAATTTCCAATCAGACTTATTAATTTAGATTGGCCACTACCAACTTTTCTATTACAATATTCTAAGCGTCTTGTTGACTCACCTGAGGAGGTGAAGGTACAGAGCTGCATCTTTTGTAGGTTTAAATCTCATAAGCCCTTTTCAAAAGAACTATTTTTTTCCATATGAGATTTCAATTTATTTAAAAATATTTACTAAACAGTTTGAGGGAAAATATTTGCAATTCACATATCTGATAAAAGACTAATATCCAGACTATAAAAAGAATTCTCAAAACCCAATAATAAGAAAACAAACAACCCTCCAAAAATGAACAGTATTTCAATAGACATTTCACCAAAGATGTATGGCTATCACATAAACCCATGAGAAGATGTTCAACATTATTAGTCTCTAGGGGAATGCAAATTTAAACCACAATGAGATGCCACCACACACCTGTTAAGATGGTGAAAAGAGAAAGAAAGAGACAATATCAAGTGTTGGGGAGGATGTGGAGAAACTAGAATTCATATATAGCTGTTGAGATTGTGAAAAGAAATAGTCACTTTGACAAATAGCCAGGACGTTTCTTATAGAGTAAAACAGACGCTTCCCGTACGACCCAGCAATCCTATTTCTAATTATTTATCCAAGTGATATAAAATAAAAACTATGTTCACACGAAAACCGTAATGTGCATGCTTGTAGCTGCTGTATTTACATACAACTGCCCCAAACTAGAAGCAACCCAATGTCCCTCAGCTGGTGAATGGGTAAAAACACTGTGGTATATTCATCAATGGAATACTCCTCAGTAATCAAGAGGAATGAACGGCCACAGTAATAACGTGGAAGAATCTCAGACGCGTTATGCTAAGTGAGAGAAGCCATACTCAAAAGGCTGCAACTGTGTTGTTTCATTTGTGGGCCTGCAGAAACCGTATAGAAACAGAAAAGTGGTTTCCAGGGGCTGGGAATGAGGGGAGGAGTTGACTACACGGGGAACAGGAAAGTTTTGGGGGCAATGGAGTTTCTCTATACCTTGATTGTGGTGGTTACATGACTGTATGCATTTACCAAAACTGCATGATAGAACCATATACTAAAAAGGGTGAAGTTTACATAGGTCAGTTGTACCTAAATTCAAAACTGAAAAATTATTTAGGTTCATCCTAGGACTGAGATAACTGCTAAACACCGAGAATGAAGAGATCAGTAAGATCAGTCTGGCTGAAGGAGATTGGATGGACACAGTTAAATACAAGTTAGAGCAGGATTTTTTAAGTAGAGGTGTAAGAGTGCTCGGGTAGCACACAGAAGATTGCAATAAACTCTAATAGTGTCTGTGTGTGTGCTCGTCTTTGAGGATGGGAGCTTGTAAGCCGGGAGGGCCTTGCTGAGGAAGCTACATGTGATGGATAGGGAAAAAAAGTTCCCCAGGAAGACTGGTTGAATGAGGGAGAGGGAGTAGGTCAAGTACATCCAAATCACAGTGACTGATGGAAACAGAGTAAATGAGGAGTGATCCAAAAAATATAGGGAAAGGCAAGTGTGAGTTTTTAATAAAGAAACCAGTTCCATTTTGTTTATCCAAAGGAGAAGAAAAACAAATATTATTGGAAACATGCAAGCTGTGTTTTCTCTTAGCTGCAGCTGCTAACCATACAGGCTTCCTGGCAGAGAGCAGGTTATCCATCCTGTGACTATGTGGACACACCCTACGTTAGCCCCCAGGCAAAGAGATAATAATAGTATGCACGCGGGCAGCCAGCGCTCTGGAAGGGTTTATGAGGAGGAAGTCCGCAATTACATATTTCTGGGTAAACATTAACCAAGATTGAAACCCAGATTTGAAGAAAAATAACAGGCTGGAATCTTCAGACATATTCTGTAGCTGTTCTGTGGATTGAAAACAGTAGTCAGACGCTGCTGACGCTTAAAGCTAAGGTGAAATATTGAGAAGACAGTACGTACGACGTGGTAAGAAACCTTGATCACACCTGCCCGCGGCACGTGCTCTAGAACACATCTGAATGGTGAGAAACTATTTACATTCATTACAACAAAGCCAAGGCCACAACACAGGATCTATTGTTCACCTCAGAGCGATGACCGAATCTATTTATCCATGTGGTTTAAGAGCCCACCGCTGTGCACCGAGAGGCCTCCTCTTGGCAACATTGCTAAGAGCATCTCAATCACTGTTACTACCATCTGAACAATTTTGGTTCCACGCTGTGGTTTTGTAATTTCCATTTTTAAAACTTCTTTGGCTGAGCCATGATGTGCCCAGTCTAGGTTGGGCATCCTTAAAATGAAACAGTTAAGCTAAAATTAGCTTGACATCAAGATGGCGCGTGTTCATTTTCCTTATATTTATAGTTGACCACAGTCATTATACAGAAGGCATCTAGTCTTTACCGTGCACTCTAGAGAACAGGAGGGGCCGTGACAGTAACCAGAAAAAGAACTGAAAGTTTTTTCCAAAGGCAGATGGTGGTAACTACTGCCTGAACGGGTGTCTGCATCTTAGTGAGGTCAGCCGTGTGGGGAGGACTTTTCATTACACAGCTGTTTACTCTTCACTTATTTTGCAGTTAATCAAGAGTGATGGGACCTTTTCTAAAAGTTTTGCTTGGGGGCCCAGAATTTAACTTACGTCACCGCAGAGGAAGCGTTATGTAACAACGCTTCCTCTTAGACTTTCTTCACCAAGTAACTTGCCTACTGCCCCATCCAAGAGGCGAAGATAAATTAAACTAATGTGATGTAGAGAAAAGAGTTTTTGACTAAAGACAGGAGATCCGAATTTTAGTTCACTTTCCATGTCTAGCTAGTTGTGTGGTTTGGGCCTTAATTTCATCAGACAAATTCAGAGGGTTGGACGAAGATTCTTCCGGTTCAAAATTCTGATATTTTCCAACTCTTCTGAGAGAAGGACGAGAGTTTTTTGAATGTCAAACGGAACAACTGCAGAGGAAAGAAGAAAACCTTCTATTCACCCCATAAAATCAATATTTAGATTTTTCTTGAATTCCAGAATATCATGTGGAAAGTTACTACACCTCAGGGATAAGATTTCTTGCGAGAGAATGTACATTATCCTTGGCTTTGTGTTGCGTTTGACTTTGATATTCTAAGCAATATATTTTTGTTTGTTTTGTGTTATTCTGGTTCTGCTATCAGCTATCATTCATTTGACTGGGACAGGTTAGTTAAGGCAGAAGTGCAAGCCTTTCTGATCATAGGCTGAACTGTATATCATATTTCATCCTGGATTTTACTAGTTCAGTTTTCAAAGCAACAGCCTTTAGGTATGTCACAGAGGGATGCTTAATGGGTTATGTCAAGCATCCCATCTAAAATGAGAATAAAAGTTTACTTACAATCCCTGCTGTTTACTTCTAATGCATTTTAAGAACCTTTTTAGCATTGCCTTTCCCTCAATATTCATTACATTGTGGTTACTAAGGAAGAAAAATCTATGGCGCCCTATGTCCTGTTCTTCTGTGACTAACCCCAGATAGGGAGGGGAGGCAAACAAGGAGATCAGGGCCTTGGACACAGGGGGAGGTTGAAGGTGAGACTGACGGACTTACAAGACACCAAATTCTAAAGAACACTTTTATGTTGTGACTTGTCGTACATGAAAACACTTTGTGACAATTACCACTTATTTAATGACTCCTAAGGGATCTTTTAGGTTGAGAGTTGTAGGACTTTTTCTGCTAAAGGGCCAGATAGTAAGTATGTTGTTATGCCTTGTGGGTCATGAGATTTCTGTCCCAACTACTCAGCTCTGCCTTTGTAGCATGAAAGCAGCCATAAATGATATGTGAGTGAATAGGTGTGCTGTGTTCCAATAAAATTTTATTTAGAAAAATAGGCCATGGGCTAGATTTGGAGCCATAGTTTCCTGAACCCTGATCTAAATTATTGGGATCACCCACATCGTTATCAATAACAAACATCTTGCACCTCTATTATGCAATTTATGGTAGAGTTAGTGTTGAAGTTGAGAAGGAAGGCTGAGCACCTGTGGCCCACAACTCGGTATCAACTCACCCATCAGAAAAAGACCAGTTTTTAAAGGAGAAAACTGATAATGTATAGTAATGAAGATCAAAACAGATTCTCTTTCGATTCTGCAGGTGTACCTTTAGCTGTACCTAAAGTTTTTAAAGTATCTGCAGGAATTGATACCTTTGCAATTATTATGTACCTTTCCCTTTTGTATTACTCTATATCCCGCCCAAATTATGAAATTAAAATCAAACTCCTGAGTACTTCTGAGTATTCAAGCTCTCTTTTGGAGACATCCAGCTGGTCCTACAGCATGTTTTAAAAATTTTGAGATGTCAGGTGACAAACATTCTAAGCTAAGCCACGACTCTTTCTTATGGTTGATTTTGAAATGAGCAAATGTTTGTAGAAACAAGGGTATGTCTATTAACTTTTTTCTCAAGCATCACGGGATTGACCCAACCCAAGATAAGGTAAGATTAATTTTATTGGATCCATTTTTCCTGTTTCTACTTTCAAGCCTGAACATCCAGTTTTCCTGGTGATCACAGATGAAATTAAACTCTCATTGTTTCAGGCCATTCAGGAGATGGGTGGACCTGTAGTCCTAGTATAACTGCTTGTTTTTATCTTTGTTTTTGACTCCAGTTGTCCTTCATAATAGAAGTCTAAACAAAACTGTGGTTCATGGATGTGATTATTTTCAACACTCTGGCTGCTAGTGAGGCTCTAATTTTAGGAGCGATAGACCTACACATAGGGTAAGATTCTAGGGGTGGTGAAAGAACCTATTGTGCAACATTATCTTTTTTCTTTAGTGTTTGAAAACTCACATTTTTTTTCCTTCGGACATATTCAAATACATGTATTTTATGTGGTAGAGGGGTATTATTGGCCATTAATGTTTCATCACAAACTTGCTTATATCACGGTGTAGAGAGAGTCCTAAGCCCCAGACAGATACTTCTAAAAAGAAGGAGAGTGGTGATTTGTTCTCTCTTTTACTATATCATTTTCTCACTCCAGTTCAGTAACACTGAAAATACAACCCTTTTCTGGAATCTGCAACAAATTCAATGTATAATCTCTGGAACATGCTGATCAATTAAAAAATAGAGAAATAATAAACTGCTTCATTTTCTCAAATTTTGTTTTTAGTCCGTGTAATCTTGATGCCGAAGAAACTTCAGTAATGAGAACAGCTGACTTTATCTGCACTCATTGGATAAAAGTTCTTTTCTGGTGGCCGATCAGAACATATCAAAAAGTAGAAATGATTGGAAAGGTTATATGAATTTTATTTCACCTTTTGATGTACCTCATTTAAAGATAAAACAATTTTACAGTAAGAGACTCTGTCAGTAGTTTTGAGGTCTGATTCACTTTTTTTCCCCTCAATTCTTAAGCTTTTCTGTGCTGAGGAAATTGGTGTGACAACCGAGAGGAAGAAATTGAGATTGTTGTACTGGCAAACCTCGGGACATGTGTAAATTGATAAGTTCTCAAGGGACAATCGCTCTATGAAGAGTCTTTGCCAGACCACATTAGCTTTCCCCAGAAGTCAAGAGAACGGCCCCTGGCTAACACTGAGAATGGTCAACCAGGAAAAAGGATGTTTCTTCAAAGAGAAAGAGCCCAAGAATTAGCATCATGCCAGTTCTGTGGAAAAGGGTGCATTACAGATTCTGGGTGAGAGACTCTAGGAGTCTCACCAAGTTTGTAGGAAATATTATGTCTTTTTAATTTCAGAAAATTCTTTAGAACAAAGTGATATGGATAAAGATTCTCAAGGAAGGAGATTCAGAGATGATTTTCTGTTGTCAAAGAGGGCTCTCCCTGTAGCAAGGAAGAAAACGTGTCATGTTCAATACACTGTGAACATTATTAGGGATCGTAATGCAGGCATAGCAAAGGGGTTTCATGGAAACTGTTGAGGATTCTGGGAATGTTTGGCCTCAGCAGAAAAGAGCAACTTGATGAATTAGTAATGTCTGCTGTAGGTGTGTGAGGGGGAAGTAACTGTGCACACAGTAAGTTTGCTTGAGGTACAATCTTGTGGCAAGTGTTTTGATCTTGTAGAAGAGGAAAAAAATCCTTTCCTCTACCCTTTTAAGTTTAGTGAATGGGACCTGTGAATTAAACTGACAGAAGACAGGTTAACCGGAGAAAAGGTCTATTTTGCATGCACATGGGAGCTTCACAGAAAAGAAGTGAAAACCCATAGAAGTGGTTAGGCTTGGGAGATTAAACATCATTTAACAAAGGGCAGTAAATTGTGGAAAGTAATGACAAAGGAAAAGGGATTTGGGCTTCTAGGGGGCGGTAAATTGTAAGAAGGTAAATATATGGGGGAAACTAATGGAAGATAAGAGTTATTTTAATAAGGCTTGTTATGCAGACTCAAGGGTGCCATCTTCAGTGACTGAGAAATTCTCCGCTTCCTGGCACGGGAGAGGGGAAGGAGGACAACTTCGCAAAGACAAATTGATGCTCTGCTGTTAGGAAATAAGGGGGAGGGCAGAGAGGTTCCTCCTTGTCTGTTGTTTCTTAATTGTGTTCAGCACAAAATAATCCTTATGCCAAAGTGGGCTGTTTTGGGGTGGCATATTCTGATCCTCTTTATCTGAAATAAAGATGATGTTACCTTAAGAGCTATTGTGAGAATGGAATGAGATGGTGTCTCTGAAAGCACTTTGAGAACTGTAAAGCATTCTACAAGTGTAAGGGTTTATTCCCATATTTTAGGTTGCATTTTCCCCTTCAAATTGAAATCTCAGTTTCATATAAATTCACGATGAAATTGACCCAGTTGAAGGAAATGGAATGGAGATGAGAAAAAAAACCCTTTATATATCTTTCCAAAAATGCACCAATTCTTGTACTGTCAATAAACAGCCGAGGAAGATAGGAATGGAACTAATTATGTGCAAACATCCCTTGACTCCTTTACTTCCCATCTGAATTTAATTCTAAAAAAAGAGACCCTGATGGATTCCTGCTTTCAGGTATAATTACCTCAAAATTGACTGACGTTTAAAGCACACACGACACTTTTTAGCTTTAATTAGAGTAAATTGGTGGAATTTATTTGACCGGTAGTTTTGGGGATGGTTGGAGGCTGAGAATATACTTAGCATATCATTTCCTGCTGATGCTAAGATTTAGCCCCATCAGAGAATTCTATATTTAGGATAAAATCACTTAAGAAATGTAACCCAATCATTGTTATGACCATGAAGTAATCAGTCCAGTCAGGGAGAGATGCTCTGAGAAAAAAAAATTGCCGCTGACAACAGCAGAAACCAAAAATCCACAAAAGTTTTATTTAAACAACCTTGAAGTTTTTCTTGATTTAATAGTGTAAAAATTCTTTTGCCTTGCTATGACATTTTTTGACATTGATAATAGGAACACCAAAAAGAAATGCAGTATATGAGAAGTGTCTTAGACCAACTCCAAAAGTATGAATAAACACATATTCGTTCGTCTGAGTGTCTCTTATGATTGTTTCAAATTTCTCCATATTTGTGGCTATTTCTTCTTCTTTCTAATTTTGTTAACTTTCTTTTTTTCTGGGTTAGGCCAGCTAATGGTTTGTTATTTCATTAATTATTTCAAGGAATCAGTTATTAGATTTATTTATCACTAGTACTCTTATTTTTTAGTATTGTAAAATTAACCAATTTAATTTCCCTAATTCACTTTTTTCATCCTTTTTACACTTCCTTAATTTTATTTTGTTGTTCTTTTTCTAGTGTATTGACTTGAACGCTCAATTTATTTTCATTCTTTCTTATTTAACAATGTGTTTATGACTGTGGTTTAAACCCTAAGAGTTTTAGGTTGTTACATATGTTTTAGTATGTAATGTATTTCATTATTATTTTGTAGATATTTCGAAATTTTAGTTTTGTTTTTTTCTTTGACCCAAGTGTTGATTCAAAGTAAATTTCTTAATTTCTATGAGATCTAATTTTTTTCTTCTTCCTGTCCTTCTTTTCTTTTTCTCCTTTTCCTCCTCTTTATTTATAGTTTAATATCACTGGAGGTCACAGTCAGATTATGTATTCTGTGCTATTTCTATTTCTTTTTGGTTTGATTTATGGTCAGAATTTTATAAATGTCCCATAAATTCTTGTAAAGCAGATGTATTTTTTAAAAATTAGGATAGTAATTTCTATATATCTATTATGTTCATGTTCATCAGTTATCTAATTGACATCCAACATGCTTAATTATTTTTTCTCTAATTGAGTTTCCATGGACTAAAATTGTGATTTAAAGTCCCCTAATCTTATATTTTGGTCTATTTTTCTTTGCATTTTTCATGGTCTCTATATGAATTTAAAATAACTATTTTGTGCATCTAAACTATACTCTCATTGTCGATTGTGTTCTTTATCATAAAGTTTTCTCTTTGTTTTGCTTAACATGTTTGATTGAATTTAATCTTACCTAGTACTGATACTGTGACCAACATTTATGATTGTATTACGAATGCAATAATTATAAATTAGATGAGCAAAGAAAACCATAGCTCCTTTATTTTCCACACCTGAGCTAATTTTCTTCATAGGCCATTTACCCTGCTAGAAAGGAAGGAAACCAGAACTTTGTTAATTAATGGTATCCCAGGCCCCTTGCTTACTCATGCTCTTTTGGGTAAATGCGCAGGTTTTTCGGATGCCCCTCGCCTCTCCCTGCGTGTCCTCAAGGCGGCATCTTGGTAAGAGGCTGTTTTATGGAACGTGGCAGGATCCGTCACCATTCTCCGGATCCTTATTGGTCTGTGTTGCAAGGGTCTGATGAGGTAGGACTGGTGTTCTCTGGGCTTTTGGGGGTGCTGGCATTGGGGTGAGAAGTTTTCGTATTCCGTGGCCTCTACTTTTTCTGATGCTCCATCTCTGTTGTTCCATCTCTGTTGCTCCACTGGCCTGTCTAGCTCTTCTGGGTCCCCTACTAGGGGACATAGGAACATCTTGGTCCTTGCGAGCTATATGCAGACTTCGAGGAAACACCACCATCCTAGGCTGCTGGGCCCAGCCCTGCCCACCATCCCCCGCTCAATCAGTCATGTTGCCAATTTTCCCATGTCACGTTGACATGGCACTAGGCAGTGAGGGGGGTTTTCCTAGAGGCCTGCAGCTTTCTGTAGGTCATGGCGGGGGAAGAGGGCTGCTAGCCCTGGTGTTTACAGCTTTCCTCGTACTTATTAGAATGCTTTTATAGGCTTATCCCTTTTTAATGTCCATTTTAGAAATTTTGACTCTCTGAGTTGCTTTGTGCTTTAAGTCAGAGATAAATCTAAAGCAGAGTTTTAAAGAAAAGCACCGTGTAACCTGAACATCTTTTTCCTTTAATAAGTATATTTACCTCAATGACCTGTGTTGCTGAACCATTAGCACATCCTGTTGATTTTATCTTCCAAACCTATCCCAACACCATCTAGGCTGTCTGCACCACTACCATCCTAATATAAGCTACCTTCTTTTTTGTTTGTTTTGTTTGGGTCTGAAGCAAGAGCCTCCAAATTTATCTTCCTGATTCTAATCTACACAGCAGCCAGAGTGATTATTTAAAAATATGAATGAGATCATGTGAGTCTGCAAGACTCAACAAAGACATCTCTTTACACTTGAAATAAAATTCCGATTCTCTCCCTGATTCTACACGGGCTCTGTTCTCTAGCCAACACCTACCTCTGCAGCATCATCTCCTGCCCCTTTCCTCCTCGCTGATCACACTCCAGCCAAACCACACTGACATTCTTCTGCTCTGGAACTAGACAAGCTCCTTCCTGCCTATGGCTCTGGGGCTAGTTTTCCCCATCTGTGGAATGCTCTTTCTCCAAGACTTCTTAAGACTGGCTCCTCCCTGGTCTTGCTTTCAGTTGTCACGTCGTTAGAGTGTCTTCTGACCATCCAATCTAAGTAGTCTTCCAAAGATATTTTATCACACTCCCCTTTTTATGTTCTTTACCGTACATTTACTACCTGATTACTCTTTGGATATATTTCTTTATTGGTCTCAAGCAGTGAGATGTAAGCTGCATGAGAGTAGGAATATGTCTGTCAGTTATCACTAGTAATAATACTAATAATATCAGCAAAATAATATGGCATCTATTATGATCCTTAAGTCTAGTCCTGTTCTGAGCCCTTTCCGAATATTAGGTCTTTAATCATCCTTATAATCTCATGAGGTACTGTTGTTATCCTCTCTTTATAGTTGAAAGCACTGAGACACAGAGAATTTCAGTGACTTATCCAAGGTCACATGGCTATTAAATGATAAAGTTGGGATTTGAACCTCAGCAAAGACTCTGCACTGCTGTGCAGTCTCAGGAGTTAAAAGATCCCAATGAGGCAGAGACACTCCTCTTGAATACTCAGTAGTTGGAAAGATGGGCAAGTGAAAGAAAAACCACAATAAAGCCTGATAAGTTTTATATTCCAGGCATCAAAGGGGGGCTAGGAAAGCATATACGTGGGACATCTTCTTTTGTTAAAATGCATTAGAAAATTCTGAACTACCTTCATTCGTGTGTTTGTTGAGTCATCTACATTTGCTTACAAAGGTATCCGGCATCGTTCCTGTAGAAACGGGGAGGTAGCAAGATGAAACGCTTTCCAGTATAAAACATACTGCAAAAGAGAAGTCTGTAAGACTGGACTCTTTTTCCAAAATGATTTTGATATTGCTTTCCTATTCCTTTACCCTGGCTAAGAAAGAGATGTTTTAGAAGATGAAAGGGGATTTTAGGGACGTAAAGACAGTGTGGCCAACCATCAGGATATTTGCCTGCTTTGAAGAAACCATTTTGAAATAATGAGGCATAATTAATGTCAGTGTTTAGGATTATGTGAAAGTTTGCCAAGATACCTGGTGCAATTCTAATGGCCAGAAATGACAGCTTGATCACAGGTATGCCAAGTAGCCATCCCATGCCTCGATGAATTTAGCAGTAAAATGAGATTAACTGTACATGTCAAGTAATAAATTAGCCTACGATCACCACCAAGAATGGCCAGCCTTCATTTCGTGCCAGGAGCTAGTCTAAGGGCCTTGCAGTTTATTGAATCCTCACTGCAAACCTGGTGAGGTAGGTATTATTATCCTCCCTGGCTTACTGATGAGGAGGTTGAGGCCCAGAGAGGTTAAACCATTTGCTGAATATCACACAGCTACGGAGTGTGAATCTGAACCCAACCATAGCGTTGTGTCACTAAAACAAGCAAATAATTACCACAGTGGAGTGGCTCCTACTGGCCTGGTGCAGCGCTAGGCACTTTCATGTGTTTAACCCCATGAAGGAAGTGTTGTGCTCGTACTACGGGTCAAGAAACTGAGACTCAGATAGGGTTAGGGAATTTTCCCAAGGGTATGTAAAACCAGGCCTGTCTGGATCCAGAGTCTATCCCCGCTAGTAACTCATTAAACTCTCTAAACCAGAAGGCGGAGTACTGTTTCCCTTTCCAGAATTGCCTTCCCCACCCCTGTTCTCCTTTGGTGCTTTCCTCTCACGCTTTGTGCTGTTATGATACATGGCTCAACAATGTGCATAATATAAAACGTGGCAACATTTTCTGAGCCCAGATTAGGTGCTGGGCGTTGTGCTAAAAGTTGCTTCCCTTTAATTACCTCCTTTAATCCTCCCAGCAACCAAATATCACAGGTACTCTTCTCAGCACCATTTTCTATATGAGGCCACTGAAGGTGAGAGGGATGCCCTTGCAGCTGTTTTGCGAAGAGTCTGGCGATGCAGTTTTCCTGCGAGAAAATGGAGCATTTTAAAGCCACACTGCATTCCCCTGCCCCGGGAATAAATCAGCCAGCTTCAGAATGCTTTTAGTTCCTGAACCTTAAAAAACACGCAATCCTGTTTTAAAATTTGTTTTTGTTTTTTTGGAAGCAGGGTGGTTTGGAGTTGCATTCTTTGCGGTGTGTTTCTTGAAAAGTGCCATTGGGCTAATCTGGTTAATTCTGGCCGCTTCCTCTTCCCCTGTCTTTCTGTGGCTCTGTCTTCTGTTCTCAGGACGGCCACCGTTGGCTTGTGTCTACTGAAGGAACAAGTGGATGGGGGGTTGGGGGTGGTGGTGGGGGGGCAGGGTGCTGGGGCCCTGGGAAACTCATTTGCATACTTCTTGTTACAAAGGCCGACCACATCCTGGTTAAGACAATGTGCTGCCTGATAAACAGACTGCATCCCCCAGTGTCTGCCTGGAGCTCTGCCAGCGTGTGGTCCGCCTTTGTCACAAGGTGCTGTTTATTCTGCCTGGAAGTCCAAGGACAGGACAACCCAGCTAAATGAACCTTTTATTCCTCCCATTCTCTGGCAGGAATTCCTTGGGTCAAAAATATTTATTAATATTAGATTAAGGGAGAGGCATCCAGAATTCGCCAAAGAAGCTTCCCCCGCACTGTGGAAAACCTATAAAAGGTTTTGACCTTCCTTTCTGGCTATAAATGCTTTGGGGATTGGGGGAACTAGGGAACTTGGAAGATACAGTGCAAGCGCAACATAAAGATCAAGGTTTGCCAAGATTTTGTGTTGATAAATATTTATTTCCACATCTGTTTTCGATGTGCTCCCTTTCTCTTTTCCTTCCCCTCCCAACCCAACAACACCCAGACCAAAGGAAGTGGAGGCTTAAACAATTCATTGATGACTGCAGCACAGGTTGTTTAAGAATCTGGACAACAGAGTCCTAGTTTCTCCATTCTCCCTGCAATTTGGTAAATTAAAAAAAAAAAAGATTTTGAGATGCAGTCTCATTTATGGCAGTTAAGGTAAGAAATCTTGCTCTGCGACCCTCTTATTGGTTTTTCTTTTTAACGCCCCTAAGAACAATTCAACATTTCCTGCTCTGCTTAAAGTGTTTTCAAATCTAAACATGGGACGTATTTTAAGATAGCTTTTAACCGCCAATTTTATTGGTGACTGTTATCACTGAAAGGAAGGTACTCTGTGACACCCGAGTTGTTTTAATAGTTTTAATCAATAATTCCTATAAACAGACTTTGTCTTGGGAGTAGAATACGCAGCTATTTCCTCTCTGCACTTACAGTGACCTCTTAAATATATTACAGCCCCTCATCTGTAGCTAGTTCCACATGTGTAGTGAAGACTTTCAGTAAAGTATTGACCTTACCTCCTGGAGGTCTTCATGGAGGATGTGGCTTGAGAGGATGTTGCTTGAGACAATGTTGCAGAACAGTTTGGAAAAGATGCCAGGTGGCATTTTGAAGGATTACCACCACTTCTGATAAGGCCTCTGAAGAGATTTCTGGCAGCTGAAGAACAATAACGTGCTAGAGATTGATAATTTTGTGGTTTAGAAGCTAAATACTTGCACGTGGTGAATATCAAGGTTGACCGTGAAGATGAAAATTAGACCTAGATAGAAAACCTTGTGAAGGATAGCCTATAGGGGAGACAGTTATCCGAACAACATCAACTTTTCTAGATGAGGAAAGATCACTAAACTTTAGTGAATGGTTTTTCCTTTTTTTACATCACACCAGTCCTCAAGATTCAGGGTCAGCTGCAGCTGGGAGTTTACCAAGGATGATAAGCTGATTTCTACTCCAAAGAGGCAGTTGTAAAAAGAGCAGCCTTGATCAAGGGGGCCTGTGACAGCACCATGAGTTTTTGAATGAACACGCTTTCCTGTTTGTTGGCTGTGTGGCTTTGGGCATGTTTCTTAACCTATCTGAGCTTCAGTTTCCTCATCTGTAAAATAGAGATACGAATACCTACCTACTTTGCGGTATTTGGTTGTGAGCAGTAGATATTTATCATATAACAAGGTCTGGCAAAACAGTCAGCCCTCAGCAAATACTATTTGTTTCCCTTCCTATCTCCCTCCCTTGCTCTCCTTTGTTTGCACTTGCTTAACAGGTACTTGAGGTTGGGTGTTTACTTCTTTGAGTCTCACTTCTAAAATGAGAACTTAAATTTCTAGGACCCTCCTGCTTCTGAATTTGTATAGTGCCATGAAGTATGAAAGGAAATATTTGCAGTCCACTATCAGGAGTGTTAATCAACAAAGACATGGTTTTTGCGCGCTGAGGTGCACCACCGTCAGACGGTGCTGGGATGATTCCTCCTTTGTTCTGTTGAGTAGCACCTTCATACTGAATTTCATAGAATCTTGGAGTTTGGCCATTTCATACTCTCTTTGGAATTGTTGAGGATTCAAGTTGTGGGATGGTGAGCTCTCTGTTGGTAGAATAGTTGCATAGTCTACAACCCTTCTCCAGTTTCTGGTTTTGCTCTGGAAGACCTTTAGCATCACAGAGCTGAGGAGATCCCTGAAGGTCAGAAATAGGTATTTTAGTCTCTGTAATCATGGTGATCAACAGACTGCCCGGTAGGTAGTAGGCGCTGTCAGAGTTGTGAAATGAATAAATCAAGTTGATATCATTTATTGACCACCTACCTAAGCCAGAGGTGGTGCCAGAGCTTTATTTACAGGATTGTATTGATCACGATACAAATCAAGGACAAATCATGTAGCAATTTTTGTCTTATACTTTGGAAAGGTAGATGTAAGAAGGCTGTCCACTACCAGATTTCTTCACTCTGCTTTCCTGTATCCTCAGCCCCAGGGAACTCTGATGACGTGTCACACCTTGATCTGATATTTGAAAGGGCTCTAGGCATTTAGAATGCATGTATTTTATTCCTTCGATATCCAGTGCCACGGTGTGATCTCCTCTCGAAGATGTTTCACGTCCTGCTGTAGCTGTAGCCTGTTCTTGTAGGATCCTGTGTGCTTATGTCCTTTGTTGTTTCCAGAAGCCCCCGTTATCTCTGGATTATCTGAGGGACAGTGTTGTTATCTGGCTGGCAGCCTCTTGGAGATTTGATTGCTCTTTAGCATCTCTACCAGAGGGTGGAAGACGGAAAGCAAAAAATGCTGAGACTCAAACCAGTGCGTTTTGCTACTGGGTTACAGTTCTGGTAAATGACTGGACCAGAAGAGAACATTGAAGTTGTACGGTTTCCATAGCCGTTTGGCCCATTTCCCAAAGGTTTTGCTGGCCAGCGGGTTTGAGGCTAGGAAGTGGCTAGGGTGTGGTTTGTGGTTTCAGAGCTGGATGTTGCCTCTCTCCTCAGAGAAGATGGAATAAAGTCTATAGGTCATTCCTATGTTTGGAAAGCAGTTGACCAGATGTATACATATAGTTATCACTGGAACATCACATGCGGGGTTTGTGTGCCAGCAGTGTGGCTGGGTATAGAAGGTGGCATGAGGGCTGGTTGTGGTTGTTTTCATCCCAAGTTTTTTGACATTTGGGGCATGGGACAAAAGTATCTAGTTTTGGTTTGGCATTCTGTGACTATCCAGTGGGGTTATTTTTTCTTTCCTCCTCTTTTATGGGGTAGTTTAAGGTTTAGATTTTCTTTTTTTAACCACAGAATCTAATTTAATTGTGGTATTTAAAAAATTATTTTTTGTATATGCGCCCAGAGCTTTTTGGGTTATTGGTAAACTTTAAAAAAATACCACAGTGCATGTAAACATATATAATTTAAGAACCAGTCATGACTGAGGCCTATGACATCCTTTGGAAAATTCTTACTCGAGAACAGTTCTAATTAACAAGATATTTTCTGGTTTCCTTGTTGCATGCTTTATTAATAATAATGCTGTTAGTCAGATAGAATCTTTTTTCCTCCTGGGATTTAATTTTTTCCTATTCCCTTTCTCAAGAAATAATTCTATTGCAATTATCTTTAATAAAAAAGTGGTAAACTTATGATAACAAACAACTAACATGATAGAGATAAGAACGATTGGATTCTTAAAAAGTAGGAATAGTGCAGATGTTCTTTTATAATAAACTCACTGAAAATGAACTACAGGGAAACCTCATTAAACTGCAATTGGTTTATGCAAAAGAATCTTACAATTTAAAGAATATGCTCTTACCCGCATTAACTAGATTCCCTGACTATTGCTGTTGTTGCTGTTGTTTTTAAATAAGGATATTGGATAACTCGCTTGGCTATTCAGAACTGTTTTGTTTTTCCTGTCATGTGAATTCCAGGTTAAGACAGTTTCATTCTTTTAAGTAGTGAGGAGACTAATGTCTGAGTGAAATGCTGATAAAATTTGCTGCATATTTCTAACTGTGCTTTGGACCACAGTGAACAAGAGTGGCTAGGCTGTGAAATTTTGGTATTCAGAGGAAATGGTGACCTGATTCTTTATTCTTCAACACGTCGGGGTCTAGGGAAGAAAACGTTGTGCTGAGGAAAGATGAGATTGCAGCTCAGCACCAAGATTGCAGCTCAGCACCAAGATTGCAGCTCAGCTCTAAGATTGCACCTCAGCTCTAAGACTGCAGCTGAGCTCTAAGATTGCAGCTCAGCACCAAGAGTGCAGCTCAGCACTAAGATTGCAGCTCAGCACCAAGATTGCAGCTCAGCACCAAGACTGCAGCTCAGCTCTAAGACTGCAGCTCAGCACCAAGACTGCAGCTCAGCACCAAGATTGCAGCTCAGCTCTAAGACTGCAGCTCAGCACCAAGACTGCAGCTCAGCACCAAGATTGCAGCTCAGCACTAAGATTGCAGCTCAGCACCAAGATTGCAGCTCAGCTCTAAGACTGCAGCTCAGCACTAAGAGTGCAGCTCAGCTCTAAGACTGCAGCTGAGCTCTAAGATTGCAGCTCAGCTCTAAGACTGCAGCTCAGCATCAAGATTGCAGCTCAGCTCTAAGACTGCAGCTCAGCACCAAGACTGCAGCTCAGCACTAAGACTGCAGCTCAGCACCAAGATTGCAGCTCAGCTCTAAGACTGCAGCTCAGCACCAAGAGTGCAGCTCAGCTCTAAGACTGCAGCTCAGCACCAAGATTGCAGCTCAGCACCAAGACTGGAGCTCAGCACCAAGAGTGCAGCTCAGCACCAAGACTGCAGCTCAGCACCAAGATTGCAGCTCAGCACCAAGATTGCAGCTCAGCTCTAAGACTGCAGCTCAGCACTAAGATTGCTGCTCAGCACCAAGATTGCAGCTCAGCACTAAGATTGCAGCTCAGCACTAAGACTGCAGCTCAGCACCAAGATTGCAGCTCAGCACCAAGATTGCAGCTCAGCTCTAAGACTGCAGCTCAGCACCAAGACTGCAGCTCAGCTCTAAGACTGCAGCTCAGCACCAAGATTGCAGCTCAGCTCTAAGACTGCAGCTCAGCACCAAGATTGCAGCTCAGCTCTAAGACTGCAGCTCAGCTCTAAGATTGCAGCTCAGCACCAAGAGTGCAGCTCAGCACCAAGAGTGCAGCTCAGCACTAAGATTGCAGCTCAGCACTAAGATTGCAACTCAGCACCAAGATTGCAGCTCAGCTCTAAGACTGCAGCTCAGCTCTAAGACTGCAACTCAGCTCTAAGATTGCAGCTCAGCTCTAAGACTGCAGCTCAGCACTAAGATTGCAGCTCAGCTCTAAGATTGCAGCTCACCACCAAGATTGCAGCTCAGCTCTAAGATTGCAGCTCAGCACTAAGATTGCAGCTCAGCACCAAGATTGCAGCTCAGCACCAAGATTGCAGCTCAGCACCAAGATTGCAGCTCAGTTCTAAGATGTAAGATGCACACAGTGAGTGAATCTCTGGGTGCATGCACCATAGCGTTTGGTTGCCTTTTTAACTTCAAGCATGGAAATGTATTTGAGGTATTTATTTATTTTATTTTATTTGGCCAGGGAATTTGTGTTATAAAATTATTATAAACTTATTTAATTATTGTAAATTATTGTGTTAGCAAAATTATTTACCCCCATGTCAACTGATCGCTCAAAAATGAATTAAGCTTGTAATATTTCTTGGCGCTCTTTTATGCTGTAGCCCTAGAAACTGAGAACTTCTCAAGGCTTTGAGAAAGTTATACTTGATACAACAGAGCAACATACAGTGCTAGTGTCAGCATAATTTCTGGAACTCCTTCCTACAATACCAAAGAATTTAAAAGTATGTTTACTTTGTAAGTGCTAAAAATAGTGTCTAAAACATGGATAGCAGTTATTCATTGATGTTATTATGAGAAATAATAAAATGCATAGGAAAACAAGATATTTACAATGTATATTTACTTAATGTTCAGTACATGTAAGCCTGAACTCACTCTCTAGCACAGGAGTTTTAGTATGTTCCAGGAGGTATGTCTCTCCTGTTGAAAGGCTGTCTTCCCCAGACACCACTTCCTTGGAAAGAGGTTTTGTGTGTGATAATATGGTAGTGGATCAGAGTATTAGCCGCCTTTGCTATGGTGTGACCACCACTCTTTTAAACATTTCTCTGCCCAACTTAATGTGCATCAGGGTTGGGGAAAGAGGTGGCAGTCATAGGTTATCATAAATATTAGAGAGAGATTGATCTTTCACAGTGAAGTATTGTTAGTCTTTTTTTTTTTTTTTTTTTTTTTGTGGTACGCGGGCCTCTCACTGTTGTGGCCTCTCCCGTTGCGGAGCACAGGCTCCCGTACGCGCAGGCTCAGCGGCCATGGCTCTCGGGCCTAGCCGCTCCGCGGCATGTGGGATCTTCCCAGACTGGGGCAGGAACCCGCGTGCCCTGCATCGGCAGGCGGACTCTCAACCACTGCGCCACCAGGGAAGCCCCGTATTGTTAGTCTTGAATGTGTGGCTGAAGGAAGTTGTAGGACTTCTAGCCTCTTCTCCTAGGTCTTCATTCTGCTCAGGATGGTCAATGTCTGTTGTGGAATATCCTCTAAACTGGAGAAAGGCTTAATGACCTTTTGTAGTTCTTAATTCAGTTCTTTCTATGTCACCAAGTTGTCAAGGAGCAACTTTACCATGATGTCTAAACTTTTCAATTTTTAAAGTATAAATAGTCATAGTAAGTTAATAGTAAGAGATTTTAGAAAAAAAAATAAGTTAAGAAAAATGAGTAGAATTTTGCAAAGTAGTTTAGCTGGGTCAAGGTTTATAAAATCCACATTGTGGGTTCTTAGGGAGTATTAAACAATGTTGGATAATAGAATGGACCTCCATCTAGTTTGGAATGCTAATGAAAGAAACTGATGTTTATTGGTTGCCTGCTATGAACCAGGAACCTTGCAGGGTCCTTATATGTACTTGTGTATTTAATCCCTTGAGGTGGTCTTACTACGTCTATTTTAAAGATGCAGTAACTGAGATCTGTAAAACTTTAACCAAGTTTCCCAGGTCACACAAGTAGTAAGTGGCAAGCCAATCTTTCGTGAAAACCCATGCCTACAGTCTGTTTTTCTAGAATTCCTAGGTCTGAGCTGCTAGTGAAATAGATGAATCTGGTAAATTTATAGCCTTAGATATTTAAGTAAATTCCCTATGGGTGCAATTATAAAGCAGCATTCCACTCAACACAGATATTTACATACTCCTTCCCATCTGCCTCTCCTCTAATCAGTCAACTAGCCTGGTCCTGGGATTCCTCCTCCATGAAGTATGTTAGATTGATCTTCTCCTCTCTATTGCAAAAGCTAAAATGCTATTCAGGCCCTTCAAACGTATCACTTGAATGGTTAACTGGTAAATTAATATACTGAACCACCACTTCCCTTAAGTCATCCAGTGTCTCCCGGTTGCCAGCAAATAGGTCAAAACTCCTAAGGACGGCATTGAAGGATTATATAATCTGTCTCCAGATTGCCTTTTCAGAATCCTCTACCACCACCCCTATATCAGGACCTGGATCCAGTGTTGCCAAGTGGTCTCCCTACATCTCTACCTGGGCGTGACGCTGTTTCTCCTGCCTGTTCACAGCTTAATAAACTTGACCATTCTGACTCCAGTTCAGATCCTAGTTCTTTTCTAAAGCTGCCGTATTTCTGAGGTCTAGAGTTCTTTCTTACTTAGGCCACCTCTTGTTAAACCAATCATTTGGCCATTACCACTTACTGCGAGGCACTGAGAAGAGAACCGGTTTGACTATGACCCTTTTACTTATTGTCTGTGTGACCTTTGGCAGGCCATTTAATATGTAAGACTCAGTTTCCTTAAATACGAAATGGGTTATGGTTCGGAACTATCCCCATTTGACCTCCCATGGGGAAACTTCTTTTCTTTATGGCTCAGTTCCTAAAGTTGTAACATGGAGATAATAAGAGTAACTAACAGAATTGGTGTGACAATTAACTGTGCATTAATCAGGATGAGTGAGGTTATTTTACCGGAAAAACCAAACCCAAATCTTAGTGTCTTTTGTTTTTTTAAAAAAAATTTATTTATTTTTGGCTGAGTTGCGTCTTTGTTGCTACGCACAGGCTTTCTCTACTTGTGGCGAGTGGGGGCTACTCTTCGCTGCAGTGCACAGGTTTCTTATTGCGGTGGCCTCTCTTGTTGCGGAGCCGGGCTCTAGGCGTGCGGGCTTCAGTAGTTGTGGCACGAGGGCTCAGTAGTTGTGGCACGAGGGCTCAGTACTTGTGGTCGCGAGCTCTAGAGCACGGGCTCTAGAACGCAGGCTCAGTAGTTGTGGCGCATGGGCTTCGATGCTCCACGTAAGTGGGATCTTCCCAGACCAGGGCTCAAACCCATGTCCCCTGCATCGGCAGGGAGATTCTTAACCACTGCGCCACCAGGGAAGCCCAATCTTAGTGTTTTAAAACCACAAAATTTTATTTCTTGCTCACACTCCGTGTCCATATCAGGCTGGCAGGAACTCTGCTCTACAATGTTCATATTCAGGGACCTTGAATGTTCATATTGCTGGAACTGTCACTAACTGGAATAGCACAGTCAATGTGGCAAGAGGAAGGGGATGGAGTGAGCTGTGCATTAGTTCTTAGAGCTGCTGCTCAGAAGTGATATGCATTTCAATAGCCAAAGCAAATCTCATGCCCCAGCTAACTTCAAAGAGGCAGGGAGGAACAATCCCACCAAGTGCTCAGAAGAACGAGGCCCAGAGTCATCTGGGAATGGCACTAATCATGGTCTTACCTTGTGTCATGGGGCCATTTTCTCATGGTACAGTTCATGTTTTATCTGCCCTTCTATGACATAGCCTCCTTGGTTTCAGAATGAGGGCTGTGTTTTCTGCCCTCCTTTCCCTACAATGATCAGCATAGATCCTCAGTACATGTTTCACTGAATAGAGGACTACGCCAAGTGGTTTCTCCCCAATGCTAGGGAGCATTTTAGGTTTTAAGTCCCAGGATTTGCTTTTATATGACGAAAAGTCTTAGGTAGAATGACTTCCCTGGTGGCGCAGTGGTTAAGACTCCACGTTCCCAATGCAGGCGGCCCAGGTTCGATCCCTGGTCAGGGAACTAGATCCCACGTGCATGCTGCAACTGAGTTCGCATGCCACAACAAGGAGCCTGCGTGCTTCAACTAAGACCTGGTACAACCAAATAAATTAAGAAAAAAGAAAGTCTTAGGTAGCATTTACGTAATGCAGAACCAACGTGAGGTCTCTGAAAGACCTTACTGTCTCCTGCTGTCTTTTGGCTTGAGCCATATGGAAATCTAGACTGCGGACTCGATGCATCAAGAGAAGTGCTCCTTTGAAATGTCACTTCCTTTTCTAAAGAACCGTTGCCAAAGGCCAGGATTAATTTCTAATTTTCAGTTGCAGATCACCCGCTGGGTAGTCTGAAGTCGTATTATCAACATCTTATTTGCTTTTTCTTTTCTAATTATGTAAGACATTTATATTTGTTATGGAAAAGTTAGCAAATATAGATGGACAAAAAGAAAAAAAAAAACCATAAAAGGGAAAATTACCCCAAAGGAAAACATCTTATTTCTCATCTTGAGTTAATATCTTTTAAACAAAACACCATATACTCTTTCATTGCTGTAGTGAATGTTTCTTACAACACTGATCAATTAACATACTGTGTTATAGTTTCTGTCACTACACTGTAAATTTACAGACAGTAAATTTACATCATAAGCTTGGCCTGATGTTTTCAAAGAAATTCCTTTTTATTAAACAAATTTTAAACAATACATAACAACTGTCTTTCTCTGACTTAGAATTACAAATCCCAGATGCAAGCATGGCTTTTTAAAAGTCACGAAAACAATCTTTAAGTAAACAAAAAGAAGTGGGTTGCAAGGAAGCGGTTCCATGAGTCTGTGGCTTGATGTGCTCCAGGGATGAGAGAGGCATTACTAAAAAATCAAGATGCTCTGAAAGAAATGGGCAAAGGGGCGTCTCCTCTCTTGTTGGGGGCCCTTGACAGGGTGCCAAGGTTGGAAAATGAGTAACTTTACTGCTGTCAGAGCCATTGGAGGAGCCCGAGACGCGGGAGTCCGTGTTCCAGGCATCCACTGCCTTTGGTCTATTTGATCAGCAACCTCAAACTGTAAGTCAGAGAGCTGGCTGGCCACGGGGAGACGAGGTGCTGGTGGGCGTTCCCTCTGATCTGACGCCATGATGCTTTTCTCCCATGGCCACCCTTGGATCAGAACCTCAGTGGGTAAATGGTGTGATCTTTTTGGGAAACTGGATCCCTGTTCTCTCAGGGCCTCTTCTCTCCTCCCGGCCAGTGGGGAGAATTTACTGCCTTCAATTCCTTTTAAAGAGGACACGTTGTGGGCTGGATTCGGGGGTACTAGCCTCACTGCGTAGACATGGCACGTTGAGACTGATTAAATCAACACAGAAATGGTATATGAAATGAAATGAAAATGTAAGCTGAGGGGCCTGGGTAAGATGACAACCTTACAACCTGGGTAAGGTAACAACAACCAATGCATTAAAGATGTTTAATGCATTATAAGATAGTGTCATTATGACTGTTATTAACTCCGTCTTCTAGACAAGGAAACTGAGGCAAGCACAGGTTAAGACTCTTGCCCCAAATTACATGAAAATGATTTCTCAGTTTCCTTGGAGCTCAGTATTACATGGTGAATGGTCTACGTTTTCTTTCCTATAAACTCAACTAATGCTATTTCCTGCCTTTCTCTCCCTCAAGGCCTGTATTTTCACCTCCACACCTTCTGTCTCCCCATAGTGCTGTGAGTATGCCATGAGTCTTAGTATCTGGGCCCCTTTGTTAGTATATTGTCCTTTCCCATTCTCACTACTCTTTATTTGCTTAGATTCTATCTTTTTCTCAGCCTTCCCTGGTCCGTCCAGCCCACAGAGATCTCTGTTACCCGAAAAGCTCCTCTGGCATTTGTTAGCTGTAGTACTTCTTTAGGGCTTACCGAGTGCCTAGTAGTGGAAGTTATCTTTGTATAAGTTTATGTGCCAAACCCAAATCTACACTGTAAACTCCTACAAGGCAGAACAACCTTGCGTATAGCAAGCTTCAATGAACACTAGCGCTTTATCTCATACTTTATGATGTACTTTTCCTCCTAGATAAATACACGTAGAGTACTGTGGATTCTGTAACCTCTGAAAGGAATGGCCATATGATTAATATCATTATTCATGTTGACGTAGTCCATTCAGGAAGCAATCAGAGGAGACGCTAAATTGAAAACCTGAAGCTTGGGAAATACTTATCCTAGCTTCATGTTATTTAGTATTTCTTCAATAACTGAAAAGGATTTATGGATTTAACGGCATATACCAAGATTTATAACTCCTGTACACTTTATTTTGTGGCATGTGCTTAAGCATCAGTGAATTGAAATCACGGACCAGAAAATCAAGCAACATATACTGTTCTGTTTCCTCGAAGTCAGGCTTCTCCCCTGGAGTTGAGCCCCTATTGAATGCTAACTCTATGTCCATTTCATCAAAGCCTTCTTCAATCCTTTTTTAGACAGAAATAAAGATCTGGATAAAACCCAACTATCTGCAACTTAATCCTGTTGATTTCAAAACCCTTAGCACAAAAGGAAAATAAGGCTAAGTAACTTAAGGCACATGCATTCTGCATATGTTTTCTCCAAAGATACAGGGTCTCGGGTCTTAAAAGACTTAAGCCTGAAGTTTGCAACTTTGATAATAAAGGCTGTTTTGTGTTTCAACAGCATCTGATGTTTAAAGATTAATCTGTCTCTAAATCCATCCTGAGGAGAGCCCAGATGTAGTAAATAGAGATGATTCAACCAACTTTATGGGGAAGGATTGGAATTTTGCCTCAAATCCTACCCTTCGGAGACAAAAATCTCCAGTTTGGCAACATACATTGATAAAAATAAGTGAATAATTTCTAAATCTCCATTTCCCTTTGGTTTGTAGAGACAGTCTTAAAATTAGTTAATTGCCAATAGGCAGATGATTAAAAGGTGCTGCAAGGATTTGAATTAATGGACGAAAGGCAGCAAGAGGTAGGAACAGAGCCTGAAAAGAAAGGACAGATAGTGAATATTTTTCTGAAGAATACATAGCTGTGTTTTTTTTTTGTTTTTTTTTTTTTTTTGGTTTTCTTCCTTCAAACATACCAGTTCACAGGATAATCATCATCACAGCCGTTTACATTTACATAATGCTTTACCACTCGCTTTCACAGATTTTTATTCCCACTTGATCAGAGGGTGCCTGCTTTGTGCTGAGTGCCTAATCTTGAAATAAATCATTTCCTATATGAGGATTTAAACAGGTCTTTTGGATAAAAAGTGCATTACATATTTATGAGCACTGATTTCAAGAATCATTTTGAAAGAACTATTGATGTTGCTTTATATTAGAAATCTGAACTTAATCCCATTTGATTCATCCTTGGTTTTATTTTCCAGAGGTTCCAAATCATGTTTGTAAATCCCTCAGGGTCCATTTCCTCCGTGTAAGAGGAAAAACGTTTAGGTGCATGTCAGGAGTTTACGAACCTTCTGCCACTAGTCTCATTATATTGGGAAAATCAATTTTCTGAAATTAAAACGGCAGTCCATTTTTCGAGGCAATCATGATGATGATAATGATGCTAATAAAATGTAGGGGTTCTAATTCAGTACAGCAGGAGAGAGGAGATTATAGTCTGTTAAAACAGTCCTTTGATGTCTGCTGTGAAGAGGGATTCCAGAAATGGTTCTCACTTTTATCATGCATTATTCCTTGAGTGTCCTTGATTTATTTTTTTATTTAGAGGTTGTTTATAAGGGTTACTGCCACTAAACTAGTTGTTTCCTTCATGATCAAATCCCCAAGAATCTAGGAGAAAAGACAATTGCATGTCACTGAAATTATTTTTTAAGCCCCTGGGAAGAGAAAGAAAAAATAGTATAATCATTGTTTACTGATTGCTACAATTCAACTCCACTCAAAGATTTTGCTTTTTTAAGTTAAAAAAAAAATTACTAGGGGAAGGCCTTTTTTTTTTTTCCTCTTTAAAGAAACAAGAGGGGAAAAAAAAAAAAAAGAAAAAATGAAAGCAGGGGCCGCTTTGCAAGGCTACTGGTGCCTGAGTAGAATTGTTAACTGGTTCCCTCTCTCTGTGCTGGGCTGTCTGTATTCACTGTATCACAAGCTTGAAGCCAGACCTCATTTGACTGAGCCAAAAAATGGTCCTTTTGTTGCTGTTTTTTCCCCTAGTGTCATCTCTCATGGTTGCCTGGGCAACCAGTGTGTATCCTTTCAGCATAGGTTACTGGGCCCCAGGAAGGAAGTGCTCCAGTGCTGGCCTGCTATTTTTATAGAACCGTTACATAATACAATCTATTAAAACTTCCTCTTGGTGTTTTATTGCACAAAGGGGAAATTAAGTTTGATGACTCCTAAATGTTGGACGGAGGATGTCAGGTGACTTGGACTGTTTGGCTCGGGCCACATAGCAACAATATTCCTATATTCAATTCAAGGAGAACCAATATACAAGCATGCCCTTGGCAATGATCGCCTGCCTGCGGATCACTGGAGGAAACTGAGCCCTCAGCTGCTCGAGGGTGCAAGTGTTGTCAAAGTGCACAATGCTCCCTCTCTGGTAGGATGGCAGCGGACAATGAAACCCTATTCACAGCTAAGGGCAATGGGAATTTTAAAGGTGTAGCACATATGCTTTTAATAGGCGGGATGATTACTGGAAAAGAGAATTGGATTGAAAGGCAGAGGACCAGGATTCTCTTCCCAGAACTGCCACTTCGGCATTGCGTGAAAGCTATGCGCGCACCGCTGTTCCCCCACGGTCGGGTGTGCTGCTGGTCACTCTGAAGTGGTCCCAGGCAGGGGCATCAGGAGCGAGAAGGCGCAATGGCTAACTGGCTTTTTAGTGGAGAGCACTGAAGGCCACAGAGCCCTTTTGCATTGGCAACACAACTTCAGGGATTCTCCACTTGCTACAGGACCAATAGGGTGTGCAAGCTCTTAACTCTTCCCCCTACCCCACCTTACTTAGGGGTTACAGTTGACTACCTGTCTGAATTAAACCAGGTCCCAGTGTACAGTGGGCTCAGAAGACCTGTCCTGACCTTTCCATTCCTGGAGCAGAAATGAACCCTTTAACCCCCGGGAGAGACTTATGGCCACAAGTGACCTGAGATTGAGGTTCCTAGGACTAGAGAGGGTCTGAGCTGGGTACTTTCTCCTGTCTCTTCAAAATCTTCCTCTGCGGCTTTCTTCACTCCCATCACCTCAACTAAAACTTGAGGCGCCTGACTCTTAACTCGGTGTCTCCAGCCTGCTTTCCTTCCGGGCTCATCTGTCCTGTATTCCCAGCTGCCTGATGGAGATCTTTTTCTGGCTGTCTCACTTTACCTTGGGCTCAACGTAGCTAAGGTGAAACACAAATCTTTTGTTTCCCAACCCAGGACCCTTGCTGTCCCCTGGTTTCCGTGAATAACTGATTTCAGAGAATGTGAAATGTTGCTGATCATCTAGTCCAATCTTTTCATTAATTAGAGGAAGCAGATGAGGCCGAAGAGGTTAAGTGATTTGTTCAAGGGGAGTTGAGAACAGAGGGAAGACCTCTGTGTGCTGGATCCCCACTCCCTGGCACCCAGGCTTGATGTCTCTAGGAATTTTGCACCCTCTTCCCTCACCAGGTCTTATCAGTCTTTCTTTCATGATCTCTCATAATCCAGTCTTTATTTCCCATTTCCACACCTGCCACCATAACTGAGGTTCTTATTTGCCTCAAACTTAGACTATTTTAGTTTCCTAATGGGTTGCTGCCTTTAATCTCTACCCCTTGAGTCAATATTGTATTTGACCTCTGGAAAAACCTCACAACTTTATCATGTCACTTTATTATGCAGACACTTTTGCTTGTTTACATTCAAGCCTGAATTTAACTCTCCATAATCTGACCCTCCCACCCCCAACTTGCATTTGTAGCTTTATCATCCATCCCAATCAGTGGCCCTCTGTTCAGTAAGGTTTATTTTATTGGCCATCCTTTTTTTCCACAGGTCAGAGATTCATGGACTGTTTTCCTTTTTTCTTTTTCTTTTTCTTTTTTTTTTTTGCGGTACGCGGGCCTCTCACTGTTGTGGCCTCTCCCATTGCGGAGCACAGGCTCCGGACGCGCAGGCTCAGCGGCCATGGCTCACGGGCCTAGTTGCTCCGCGGCATGTGGGATCTTCCCAGATCAGGGCTCGAACCTGTGTCCCCCGCATTGGCAGGCAGATTCTCAACCACTGCGCCACCAGGGAAGCCCCAGACAGGATGATTTCTGATGAAGTATTCCCAACCCTATTCTCTAGGGCTTCCGGAAAATTGAAAAGGATACGGAGTTGATAGAATCGTAATGAATATTTTGCTCAAAACTTCAGTCCCTCATTCAGAACACTTCACTGAGTGTCTCTATTATGCCCAAGCAGTAACCAAGCAAGATACAGCCCCTGCTGCGTGGGAGCTTATTAAGAGCAGAAGGCAGGCGTTACATAAAAATTACATAGCCATTAACTACATGATTACACAAAGAACTAATTTATCACAAATGTTTTAAGGGCTCTGGACCCTAAGTGAGAGTGCATGAGAGCAAAGAATGGCGGGGGGTGGAGGGAGGTGAGGGCAGGGCAGCCTGGGATTTAATATAGTCTGAGAGGCAAAGGAGAATTTTCTGAGGAAGTGACAAGAGGGGTCGGAGAAGCCAAGGGAGTGGTAAGGGGGAAGGAAAGGTCTACCCAGGCTGAGGGAACAGGGTGGTGAAAGCCTCTAGAAGCAAGGATCTAGCTGCTGAGCAGCACCTGACTAAAAGGCTGCAAGGCTGAGCCCTGAGACTCTGGGGGAAATTATACTGTATATACAAAAAGTTTTGGGAAGCCCCCCCATGATAGCACTCCATCTCTCTGTAGGCTTTACAGTCTATAACAAGTCAAATTCTTTTGTTTTTAGGGGAATCCTTCCATGTGGTAAAATTTCTACTCAGAAATTTTTAATTTATAATTTATAAATTTCTACAAATAATTGTGCATCAGTAACAGTGTTTACTTTCTTTGTTTTAAAGATATAATGATTTAGGGGATTGGGTTGAGCTTTCCTCAAACCCCTGGCTTGGGCAGTAAAGCTACATTTCTTATGATTTCTTATCCTAGGAATTTGACCTTATTTTTCCTTTGGGAAGAAGTTTCTTTAAAAGTGTAAACTCAGTTTCATTAACTAGCTGGTTCACTCTGGAACAGTGGACTCGGGAACTTCTAATTGTTTAACTTATATTCATTAAAATAAGCAAACATGGCCCCTTAGATAAGGTGATGAAAGCAACCTTTTATTTCTATAAATTCAATTGAGTAATAGAAGAAAGTATAAGATACAGGAAAGGTAGCATTTTAAAACTTGAAGATATTATTTAACATTTTTTTTCTTAAAAACTTTGACCTAAAAAAGCTGCTCTGTGTAGAAGGGGAAAATAATAGAGCTGGAATGCTGTACGTGACTCTGTTCTATTAATGTAAACAGGAAGGATGGAGAACATTTTCATTTTTTCTTTCCCTTTGGCAAGCTCTCAGCTCAGCTTCCTATGGGTGGAAATGGGCAATAAATAGCAGGGTATCCAGTGGCCTCTTTCTAGACCTCCTGGTTACTAGCATTGGCAAGAACTTCACTCCCCTTTTCTTTCTTCTTATTTTTAGAGTGTTGACTTTTTTCTTTCTCAGGGTTGAGAGTAAGGCAAGGGCCTGTCATTATCAGAGAGTGAGGTGAACCACAGAGACTGGTTTCCCAGGAATCGGCACCCAGCTGCCAACCTGGTGGGTCAGAGTCATCATCTTTAGTACCGCGGGTGGTTTTCCTGTGAAAGTGAGACTTCCTTTAAATCTCACACACACACACACACACACACACACACACACACACACGAGTGGTATGCATCCCCCCCCCCCATCTGTTAATCGGAGAAAATATACCTCTTGTCCTATTCTCTTCTGCAAAGAATTCTCTCTGAGTTGAACTGTAAGCAAAATGCTAAGTAATTTCTGAAGATGAGAAATCGTTACATTTTTTTTTCTTGTGTTTCATGGTGATCCACCAAATACTTTTCTGTGGTTTTGACTAAAGGACAGGATTTCCCTTCTGCTAATGAGAAGAAAAAATAATCTCTGGTTTTAAAAAGGCTTTGGAATTCTTGAAAGAAATTGTTGCAGTATTGGACATTTCAGCCAGCCTAAGCTATTGGGGGAGCTCAAAGGTGGGAAACAACAAGAATAATAATAGTTTTCTGGTTGATGACAGTTCACCTTTAACAATCTTTAGGTGTAATCCAGTTACACTTAAATATAGTGTTGCTATAAGGATATACCAAAAATATGGTAGAGTTACAATTCTTTGTTCTCATTGGAAGAAAAGAGAACTTTATCTTTGTGGGGTAGTTCTTCATTTGGGGGCAGGTGCTTTGTTTTCAGGCAAACTGGGCAGAATCCACTCATCCATTTTTTTTTCAAGTTAAAATGCAACAGTCCTTTTGCAATGACCTTGGATTCTGTAACTAGATGTGCACCTATAGGGCCTGGCATCTTGAGCTTGATCATTCTCATCTCCTGGCTGGAGGGTCATTGCTTCCTCAGTTATGTCTCCCAGCTGCTAGTTCAGTCTTACGAGGTATTTGAACATCATCTGAGAAGCTGCAGTAGAGAGCTGTGAAATAATTAAATATTTGATGTTTTGGTGGGCCTAGAGGTGAAGAATGTGTTTTCCTGTCCAGGTAAGAACATGATCGTTTCACATGGAGGTGACAGGATATGTTGCCTCTGCCTTCTGGGGGCTGGGAGTTGTAGTTTAATGGGTGTCTGGTATTATGTTTTAAAATACCACTGTCGGGCTTCCCTGGTGGCGCAGTGGTTGAGAGTCCGCCTGCCGATGCAGGGCACACGGGTTCGTGCCCCGGTCCGGGAAGATCCCACATGCCGCGGAGCGGCTGGGCCCGTGAGCCATGGTCGCTGAGCCTGCGTGTCTGGAGCCTGTGCTCTGCAACGGGAGAGGCCACAACAGTGAGAGGCACGCGTACCGCAAAAAAAAAAAAAAAAATACCTGGGTCTCTTTTGTCTTCGAGAAAGTACCAAGCAATCTCCACACTTTCTTATTTATAATGTCATCTCATTAAGAAAGAAAAAAGCATATTTATCTCCCTCCTAAGAGTAAGCTCATGGAATGCATGTATACATTTTATACCTACACATTTCCCTACTATCCACCCTTCATACCCCCAGCCCTTACAATCTGCCATTTGACAGAAATCCCTTATACCATCGTCATCTTTTGTCTGTGCCCAAAGTTTTTGCTTCTGATTTTACCTTTCGAAATGTTCATCACTTCTGGCCTAACATTAGTGATGGCAGAGTTTCTTATTTATCCTCACGTGTTACTGATTTCTTTCTCTCTTCAAACTGTGAGTATCCCTGACCATCCTCTTTGTTTTCTACCCTAGGAAATACAACGTCTGACACGGCTTCAAGTCATCTGCCATGTCTAGGTGACTCATAAATCCATATAGGCAGCTCTTACTGTAACAGACATATATCCAGAGTAATACACTGTTATCGGAAACCTCGCCATTTGGATATCTCAAAACCTTTGGTTGTACCACGCAACCAAAGTAGATAAAAAACAGTCAAAGAACTATTTTATATGATTCAACCTAATAGTTACGTCCCGAAACTGAAGTTATTGCTTTCTCCCAACCTTCATTTCCTCCAGCCAGCCTCTTACTCCCATTGCAGTCTGGATCTTGGTGGCCAGGTTTGTTACATTGGAGACACGGGTAGCAGCAGAACTCTCTTTCATCTGTCTCTCTGTTCCTTCTCCGTTTCCCCTGCAAGCAAGAAGGCTTATAGCTGTTCTCTGGTTTTTTTCTTCTTCCTGACCACGTTATCCCTGGAATGCCATAAGGAAGTTTGCACACCCCTTTGTATAACCTGATTTATGTCCAGGAGCGCTGATTCTTGGGTAATAGGGGTTTGTTTCTTGTCACTTCTTTGGAGGGCCCTTTGTATCTCTTGTTCGAAGTTAAAAATACTTGTGATTAGATGCAAGGTTCTTTCTTGCTCAGTGTTTCAGCATAGGTCTACTACTCTACCCTGGGTCTATTATTTTAGCATAATAAACCACAGTTAAATTTCAGTAAGCTTCAGTTTTCTAATCTGTAAATTGAGACTAATAATATTAACAGTCTCATAAGGTAGTGGCTGAATTAATTTAATACATACAAATCACTTAGAACAGTGCATGGGACATAGTAAGCCCTTTTAAAATGTAAATTATGCTGAAAAAAAATGAGAAGATTCATTATCACGTGATGGGGTCAAATTTCTTTTGCTGTTTTCTATATTTCTGCAAAAACAACACATAACAAAACCACACTCAAAATCCACAGCTTTTAAAGGAGTTGTGTTTAGTTCTGAGTCTGTAAAAGAGCTTTTGGTTAATTCTTACTTGTCTTGATTCAATTTCATCCACCTTAACTGTAGTGCTTTTTAATGAGGGCTAAAAAAAGCTAAAAAAAAAATCATGTACCCTTTAGGAGGTATTTAATATCAAATGTTCTATTAAAGGGTTGCTATGAAGAAAATCTTTTGGTAAAGGTGATTCTCAAACTTTAGTTTGCTGAAATGGCCTAAGAAATATAGTAAGGAATTTGCGCTGCGGTAATATCTTTGAAGTCTAGTCGCCTGCCTTTAATTTTGCAGTAAGCGCCTAATCTCATTAGATTTCATACACTCAGTGTTTGCACTTGCACAAAAGCTGTCCAAACAAAGCCAAAATGTTGACACCACCGTCCTCTGATGGCATTTAGAATGAATATATTAAACACACTTGCACTAGCCTTGCATTAAGCTAAGAAATAAATTTTGAACTTTGAACTCAGCAGGATAAAAAAGCTTTACTTGATAGCCGAGCAATTGTGTTGTGGTATGGTATAGGGAATTCATTGTGTTGTTCAGAGTCCAAACTTGCAAACATTCTCTACATACAGTAGGCACTGCACAAGTAAAGAATTAAAGTAAGGAACAGTCCTCAAATCCTGTTGTTAAGGACCTAAATGGAAAGTAAAGTGGGCTGGTGGATTTGCTTTGAAAATCACTGAATAAACTTTGATTAAATTCACTTCAGAGAAGGATTCAAAATGAAAGAATATCTTTTAGTTAGTGTGTGAGAGTATGTCTATTCAATTCACCTTGCTAATTTACACGTTTAGAAATTTTCTTTAAAAATCTGGCAATCTTATCTTTTTATTGAACATTTGGAAGCTGACGACGGTAAAGAGGGTTCAAATAAGACTTGTTTGTCCCTTTAAATTGAATGAAGATAGCAGCAAGGCTGGAATTGAGAATTAACTAAATCTAATGCTTGGGGGTATTTAATGGTTTCTAACTAGATAGTACCTAAAAGAAATAGATTTCCCCATAAAACATGTATAAATGTTTATAAACCTATGTACCTGGAACATGGCCATCAATCAGGAAGTAGGTGCCCGCAATGTTTGATCAAGGAAAATAGTTACCATAAAGTTCACATATTAAAATTTGTGCCTGTTCCTAACTAAGAATCTCATAGTTGCTTAGTCCAATTGCTTTCACTCTTACTTGACATGGTTTTTTGCTTGGGTATTTGCTTTTGGCTTATATTAAGGGCTTTTTAAAAGAAACACTTTTTGAAATGTATTATACTAGCAACTGTCAGAATACCATCGAAGATGTTATCTATTCTATCTTACATCATCCTTATTAGGAACACCATGAGAAAAATTCTCTTCGGTCTTCATGTCAAGAGTGGTAGCATTTTTTTGGACTTCCCTGGTGGCGCAGTGGTTGAGAGTCTGCCTGCCAATGCAGGGGACACGGGTTCGTGCCCCGGTCCGGGAACATGCCGCAGAGCGGCTGGGCCCGTGAGCCATGGCCGCTGAGCCTGTGCGTCCGGAGCCTGTGCTCCGCAACAGGAGAGGCCACAACAGTGAGAGGCCCACGTACCGCAAAAAAAAAAAAAAAAAAGTGGTAGCATTTTCTTAATATGGCTGGCTTGTTTTTACTTTCTGATGGTTGTAAACCTGTAACTAATTGATCACCTTTCCATCCTTGCTTTTGCTTGCAGGAAGCTTAGAGCTCTACTTGCTACCTAGTGCCAGCAACTGTAAGGCAATCTGTGCATGTTACTGACTCTTGGCTTTATTATTTACCTATTCTTATTTTCCTTTTGTTCAAATTCCCTCAAAAATCATTATATTTTTCATTGCATAATTTTAAAAAGCTGTCACAAATCCTTTGTAGAAAGAGATATGTATACACACATTCATAAATTCACTAGTACATTAGTACATTCACAGGTTCATGCTTGTGACATCAATGGTTTTCAAAACCACAGCAAATTAGAAGCTGGAAGTTAGAAGGTGAGGGATGACTGCTAGGGAAAGAACAGTAAGAATGTCGATTGATAAGCTCCATTGAGGACACCAGAAAACTGTGACAAGAGACAGGTATGGGAACTCAAAAACACAACTGCCCAAGACCATGCAAGGTAGGGTTGAAATACCCCGTGTGTCTCTCTAATCCAAGAATTGGTAATATGCTGCAATTCTGCATATTTTGTTACAAAATGACCTCAGTAATAAGAAAAGATTGTAGTATATTCCACATACTTTGTCTAACAAGGCAGTGTTCTGCTTACTATCCTTTAAAAAGATGTACCTAAAAGAATTGGTTCTCCTTCAAGGACTGAACTTCAGTTATTGAGAAAACAGACTCAGCCCAAAACCTTTCTTCTCAGTGAGGTTGACCTAAGGTGTTCTTATAAAATCACCACATGCGAAATATCTATTGCACGACCAGGTTTGAAATTAGTACTTTATTTCTAAACAAACCACTGCAACCAGCATATTCAAGAAGCTGGTCTGCTCTGTTGCATCACCTGAACTGACCTGTCAAGGACAGCCTGGGCTCATTGAGGGTGAGACTATGAGAATGATCACCCATGAAGGGGAAGTTTAGTTACAAGCGCTGAGAGGGAATTTGATTCAGATGTAAGTTGGATAATAGCAAGCTAATGTCTCTTTGACTCCACTACCTTTGCTTTTCATAAGATGCCAGAAGGTCCTTAGCTCCCTGGCTTGCAAAGGGGAGGGTGGGTTGCAGTGAGAGACAAAGATATTTGATTCTCCTTGTAAATGAAAAAAGGCAGTAGAGCTCTTTCCTGAGCTCACGTGGTACAGTGTTTAAAAGGATGGACTCTGGAGCAGAATTCTTGGGTTTAAATCTTGGTTCCACTACTTACTTGCTACTTAACTTCTCTGTGTCTCTAAAGCTCTGTGTCAACGGCTTCAAAATGGGGCCAGTAATATCCCATTACGGAAAGGGTTGTCGTGAGAGTTACTATAAATAATAAATAAAGTGCTTAAAACAGCACCTCACTGTGTTCAGTATATTATATGCTATATAAATGCAAATATTAAAAATGACGGTTAGTTAATTATTAAATAATACTAAATATTATTGTTGAAGTCAGAAGAAGGGAGAAATTTATTCCACTTCTAAGGCAGAATAAATTGCCCCTTTCTCTTCACATTACATTAAATTTTCTCTTCACATTACATTTGCAAATGTTTGTGAATGTCTTTATTTTATTCTATTTACATGCCACTGAAAACACTTAAAAGACAGTGAAGTGTGGAGGCATGGATTTGAGTCTTGGCAGAAAAAGGTTTTGGGGCTATTAAGAATAATTCCATGTAGTAAACCATAGATCTTACTTTTTTAAAAGTTTATTTTAAATGTGGCTTTAATCTCATTTTAAAAGGAACAGAACCATGATACAAAAATTTGTCTGTTCTTTACTCAGTTCAATCACATGAACAAAACCACCACTGTGGAATAAACTATATGGTGTATTTCCATCCAGCCTCTTTTGTGTATGAGCATGTACGGGTTTGTGTATTGCGTTAGTAACAGTGACTCTCAAACTACTTTTTCCTGCCATTCTTAATGGATGTTTGCTTAACCATGTTCTAAATATTCCTATAAGCATTTCCTACTATGTTGACTATATTCTACCTCTTCACTGAAATAGAAGTAAAATCATTTGTAAATCTGAATATCTTAATAGATTACTTGCAACATCAACTGAATGGGCGAGTTTGTATTCTGTCTTTTCATTTAATATTATTTATAAGAATTTTCCATGTAATTATGTGTTTTAGAAATTGTTATTTTGAAAGTATTTCAAGCACACACACACACACACACACACACACACAGAAGAGGAAAATATAATTAACCCTGCACACCTCTCACCCAGATTAAACAATTATCCACATTTTGTCACAATTGCTTCATCTCTCTCTTTTCTCTCTCTCTGGTGGAAGCATCTTAAAGCAAATCCCAGACATTGTGATATTTTGCCATTTCATCCATAAACATTTCAACATGGGTCTCTAAAATAATTTTCCACGTCACCGTAACCACAATACCTTTATCAAAATGAACAAAACTAACATCTAATTCAGGCCATATTCAAATTTCCCCCAAAGACTCAGATAGGTCATTCTGAATTGGTTTGTAGCTTTCAGGATCCAACAAAATCCACGCATTGCATATGGTTGTGTGTCTCTTAAATGTTTTTAATCTAAAACTGTGTCATCCAAAATGGTAGCCACTGACCACAAGTGGCTTTTAAAGTTTAAATTAATTAACATTAACTGACATTAAGACATTCAGATCATAAGTCACGCTGGCCACATTTCAAGTGCTCAGTAGTTACACACGTCTAGCGATTGCCATATGAGAACATTTCCATCATTGCAGAAAGTTCTGTTGGACATTGGGCTCTAGAAGATGAACCTTTACCCTGCTTACTCCAGGATCACTGAATTATTGAAGAAATTGGGTCAATTTTTGATAATTCTGGATTGCCTACTTATGGACAGTTTAAGTTGTTCCTCACAACTGGTATTTCCTGTAAATTGGAAATTTTGTCTAAAAGCTTGATTAAAGTTCAACAATTTGTTTTGGGGGGGCAGGAGTATTTCATACTTACTTCAGAAGTACTTCATACTTCTGTATACTTCAATAATCATGATTTTATGGTCACTTTTTATTTCATTGAGTGTATATACAACAATATTATACTTAAGTTGTCTTTTATTATTGCATACTTAATTAGTTTCCATTTAAAACTTTATATATAGTATTGTCTTAACTATTTCTATGAACAGAGGTTTTTCTATATTTCTGTATCTTAAGGTATTTCTTTAAGATAAATGACCAAAAAAGGAAATTCTATATTAAAGCTAATAGTAGTTTTATGGTTCTGGATATATGCTATTTAATTAATTTTCAAAGGAATTGTCCCAACTGATGCTGCCCCCAGTAATATGTGGGTGCTAGTTTTACCACATCTTCACCAGCATCGAGTATTATCACGGAAATGATCATAGTTTTTTCAATTTAATAGTGCCCTGTGATTTGAATCTGTCTTTTCTCCAGTCCTTCTTATTCCCTCATGTCTTGGGCAGGCTCACAGCAATGAAGCCCTTCTTCCAACAGGGTACAGTTTTCAACATCTTAGATTTGAAGGCAGGATGCACCAGGAGACTTTGCCCTGGGCCCTTCCTGCCTAGATCCTTTGGGCTAATAATCCCTTTTCTCTCTTTATGATTCATTCTGAGCAGGCTTAGTGGTTAATCTTCTATTTCCAGTTTTATGATCTGTTCCTGCCCCTAGCCTAGATCTGAAACATCCTTTCCTTCAACAATTCAAATGTCTTGGCTATTCATTTTCCCCTTTGGTTCAGAAAGCTTTAGTTGTCAATTCTATTCCCTTGTCAGCAACAATTTTTTATTCTTACTGGCTTAGTCAGGCCGTCTGCCCTGGCTTTCTTTATAAGTGTTTTTGTGTAGAATTTTTGCCTCCTAGGAAGCCCACTGTAGCATAACATAATTAAGTGACAATATATGAGGTGCCAGGGCTTTACAAGCAGTTAATGACTGGTTGGAAGATTTATAAAGCAAGAGGTGAAATCAAAGAGAACCAAACGCTCAAGTTCTATATAAATAAAAAAATAATGTGGTTTTAATTGTTGTTTAACAGATATTTGAAAAGAAGTATGTGAAGACATGCATATTAAGAAATCTTGACATGCAGTTGTGCGTCCACTAACACAACTCCATCTGCACCTTGTATTTCCTTTTCCAGCCTCCCATATTCGCCTGCTTCCCACAACCTTCTTCTTCAGCATTTGCTTTCCAGTCTACTGACCTCTGGCCCTCCTTTGATTCTTCATTGCTCCCTCTTACATTTTCAGTAAAAATAAAACGAGTGTGACTGAGGTCAGAATCTGGCTCTTTATACAAAGCTGCACATGCAAGATGCGAACCAGTGAGGAAAATGTGTATCATGGGAAAGTTAAAATTACAATGGGAAACTTAACTTTGGAATTTCCTGCCTGATCTGTCTCTTAAGTTAATGTTTTAATTCGATGTCCTTATTTGGCTTTAAATGAAAAGTTAGAGCTGAGATAGAAAAGAACAAATCAACAAACAAACAAAAAATACCTACATGCAACTTATTACAGCTGTGATGAAGACCACACAACAGCACATAACTTTCCAATGGTTGTACTGTTTACAAAGTCTTATAACATCGACCAGACTATATGACTGAATACTTATAAAAATTGTGCTACATATGTACAAAGTGATTTTTGGATTCCTGATAGCTGTGTCCTATGATACCTTTTTCAAATCTTATTTTCTACTTTTTCAGGACCTCAGAAACAAACATGTGGAAAGTTCTGCTTAAAGAATGTTACGCTATGCACAGAGCAAATATCAATCCAAAAAAATATCCCCACCCCACCCCAAATAAACTTAAAGTGGTTGAACATCTCATACTAGGTTGGAAAAAGGGTTTAGTGATTATATAATCATCTGTTTCCTTCTAAAGGAATCATCTGGCACAAAATTACAAATTGTAAATACGTGGTGAGTGAAAATGCAATCAGAGTTATTGGAAGATGTGCAACTCACCTATACTATTCTAGCATTCATGCTTTTCTATTTTTGGTGATGAGATTTTAGAGTAATCAACTCAGAAATAAAAACTAAGATTTTGAGAACTTTTCACATTTTCTCTCAGAAGGTTAGGAAAGCCAAGTCTTTGACAGTTGGGTGAGGGAACTGGGGTCTGTGACTTTCAAAACTGTAATTAATTGTGTTTAGTCTTTAGGCCTGTTATTGGCATAACTTCCAGGGCTTTTACTGCTCAAAGGCTGTTTTCAAGATGGTGTTCCATCAGGCTCCATTTTCCTTTCCTTTCCAAAAACTTCTGAGAATCCGTTGTGAAGTACCAGGAAGCCTGACTGCTAAGACAGATGTGGGTCATTCTGGCATTCATCTTTGCAGATGTTTCTGGCTCTGCAGAAACAGGGGTTCTGAGGGATTTGTTCATGGTCGCTAACTCTACTAGTGATTTACTGAGAAATCAAAATCCCACTTTTCTAATGTATAAGTGGAGGCACATCTGACCTTGGGGCAAGGTCTTGCCTCATACTAGGTGAGGATAGAGCTGGAGCCAAAACACTGGGGTGTCTTTTGGGAGAATTTCTGTTAACCTATTACAGCCTAAAATTTACCCCTCTCACCATAGATGTTCTATATACTGAAGAAGTAGGGAAAATCCTCTAGAAGCAGAAGCACCTTATAGTTTGTGTTGAGGATGTTGACACTTTCCTAGTATGAATCAGTCTATTTTTTTTTCAGGTATTGAGTCATGAAAGTTCCCTCCTATTCCAACATTGCCTTATCAGAAGCACACAGACAACTGAGCACTGACACAGCCCTACTGAGACTGGATTGGATGGGTCAAGGGCAAGGGATCAGTGGTGCAGTGTGGTGAGGGCAGCAGCCAGGGCAGAGGGCTGCATAGACATTGGTGTCATGGTGCCACCTCCTTGGGAATTCCCAAAGACTCAGATGGGCATGGGCTTAAATTTTACTACTTGGAAGTACAACTGTTGATCCTGAAGAGTTAGAGGGTTAAGGGATTCTTTCCTTCTTTCCTTTTTTCCTCCCTCCCTCCTTTCTTTCTTTCTTTCTTTCTTTCTTTCTTTCTTCCTTCCTTCCTTCCTTTCTTCCTTCCTTCCTTCCTTCCTTCCTTCCTTCCTTCCTTTCTCTCTCTCTCTCTCTCTTTCTTTCTTTCTCTCCACACTTCCAGCTTTATTAAGGTATACTTGACAAATAAAATTGTAAGATATATAAAATGTATAATGTGATGATATATGTACACATTTTGAAGGGATTCCCCAATATTGAGTTAATTAACACATCCGTCACCTCACATATTTACCTCCTCCCTGTTTTTGCTGGTGAGAACATTTAAGTTCTACAGTCTTAACAAATTGTAGTTATACAATACAGTGTTATCAGCTGTAGTCACCATATTATACATTAGATCTTCAGACCTTACCTTAAAACTGGACGTTTATACCAGGTTACCAATATATCCCTATTTCCACCCCCCCAGTCCCTGGCAACCACTTTTCTACTCTCTGTTTCTATGAGTTTTTTTAAAGATTCCACATAGAAATGATACCATGAAGTATTTGTCTTTATCTGTCTGGCTTATTTCACTTAACATAATGTTCTCCAGTTTCAACCATTTTGTTGAAAATCACAGAATTTTCTTTTTAAAGACTGAATAATGTGATATATATATATATATATATATATATCATATTTTCTTGATCAATTCATCTGTTGGTGGACATTTCTTGCCTCCATAACTTGGCTATTGTGAATAATGCTGTTATAGACATGGAAGTACAGATATATCTTTGAGATAATGGTCTTGTTTCCTTTGGTTAAATACCCAGAAGTGGGATTACTGGATCATATGGTAGTTCAAGTTTCAATTTCTTGAGGAACCTTCATACTGTTCTCCATAGTGGCTGTATCAGTTTACCTTCCCACCAGCAGTGCACGTGTTCCCTTTTCTCCACATCCTCGCCAACATTTGTTTACTCTTGTCTTAGGCGATAATTGTTAAACAGGTCCCTCCTGGGGCCCGCAAGCTAGAGCACCTGGAGGATATTTGGGTTTTATATTTTTGGTAGAGATTTATCAGCCTCCAACTCAGCCATGCAAAAAGACAGAAAAAAAAAAAAGGAAAGAAGGAAGGAAGAAAGGAAGAAAAGAAGGAAGGAAGAAAGGAAGGAGAGAAAAGGAGTAATATTAATTTTCTGTAACTTAATCTAGTCTCTTTGGGGCCTTTATTCTGAATGGTAGATCTGGTTTATTTCTGGTAAACTGTCAGTTCAATGATATTCAGGCATTCCAGGGGCAAGCACGGTCCAGGTGTCCTTTCTGTCTTTATTCCTGTGCAAGGACACTAGTGGGGAGCAGACTTCCGTCCACAGCCTTCTTCTGTCCTCCGTGGGCACCCGCTGACCTCTATTGTGCTCCTTTCCACTTTTGTTCATCACCCTCCTTATGGAGCTTGTTTCCACCAGCTTCCCTGAAGTTAGGCACACATTTCCTCTTTCTTTAGATCCCCCTCAAACTTGTCTGAGGTTTTCATTACCCCTGTCTCCTGGGGACACAGCATCGGGTGGGATGAAGTGATATTTTCTGTCTTCAAGATTCACCAGTGCTGTTCACTCATTTACTCAGGCCACGATCTTCGAATTCACCCTCTAATCCTCTCTTATACCCCTCAGCAATCGCATCAACAGCTCCTGTTTTTTTCATAAATTGTATATGATTTTTATTGTGTTTCCCTCATTGTATGTAAGCTCCATGGAAGCAGATAACTTTTTAACTTACTGCTATAGCCCCAGAAGTATGGTGTATGTGCAAAAAAAAACTGTTGAATGAATGCCTGAACAAATCTCCTATTAAACTTATAATTTGTTCCCTTTTGTTATTGTAAACTACTTTGTGTGGACATCTTTGCAGCTTTTTATTAGTATCCAATTTTGCTAGGTGTCAACTCCTAGAAAGAGAATTACTAGATTAAAATATGTGCATATTGAAAAAGTTGATGTATATTGACAAATTTCCTTCAAAAAGTTTACATCGAATTATACTTCTATTAATAGTACATGGAAATGCTAATCTTTTTGGTTTCTCGGAAATGTCCTGATTCTGTTAGATTCTGGGTGAACCGGGATCATATTACTCACGTGGAATATAAGGGAAACTTCATTGTTGCATACTAGTTAAAAATAAAATAAAAAATAAAACAATTACTCCTCCCAAAATAGAACTTCATCACATCACTTCTGGAGACTGCCTCCAAGTGACCCCATACTTCTGTGCATCCGTTAGTTTTGGACAAGCTTTTGTAGAGCTTTATTCACTCAATCCCTTGTGCTTGAAAAAAAACCAACAATAAATAATAAGGATATATGTACTTTGCTGTAAGAAAGCTTGATATATGAGAGTCTTAATGCTTAACTTTTGGTGAAAGAGAATAATTATCTTATAAGGAGTTCCTGCACGTAGTAACATGCGTCTTAAGGGAAAGAATAAGTTTATAGACAATGTTTTAATTGTAATGTGTATAATGGGGTGAGACTGGCCCTTGTGCTATGTGTGGGAGCTTTCCTTCCAGGATAGTAAAACATAATTTGTTTTGTAATGGGACAGAAGCATTCTAAGTCATCCTCTTGTGTCTTGCTGTGCAGATTTATGTACTTTGGGCTAATAAATATGTCCATATAAACAAATGGATGCTTTCCGTTTTCCGTGCCTGTAGCTCTTGAAGAGAACACCTCTGTCTCTAGCTCATGAGCCCTCAAACCTTTGAAACAAATGCCAACATACCACTTTCCTCTGTGTGCTTTACTGCGTTTTCTAAAAGTATGAAAAACAGCAACTTCAGCTAGAAGTGTACGTGTGTATATATATTTGTGTTTGTAAGATTCAGGTTGGAAAGGCTGAAGATTCCAAACAAAACTACAGCATTTCAATTGCATTTTATGGATTAAGTGGTATCTGTTAGTGACGGTATTGGAAACACCTAATCATTGTCATGTTGGTTGCCTACAAATGTCCAGACATTTTCCTGGTTATGTCTGACCATGGAATATTTCAGCATTCAACCAACTTGCACCAGCACCTCTTCATATACTGTCAAATTAACAGTTCTTGAAAGAAAAAACAGGTTATGTAGCTCTCACTTACCTTTTTTGGCTTGTACATGGGTTTTCATAGAGTGCAATGGAAATACCGTGAACAAGGATTATCTCTTCGGGCTTAGGTGTAAACACTAGAGCTTACTATAATAACTCGGATCATGCCCCATCCTAGGAGCAGGGGTTATTTCCTTGAGACACTTGAGTGGATGGATCAGTTGCTAAGCAACTTGCATTCTTATGGGGCCAGGCTGGGGAACAAAAGGGTGCCAGGTGGTCATACAGAGAAGGAAAATGACAAAGACACATGGAAAAATAAAGCCTCCATCTGGGAACTGTAGTGCATAACCGTTTAGAAATTTGGAATATGTTCCCCCTTAATAATTCATTTCAACAGCTATTCATCAATGGTTATATCTTTAATATCCATGCCTATCTCTCCGTCCATCTACCACCCATCCATTCATCCACCCTGGCAGACTGATTTTGAGATTAGAAATTACAAGTAGTAAGTTGAATTGTATATCTTATATTATTAACTACTTTGCCAATAATTATTCTTCATAATTATTTCTTATTCATTCACACAATTTCCTCTGTTCCTTCCCCCCGTATGTCTTTTACACTTTTACTTTTCATCTCCTTGTCACGTGCTTTCTCTTTTTTTTCTCTCAGGACTGTTTTTATAGATGGGACCATTGCTTCACTGCTAACGGATACTTAGATACTTAACTAAGATAGAAATACAGATTCCTAGGGAAGATTGTCAGAGCAGCCTCACGTCTCCACACTTTACAAGACCTCTTTCCTAGACATTTATAGGCTGAAACTTAGCATCCTGACGTCCAAATGGAAAACAATGGTAACAGTCTAAAATATCAGAGGTTACGACACACAATCATACAAGAAATCAGCTTTACCTATTTAAAATGTAAGTCACTTCTATTTGTTCAAATACTCTATAAAAGTATGCCTTTTCTCATTATAGAAACTGAACTAAAGAAAAACCACGAGTTCTTTCTTTTTGCGAGATCTGCCAGCGTTATACCAGATTGCACTCCTCAGGCTTTGTTTTTTTGTTTTCTTGATAGGCTAGGACTGTAACACCAAGAATCCAGTTGTCCTCAAGAATTTCAGAAAAAAAGTGCAGTGTAGTTTGGGAACATATCTGAAGGAAGAAGGAAAATATTGTTTATTTAGTACTTATCGTATGCCTGGCATTGTGCTAGCAATTTCTTGGTAGATTTAAAAAATTAATCTACAAAAATCTTTGTATTGTGGGTATTATTATCCACATTTAAAAATACGTGATCAAGTCTTGAAGAGGTTAAACAACTTGCACAAGGCCACTCAGTTTCCGAAAACCAGGGTTTCTGCTATGCTACTGAGGAAGTGTTTCCTCTTTAGATGCAAGTAAACCAATGAAACAAGTTTAATGGGATAATACAGTGCCAGTGCTTGTGTGATTGCTAATTTTTCTAAGGGGGTGTGTGTGCGGGGGAGGGGAGAGGGGCACAGGCATGTCTGTAGCAGCTGGGGAAAGCGGAGGGGAGATGTGAACGTTCTTGACTACTGGGATCCGATCTCACTTCTCCTTTTGTCTTAGGTCGTCCGTTTACACTGACGTAGCATTCCCTATCTTAACTTTTCCTCTTCACCAGGTTTTTGTCCTTTTCATCCTTTTCTCCTTTTCTTGCCCTTTGGCCATTGTCTGCTCATTTAACTACTGTAGTGGATATAGCTCATGCTTCACTGGAAACTGCTGGCTCTCTTGTATTTTCGTTTGTGTTCCACTCTCCCTGGCCTGTGTGTGCATTGGCTGCTAAGAAGCCACACCTGCAGCTCTCTTTAGAAGACTGCCACAAAGCCTCCACTTCAAGAGAGCAGAGGTGTCCAGAAGCTTACACTGACCCTCTTCCTCCTGCCCCCAGTGGCATTTAACCAGTGACTGACTGATGTAGGAATATGACAGGCCAGCCCCCTTGCCTCCCATCTGGATACATCAGTCATAATTTTCCACTTGAAAGCTCCCCTGTTAGACTAGTCCAAGGCTGGGATTTTGCCTGCAATTACACATCTCCTCCACTTCTTCCGTTTCTTCATTCTACTTCTGCCAGTCCCTTTGCAGTTCTTTCTGAGGGCACTTTAACTTTTTTATTTTTATTTTTTTTTACAATTTTTAAAGGTTGCTTTCCATTTGCAGCTATTACAAAATATTGGCTATACTCCCCGTGTTGTACAGTACATCCTTGAGCCTATGTTACACCCAATAATTTGTACCCTTCACCCCCCACCCCTATATTGCACCCACCCGCTACCCCGCCACTGGTAACCACTAGTTTGTTCTCTATATCTGTGAGTCTGCTTCTTTTATGTTATATTTGCTAGTTTGTTGTACTTTTTAGATTCCACATATGACATCATGCAGTATTTGTCTTTATTTGTCTGACTTATTTTACCCAGCATAATGTCCTCCAAGTCCATTCACGTTGCTGCAAATGGCAGAATTTCATTCTTTTTTATAGCTGAGCAGTATTCCATTATATATATATATATGTAATGTATATCTTATATTATTAACTACTTTGCCAATAATTATTCTTCATAATTATTTCTTATATACATATATATACATATATATACCACATCTTCTATATCCATTCATCTGTTGATGGACACTTAAGTGTTTTCCATGTCTTGGCAATTGTAAATAATGCTGCTGTATACATTGGGGTGCATGTATCTTTTTGAATTAGCGTTTTTGTTTTTTTTCAGGTATATACCCAGGAGTGGAAACTGAGGGTACTTTTTTATAAGTTATTTGCTCATGAATGTTTGTCTCAGATTCTGGGGAATACACACATTTTACACGGCTGATGGATAGAGGATTTGATAAGACACTGTCCTTGGGAAACCTGAACACTCTCATGCCTTCTCTGTTACAGTGAGGGAGAATAGAGGTCAGGTGGTCAATGGAACCAACTCAAATTGGGTCCAGTGGGCCTCTGGGCTCATCTGGTAATCATTTTCCAATTTCCTAACTGAATAATCAGGGTGGACATATTTAGCATCTGGTAGAAGACTCACGTTGGTTCCCTAATCTGTGGAGTAAGAGCTATTGCAGTAGCAAAGACCAAGTGGAGGTCACGCAGGCCAAGATGGTAAATCAAAAATAATTCTGTCCCCCAACTCCTGTGTGAATTGGCAGCGATTAGCACCATCCTCGAAGACTTAATGAAACCAGCATAGATGGGCAACCCCATTATATCCCCATTTAACACATCATTTTCCTTCCTGCATATATCAGATGAATCACGGCAGGTGGCTGTGGACTAGAAGAAACGTAACCTAGTGGCATCCCCAGTGTGGCTGCTATGCTGCATGTGGTATTTTTCCTAGAACAGATTACCGCTGCTTCTCATTTGTAGTATGCGGCTGTTGAACAGGAAAACGTTTTCTTTCCAATACCTGTTATGAATGAGGATCAGAGACAGTTCGCCAGGGTGGACAATGGGGTATATTCACAGGCTTGCCCTAGGCCCAAGTTAACTCTCCTGCTCTGTCACAATGTACCTTGAAGGGACCTTGATCTTCTGGTCATTCCACAAAATACCACTTTGGTCCTGTATACTGGTGACGGCAGTTAATCATACCTAAGCAGGAAGTGGCAAGTACTTGGGATGCCCTGGGAAGACACATGTACTCCAGAGATTGAGAGAAACTCTACAAAGATTCAGGAGCCTGTCATTCCAGTAAAGGTTTTAAGGCTCCACCAGTTTGGGACATGCTAGGACTTTACTTCACAAGCAAAAGAAGTGCAGCAATGGGCCCATGTTCGTGGAATTCCTTGGTCTTACCATGTTCTCTGCCATCCTGTAGCAGCTGGTTTGAAAGAATGGTGAAATGGCCTTTTGAAGACTCTGTTACAGCATCAACTAGGTGGAAGTACCTTTCAGGTTTGGGGCAAGGTCCTCCAGAAGGCTGTATAAGCTCCGAATCGGTGTCCAGTATATGTTGCTGTTTCTCCAATAGGCAGGATTCACAGGTCCAGGAATCAAGGAGTGGAAATGGGAGTGGTACCACTTACAACTATATCTAGTGACCCACTAGCAAAATTTTTGCCTCCTGTTTCTGCAACTTTATGCTCTGCTGGCCTAAAGTTCTTAGCTCCAGAGGGAGGAATGATTCCACCAGGAGACACAACAATGGTTCCATTGAACTGTAAGTTAAGATTGCTGCCCAGCCACTGTGGGCTCCCGATGCCTCTGAATCAACAGACAAAGAAGGGAGTTACTGTGCTGGCTGGGGTGATTGATCCTGATTACCAAGAGGAAACTGGGCTACTACTCCACAGTGAAGGTAAGGAAGAGTGTGTCTGGGATACAGGAGATCCCTTAGGACATCTCTTAGTATTACCGTGCCTAGTGATTAAGGTCAATGGAAAAATACAACGACCCGACCCAGGCAGGACTACCAAGAGCCCAGATCCTTCAGGAATGAAGGCTTGGGTCACCCCACCAGGTAAAGAACTATGATCAGCTGAGGTGCTTGCTGAAGGCAAAGGGAATACAGAATGGATAGTGGAAGAAGGTCGTTATAAATACCAGCTACAACCTTTGTTTTCTTTTCTCTCTTACTCCTTTGTTATGTAATATAAGATGTGTTGATTTTATATCACAGTATTTAAGTATTGTTAATTTTACATCATAGCATTTAAGTTATAGGATGTCAAGGAAAGAGCAAGCATCACTGAAGGACTTTACGTCTTCTTCTAGGGAAGAGATTAGTATGTTTTTGGTTGTAGGCCGGATAGTTGTATCATGTTGGGCAGAAATGTGATTTTGTTATTGTCTTTATTTGGAGATTAAGTATGGTTTAAGGAGAAATGTATGACTGCCAAGCTGACAAGGGGTAGACTCATGATGGCTAATTTTATATGTCAACTTGACTGGCCATGGGATGCCAGATTAAACATTATTTCTGGGTATCTCTGTAAGGGTGTTTCCAGATGAGATTAGCATTTGAATATACATATTTGAATATAAATATACATTATATATCCTACATGACACTAATATAGACACTATATGGAGTCTCTGGCAAGTTCTAGTAGAAGAATCACAGGGCAGAACCCAAGTTTCTGGAGAAGCCATCTACAACTGAGTACTATACACCATTCACGAAGCAGCTGCTGATCTGCTACTGGATCTGGTAGGTACTGGCCATCTAAACACAGGACATCAAATGACTACCTGACCAGAGCTGCCCATCCTGAGTCGGCTGCTTTCAGACCCACTAGGTCGTAAGTTTAGGTGGGCCCAGCAACAATCCATTGTACAATGAAAGTGGTATATCCAGAATCAGGTGCCAGCAGGTCCTAAAGGCACATGTAATTCTGACAAATGGGTGGTTCAAATCCCCATGTCACCTACCCCCATGGCACCGATGCTTCTCCCTTAGTTTACACCTTCAACTCCATAATCAACTGCTAGAAGAAGAAAAAATCCTGAGCTTGGTTCACAGATAGGTCAGCTCAGTACGTTAGTTCAGTTGAGCCTATTCTTGGGTGGCCCAGAAGGACAGTGGCGGAAAGAAATTCTTCCCGTGGGCAGGACTCCAGGCAGGGTAGCTTGTTATCCATTTTGTGTGGAGAGAAGAGTAGCCCAATGTAAGGATATATACAAACTCCCAGGTAGTGGAGATTGGTTTGCCTGTTTAGTCAGGGGTCTGAAAGCAGCAAGATTGGAAGATTGGGGACAAGGAGATCGGGTGAGAGGCAGTTGGGTGGATTTAATGGGAGCGGGCACAAAGCAATCTTCCTATTGCGTGTTAATGCCCACCAGAGACCATCCAATGGTAGAGCAGCAGGTGGATAGGATGATTCATCCAGGAGAAGCCAGCCATCCTTTGTCTTTGGCTACCCCGGTGTCTTGTCTTTGGCTACCAAAATGTGCCCATGAACTGGGTAGACATGGTGGCAGAGACAAAAAGCATATGTTCTCCTAGCTACTGCTGCTGAATGTGCAACTTGTCAGCAGGAGAGACTCCTAATATAATACGATGCTGAGCCCCAAATGTAATGCTATCCCTCAAGGAAACCAACAAGCCTCTTAGTGGCAAGTTATTTACATTGGACACTTTGTGTCATGGAGAGGGCAGTGATCTGTCATGACTAGGATTTACATGTATTTCCAGGTACGGATATTCTTTCCTGCCTGCAGTTCCTCAGCTTTTCTGCTATCCAAGGGCTCACAGACTATCTGATTTATCGACATGAGATCTGGCATGACATTTCTTTGAACCAAGGGACCCACCTTACAGAAAAGGAGGTGTAGCAAAAGATAAATGACCATGGTACCCCATCCTACCACATACTACATCATCCATCACCCAGAAGCTGCAGCCTGATAAAACTTTGGTATCGTCTCTTATAGGTATAGCTAAGGCATCAGCTTTGAAATGATACCTTGTGAGTATGGGCCTCTGCCTTTCAGGATGCAGTATATACTTTGTAATGGTTAATTTTATGTGTCAGTTTTCTAGGCCATGGTTCCAGATATTTTGTCAAACATTATTCTGAGTTTTTCTGTGAGGTTGTTTTTGGATGAGATTAAAATTTAAATTGGTGGATTTTGAGTAAAGCAGATTGCTTTCCGTAATACAGGTGGGCCTCATCCAATCAGCTGAAGGCCTGGATAGAAAAACTCAACTCTTTGAAAGATTCCAGATCAATGGACTGCTTTAGATCCATTCTGTCTGAGTGGCCATGTCCTTCTTTTGGGTCACAGAACCCTTTAAAAATCTGATGAAAGTGCAAGATGTTCGCACTAGTAAATTGTATATATGAACCATACATAGTTTATTTTGCAAATAAATTTAGGACAGATACTAAGGAAAATCCCTCATTAATCTGCCACGTTAAAACCCTTTTCTATATCTTCCTTCGTTAAAGGAAGATCTTGGTTTTGTTGTGGCAGCCAAAATTCCACAAGAATCCAACAGATGGAATTAGTTAACAATGTAGTATCAAGCTAAGACTAAGACATAAGGTTTCCCCCAGGTCATCCTATTGGGTCTTCCAGAAGACTGAGAGATTTAAAATGTACCAGAAATATTTTATTTGACTTTTTAAGTAGAGTCACTGAGAGCCCCAAACATCATTAGGTTTACCATCAGTGGAACGCTTCCAGTGTGTTTAGTTTCAGAACTGTTTTCACATCCAACATGTCCCTTCTTAAATGTCAATCAGGGAAGAAGTTCTTAAGCACCCAATATATGAAGATATTCCATGATTTCTACTGTCATAGCCTCTTAATTTCCTTTTTATCATATTTGATGCTAACAGTCGTATTGCTGGTTGATTTACTTGTGTTTATTTACTGTTTCCCCATAAAATTTAAGCTCAGTCCAAGCAAAGACCTTGTTTATCTTGCATATCACCGCACTTCTAGGGTATTGTACAGAGCCACACATAAATTAGGGGCTAAGAAATATTTGTTAAACGAAGGAATAGTACGTTTGCAGAGCTCATGGTAAGACTCACGGTTAAATAATTATCTTGAAAGAGTACTTAGGAATGAGATCTGGGCCATTAACTGTGTTTGTAATAAATTCTTTTCTTGATGATGACGAAGACTGTTGTGATCATGAAGATGATAACATGAGCTGCCTTTCCTGCTGCTGTGGGGTAAACTGAAGTGGGTTGACCAGAAGAGACAGAGAGACACGCTGAAGCACAGCTTCAAACAGTGTCCTTTAATCTCTGACTGCTGGGAAGCCCAGCCACAGATAATCTTGTCTGGGGGCCAGGATCCCAAGGGAGCAAACTATGAGCAAAGTTAGTTCATGAAGAAAGAAAAGCCAAGTCGCTGATGGCAACAGGAGTTGCCAATAGTGGTCACGTTGCTACCACTGGATGGCCTGATGTCTGTTAGAGCTCAAAGCCCTGCTCTCCTCTCCCAGGCTTTCCAACTAGTCTTTACAATGGCCTTGGGAAGCAGCCCTTCCAAAGGGAAAGACCATACATCACTCATTTCTAGCTCTAGTTTATCAAGAAAGACATATAGAGGCATTTATCGCAATTATTATTAATACCTTTTCCTCCATACTTTAACATTTATTTTATGTAAGTTGAAAGTCCGTATCATGTAAACAGTTTTTTTCACCTGTCCAATATTATATGATAAGTCTCAGTTTATTATTTGTTGCCATGTTCATCTTAAGCATTAGGGACTATGCATATTTCCTGCTATTTACAATTTTAAACAGAACAAAACCTCAAATTAAAAAAAAAAATTTCGACACGTTTGTGAAGTCCATCCTACACTTTTGTAAGCAAATAAACACCAATACCCTTATGAACACACATACACAAAGAAAAGAAAAAAAGAAAGGAACTTGGCCTAGAACTTCTTGCTCCGTTTCACTGTGACTTGATATTGTTTTCCTGGTCCACATCTAGGCCTGGAAAGTGGTGGCTGATTGCATCCGAGGCTACGCTTGTGACTTTTATTTCCTGCTTCCACTAGAACCAAGATATCCAAGGAGCGTGTTTGGAAGGACTTGTGTTTTCATGATTTCTAGTCCAGTGTCTCAGTCACAGAGGATGGAGGAGTTTGGGTCCACTCCAAAGAGCAACTCATTCTGAGGCAGAGAACCTCAGACCATGAGGTCCCATTTACACACAGTTATTTCCATGGAGCAGGTGGCAAGTTCTCAAGAAAACCTTGTCTGTGAGATAGATACAAGTATTTCTAGGACATTTTTATAGCCGGCTCCATACGGTAATTAGCCCCAGCACTGGAGTATTCTAGAAACTCCTAAGCCATGGGCAATGATTAAATGCGGTGTGAAGATAAGCAGGGATGCTCTCCACTGTGTAGTTAAAAACAAAAAGTGGGCACAGAGAAAGTACTTGCTCTGCCCTTTCTTCACCCACTGCATTTTCATTTCCTCTTCCGCTACCCCAGAGGTCTAATACTGGACCCTATCATCCCATATTTAAAAGAGCTTTAAATATCCATGCAGAGTACAAAATTGTAGTAGGAATTTGGGGGTTTGCTTTTCTTCAGGGTTTCGTGACTTACTAGGTTCAGGTACTTCGTAATGTATCCCCGAAACCGCAGGATCCTGAAGGCAAACTCCCCTGGGGAGAGTGGCCCTGCGGGCTGATTAGCACAGTTTGTCTGCTTTGTACCTCCCTTCTGCTCAGGTATTCGGTGTTCAGACAGACGAGCTTGTGCTGGCTCCCCGGGTCCCTTGCTCCATTTTCATTCGAGCCAGTGATGCAAAGTCCCCAGCTTGGCCTGTCAGAACTTGATAGCTCTGTAAACATTGAAATCTTTGTTGCCATAACAGCAGGAAAAATAATATGGGATCCTGCATATAAATATAGCGGAGGCCTTGGGGAATAGGAGCATTTCTAAATGACTTGAAGCTCTGTCATGGCATAATCTCTTATAAATAAATGTCACCGTCGTCACTGAATGCAGACTGGATTTTTCCCTGCCCGTGGTGCTCAGCCTTCTAGACAATAGTTATGCTAAGGGATTATCTTTTAACATAGTGCAGTTATCTCCTTTGTTTGTTTTCTTTTTTCATTATTCACATAAGCCAAGGGAAATGAAAAGCATCTTATTTCAGGCAAAAGGGCCTGTGAATGATTAACTCTGGTTCCATGCATTGGGACTCTGCATAGCAACCCCTTGGCTTACAACTAGAAAAAGGCTTAAGGCAGCAACAGCAGCCCAGGGACCTGAGACCAACACTCAAATGAAGGTGGTGAGGAACTGATCAAGTCTAAGCACTGGGTTTATGAGGAGGATTCTCTGTAGCTGGCTTATTTTAATTCTGCATTGGTTTTATTGCACTTTTCTTGGTGGAGATGTGTTTTGCTGACCTTCACTTTCACGTGGACTCTTGCTTTTGGAGGATCCAAGTGAAACTTGGCGATGCGTACGCCTTAATCTGGTTTATGCCACCGTATTTTACATGTTTTCCCCCTTATACTGTCCAAAACTGAGCTAACAACTGGCTAAATTTTACATTAAAGAATGGAACTAACAGATAGCTTCATAATGACCTTGAGTTTTAATTTTAGCTCAATGAAAATTTTGTTGGTAAAATTCGGCTCTCTTGGAATTAGATATAGCACAAAGTGTTAGATCAATGAAAGAGAAGCAAATGGTGTGATTCCATGGTTCCAATTAAAAGGACATGAGTGTGTTAAAGACCCACATTGTGCAAATACAGGGATGAAATCAAAACCAATTCTGTATCTTTTTGTGGACCTTTGGTGTTTAAACATTTATATAACAAGGTCTATTTTCATGGAAAACAAGACCTGAGTTAAAAGAGTCAGAAGAAAATCAAGTGTAAGCTGAGGACAGAAGAAACATTGGAAAATTTAGGAAAATGCAGTATAGTTATAATAGAGCCAAAATATTTTGGACACTTAAATTTAGACTGCAAGTCAATCCAGATGTTTATTTATTAACGTTAATAATGTTTCCAGTCTTGTTATAGAATACGAAATCCCAGGGGTTCCACTTCTGAGTTTAAAGACAAATGCATGGTCTTCATTCTTTTCCAGCTCTGTTTTAATTTTAGAGGTTTTCTATAGCCATGATTTTCCTGTAAAAGTGTTTGCAAAATCTTGTGCAGCTGCTGATGCCTAGCAGAAAGTCTCAGTGAAACACGGGTCTAGCAAAGCTTTCCCCTTTCTGCATTTGTCTTCTTGCTTCCATGGCAATAAAGGGAGAAACTTGGCATAGGAGTATAATCTGTTCCCGCCTGTTTCTCATCTGAAGTCATAAACCTCTGCCATCCCACCCAAGACTAGAATTTTAGCTGGCATAAAACAGCTGTCTGCTTACAGGTTTATTCCGGTAGCAACCAAAGACAAAACCATTTTAATTGAAAGCTCTAGGCTGTTCTCAAAACCTTCACAATCTCTGGGTCTTCCCCAAGAGGAAACCATTGAGGAAAAGGTACAAGTTACCTCCATTCTTACAGCTTTTGACACACTGTATGTTTACGAAGTTTGAGAACATTTTACCCTTCTAGTTTCTCTAGACTGAGTGCCATGGAGAAAAGGAGGTGGGGTTGGGGGGTAGGGTCACAAGCTCAAAAGCCCTAGGGCTCAGGCACACAAGCTAAGTCGGCTGCAGTCTAGGGGAGGGAGTGGTCTGTCGGAAAAGGCATCTGCTTCTCAGCTGCCCCCAAAGTTACCATGTGGGAATGTGGAGAGTTTTGCCAGATATTCTGGTTTGTCAGTAGAAGTTCCCCAATCCTGATTTTTATGTGAATTCTGCATAGTTTTAAATGTTGGCAATTTTTAATTTGAATTGAAGTCGAACATTGTGAAGGTCAATCAAAACATGGCTCTTGAACGCTTGGGGACGCTAGTGTCCAACCCCCAGGCTCTGCCCCTGATTCACTACGGGTAGACCTTGCCTTTCGCAGCTTCTTATATTCTAAAGCCGTCAAGTGGCGTAATAGTTACACATTTTACTTTTTATTCTAGGTGGTCTGACAGAAGGAAAAGAACACAAGTTTGGAGCCAGGGAGATACAGATTTTCCTAGTTCCAGATTTTACCAAATTGTGACCTGCAGCAGCTTAATGAATCTCTTGAAGCCTCTCTCGTAACCTGTGGAAATGAAAACCTGTTTTACAGGGTGTTTGAAGGAGTAAATATACAACTAGATGTAACATGCTTAGCCTGGTGCATTAGGTGCTCCTTGCATGGGTGTTACTATTCTGATCATTACCAGTAGGTGATCCTCTCTGGGCGACACAGCACCTCCTTCCCAATGAGCTTCTCTCAGGACAGGGAGAAGGGCCTCCCTGAAGATTTAATATGCTCTGCAATACAAAGAAATTGTATCAAGAGTCATTTCTAAGTCCTTAAAGGATTTTAGAACTAGAAGAAACCTTCACGAAACCAACTAACAGCTGGAAATTAATAGAAATATCAGTTTTATCCTAAACATCAATATTTTAAACATACAAATGAATGCTGTTACTGAAACGCAGTTAAGAACATTTTATTTATAAAAAATAAAACAAAAAACCTTATCTGGAACCATGTTGTGAAGTAAAAGAATGTAGGTTAACTTTTTTCCTCCCAGTTTCTGGGGGATTATTTACTCGGAAATAAATGGATGAATGCCACTTATAATATACCCTTCTTTTGTATCCAGGCACGTCTGCTATTAGGGAGATTTCTTCTCTCCTAACTCTAGGTCCATGATCTCTGGATGATGGTGGCAAGGGGTCCTTCAGACAATCGGGGCGCACCGAAATGGAGTCTGAGAAGATAAATGATGTTTTCTTGCTTTCTGTTAAAAATTAGGTGCAAGTTAAAGTTTCAGCTTTTAAAGGAAGAGGGTTCCTTTCTTCCTTCTCCTGGACCAGCTGTAAGTAATAACAGAAAACAAAACAAAACAAAACGTTCAGTCTGACAAATAGTTCAGTGGTAAAAATAAAACAGGGTAGTCGTGTAAGATGGTTCAGTGTATCTGGTGTCTTTTGCATGACTCATCCTCTTGCTTGATAAGAGCTCTTTGACAGCACGATAGGGAGTGATGTGGCTGTGTGATGGATTATTTGAAGTGCTCATCTATGAGCCATCGATATATTTACTGACAAAACTCTTTTATTTCTAAAATGTCATGGCATACGGTGCTGGTCCTATGGGAGTCTCAAAGACTTTTGCTGACATTTAAGAGTTGTAGAGAATAATAATAATCTTGTGATGGACCATGAGATAGGAACTATGCTAGGTGCTTAATGGACATTGTGTAAAATCCTCCCCACCTTTTATGGAGGTCTCTATCTCCATTTTATAGAGGGTCAGTTGCGTCTCAGGCACATAGGGCTTCCCTTGGGTCACATAGATGGTTAGATGAGGCTAGGATTAAACAGATTTGTTGCTCTAGGCCTCTCTACCCCGTACTTTCTCAAGTGTTTAGGGAGTAACTTCCCCAACTTGCAGAGAATGTAAATTACCTAGAAATCATCAGCAATGTCAGAACCCCCAGCCATCCAACAGCCAAGCTCAAAATAGAACAAGATTACCTGTCACATGACAGGCATAATTAGTTGAGATCCCTTGTTATTTCTTAAAGAGAGAGAGGTTCTCCCTCTTTTGCTCCCTGCAAATGACATAGAAAGAAATTGATAAAAATAGGGGTGATAAGGAGTAGAATAATGAGAAATTGGACCTGACAAATGCATAAAGAAACGAGGTCTGCCCCTTCCTTTCTCTCTGATAAACTCAGACTCCTAAATGAGATGAAGGGCTGGTAGGTTTGACCATAGAAGATGTCAAGGGCTACAGGTGTCTGACATTCCCTAGACAAGAAGAAGTGGTTGTGCACTAAACGTGCTGTGAACCAGTTAGGCCTTTGGTAACTTTCTTTGCTTCCATTCTCGCCGGGGATCCCTTCCCTCCAGCACTTTTTTCAATCCTGGTTCAGCCATCCCCACCGTAAGAAGACTATTAGATGAGTAATAAGTCAAAGGGCCATCCAGTGCAGAGAGAAGCCCTCACACCTCCCAGGAGATGCATTCGCATGACAAAACAGAATGTAAGCACTGAGGGTAGACACCCCTCCACACTTTCTTTCCCTTTGGCAAAGGGTAGTAGGTCATTTACTCACATCAAAAAAATTAGTTTACGTTGGAACGTCAGGATGGGACTCGGAAGGAGTGGGAAAAAACATGTGAAGTGCATTTCTTGGAGGAGAGGCAACAGGAGGGAAAAGCAAAATCACAGAAGGCCTATCTTAGCACTTATGTTAGTTCACATCTTCATTGTGCCTATTGATGGCACTGTCTCAGGAATCACTTACATCAGTGGCTCTAGGTTCCCCAAGGTGTTCCTGAGTCTGCATCCCTGGGAGGATGGAGAGGCAGAGCTTTTTCATCTTACAAATGATCCACAGGTGGTTCTGATGCGCAACAGCCGACTTTGACCCACGGGGTTTGTTTGTTTTTCTTTATCTATTCCAAATAAATATGCATAACTACAGTCTATTTACACCAAGTACCCAGATCACCATAATGAAAGTACAGCAAAGGGATTCTCAAAAATAATTTAAAAAATCAAAATATACTTCCCTTCAAAACACTGTGATTTATGAACTAGGTGTGATAAAATGGAGATAGACTCTTTGAAGAACACATGTAATTAGGGTCAAAACAATATTAGTACAGTCAGATTCCTGATCAGAATTTAGGAGTGAGGTTGGTTGAAAGTTCATTATGCTGATGTGTCTGGTTTGACCCTGGTGACTTTGCATCCAAGAGGTTAGGGATGCTGGCAGCAGAGTTGCAAATAAGCGTGAAGGTTTTAGGAAAAATAAAAAGTTAAGGGAGAGGGAGAGAGCGAGGTGAGACAGAGTCTCAGTATGAACTGATGGAAAGTGAATATATCTCTGTTGAAATGAAGAGCAAAGGTCAGAAGGAACCAGGAGTGAACCACCAATAATATGGGTGCTCCTAAGTGTATATGATCTGAGAAGGACAGTTATGACCTAAGGCTGAGCAAGGGGCCTTAAAGTAAAGGCAGAAAAGGACCCAACAATTCCAGGGAATGCCAGGACCTGCAGCAGGGAGTGAAAATAGAAGAAACCAGTGGGGATAGTGAGCCCCAAAGATCAGGGCTAGGAGAGTTTCCTGAGACAACGATGGTGGAAATGCAGAGAGGCCTTGGAAGAGGCTAACGCTGTCAACCTCTGCCAGGCCAAGTCGCACGGAACCGTATACTTGTGACTTCACGCATCTGGATATAGTTTGAATCCTAACAGTCCTTTTTATTGTAGTAAAAACAGTTGCACACTTGAAGGGGCTGTGCGTGCTAGATCCCAGTAGACAGGCTGGGTGTGGTGAACGGCCAGAGTGAAAGGAAAAAGTTCAGAGGCGTGGTCTTTGGAAGAGAAAATCACCCCTCTTAAATAGTTGTTGTCTGGTGGTTGCTGGAAGTTATGCAAGAGAAGGAGTATCTGGGAACCTAACTAAGAGGACCGTCTGTCCGAGGAGGCGACCTGCAGGCTAGACCAGCAGGTTCAAGAGCTCGGAGGACAGACCTGTGAGAAGATAAGAGGGCATGTCAGTGAAACCGAGAGGTGGAGGCTTGAGAGATGCGCATACTCCATAATGGAAGGCTGACATCACTGAGAGCAAGGGCAGATTATGAACCGAAATCAGGAAGAGGGGTATGAGGGAAAAGAATTTGCAGAGAGGAAAACTGAGTGTAGGGCTTTATGCCCAGAAGCACATGAAAGGCTAATGAAAGACTCCTTAACAAGACAACTCAGGGAGATGCTGGCCCAGGCTGTGGTGGTGAGCTGCTCAGACGCCATTTTGACTTGAAGTGAAATGGTAGGTCTGGGGCCAAATGGGTAAAGATCCCTTGCTCACTCCCTCTAAAATCTCAGAGTGAAATATCAGCTTGGACCTAGGGAAGGAGGGAGATGAGACTAATTTAGAAGTCTAGAAAGAGGAGCCTTTGGGGACATAAAAGAAAAGTAGTACAAGAGAGCCCCTTGTGGAACTTTCTGAATACTCAAGACTGTTGCCAAGTAGGGGCTACTCTGCAACTCAAATTTCCTCACAAAATAGAAAGACTATGTGCACGTTAGTGATGTGCCTGTGTTGGACTGAGGCTAGGGTGGAGGAGGGGATAATACTTAGGAATACCAGAACGTGGTAAAAGGCCATAACCCAAGGGATGTAATTCCTTGAAGAGAAAATTTCCCCTTACTGACCATGAGGTGACCATGCTAATTAACTCAGGTTTAGTGCAGAAGAACTGTAACAGAAAAGTCTTTTCTGTGGAGTTAAGGTATTGACAATGAGAATATTACTTTTGTTTTTTAACGTCTTTATTGGAGTATAACTGCTTTACAGTGGTGTGTTAGTTTCTGCTGTATAACAAAATGAATCAGCTATACGTATACATACATCCCCATATCTCCTCCCTCTTGTGTCTCTCTCCCACCCTCCCTATCCCACCCCTCTGTGTGGTCACAAAGCACCAAGCTGATCTCCCTGTGCTATGCAACTGCTTCCCACTAGCTATCTATTTTACATTTGGTAGTGTATAAATGTCCATGCTACTCTCTCACTTCGTCCCAGCTTACCCTTCCCCCTCCCCATGTCCTCAAGTCCATTCTCTATGTCTGCATCTTTATTCCTGTCCTGCCCCTAGGTTCTTCAAAACCATTCTTTTTTTCTTAAATTCCATATATATGTGTTAGCATACGGTATTTGTCTTTCTCTTTCTGACTTATGTCACTCTGTATGACAGACTCTAGGTCTATCCACCTCATTACAAATAGCTCAGTTTCGTTTATTTTATGGCTGAGTAACATTCCATTGTATATATGTGCCACATCTTCTTTATCCATTCACCCGATGATGGACACAGGTTGTTTCCATCTCCGGGCTATTGTAAATAGAGCTGCAATGAACATTTTGGTACATGACTCTTTGAATTATGGTTTTCTCAGGGTATATGCCCAGTAGTGGGATTGCTGGGTCATATGGTAGTTCTATTTGCAGTTCTATAAGGAACCTCCATACTGTTCTCCACAGTGGCTGTATCAATTTACATTCCCACCAACAGTGCAAGAGGGTTCCCTTCTCTCCACACCCTCTCCAGCATTTATTGTTTCTAGATTTTTTGATGATGGCCATTCTGACTGGTGTGAGATGACATCTCACTGTAGTTTTGATTTGCATTTCTCTAATGATTAATGATGTTGAGCATTGTTTCATGTGTTTGTTGGCAGTCTGTATATCTTCTTTGGAGAAATGTCTATTTAGGTCTCCGGCCCGTTTTTGGATTGGGTTGTTTGTTTTTTTGTTATTGAGCTGCATGAGCTGCTTATAAATTTTGGAGACTAATCCTTTGTCAGTTGCTTCATTTGCAAATATTTTCTCCCATTCTGAGGGTTGTCTTTTGGTCTTGTTTATGGTTTCCTTTGCTATGCAAAAGATTTTAAGTTTCATTAGGTCCCATTTGTTTATTTTTGTTTTTATTTCCATTTCTCTAGGAGGTGGATCAAAAAGGATCTTGCTGTGATTTATGTCATAGAGTGTTCTGCCTATATTTTCCTCTAAGAGTTTGATAGTTTCTGGCCTTACATTTAGGTCTTTAATCCATTTTGAGCTTATTTTTGTGTATGGTGTTAGGGAGTGATCTAATCTCATACTTTTACATGTACCTGTCCAGTTTTCCCAGCACCACTTATTGAAGAGGCTGTCCTTTCTCCACTGTACATTCCTGCCTTCTTTATCAAAGATAAGGTGACCATATGTGCATGGGTTTATCTCTGGGCTTTCTATCCTGTTCCATTAATCTATCTTTCTATTTCTGTGCCAGTACCATACTGTCTTGATTACTGTAGCTTTGTAGTATAGTCTGAAGTCAGGGAGCCTGATTCCTCCAGCTCCATTTTTCGTTCTCAAGATAGCTTTGGCTATTCGGGGTCTTTTGTGTTTCCATACAAATTGTGAAATTTTTTGTTCCAGTTCTGTGAAAAATACCAGTGGTAGTTTGATAGGGATTGCATTGAATCTGTAGATTGCTTTGGGTAGTAGAGTCATTTTCAAAATGTTGATTCTTCCAATCCAAGAACATGGTATATCTCTCCATCTATTTGTATCATCTTTAATTTCTTTCATCAGTGTCTTATAATTTTCTGCATACAGGTCTTTTGTCTCCCTAGGTAGGTTTATTCCTAGATATTTTATTCTTTTTGTTGCAATGGTAAATGGGAGTGTTTTCTTGATTTCACTTTCAGATTTTTCATCATTAGTGTATAGGAATGCCAGAGATTTCTGTGCATTAATTTTGTATCCTGCTACTTTACCAAATTCATTGATTAGCTCTAGTAGTTTTCTGGTATCATCTTTCGGATTCTCTATGTATAGTATCATGTCATCTGCAAACTGTGACAGCTTTATTTCTTCTTTTCTGATTTGGATTCCTTTTATTTCCTTTTCTTCTCTGATTGCTGTGGCTAAAACTTCCAAAACTATGTTGAATAAGAGTGGTGAGAGTGGGCAACATTGTCTTGTTGATTAGCTTCTTGATCTTAGTGGAAATGCTTTCAGTTTTTCACCATTGAGGACGATGTTGGCTGTGGGTTTGTCATATATGGCCTTTATTATGTTGAGGAAATTTCCCTCTATGCCTACTTTCTCCAGGGTTTTTATCATAAATAGGTGTTGAATTTTGTCGAAAGCTTTCTCTGCATCTATTGAGATGATCATATGGTTTTTCTCCTTCAATTTGTTAATATGGTTTATCACATTGATTGATTTGCATTTATTAAAGAATCCTTGCATTCCTGGAACAAACTCCACTTGATCATGGTGTATGATCCTTTTAATGTGCTGTTGGATTCTGTTTGCTAGTATTTTGTTGAGGATTTTTGCATCTATGTTCATCAGTGATGTTGGCCTGTAGTTTTCTTTCTTTGTGACATCCTTGTCTGGTTTTGGTATCAACGTGATGGTGGCCTCATAGAATGAGTTTGGGTGTATTCCTCCCTCTGCTATATTTTGGAAGAGTTTGAGGAGGATAGATGTTAGCTCTTCTCTAAGTGTTTGATAGAATTCTCCGGTGAAGCCATCTGGTCCTGGACTTTTATTTGTTGGAAGATGTTTTTGTTTTTGTTTTTGTTTTTGTGGTATGTGGGCCTCTCACTGTTGTGGCCTCTCCCGTTGCAGAACACAGGCTCTGGACCTGCAGGCTCAGCGGCCATAGCTCACGGGCCCAGCCACTCCGCGGCATGTGGGATCTTCCCAGACCGGGGTACGAACCCGTGTCCCCTGCATCGGCAGGCGGACTCTCAACCACTGTGCCACCAGGGAAGCCCTGTTGGAAGATTTTTAATCACAGTTTCAATTTCAGTGCTTGTGATTGTTCTGTTCATATTTTCTATTTCTTCCTGATTTAGTCTTGACAGGTTGTGCATTTCTAAGAATTTTTCCATTTCTTCCAGGTTGTCCATTTTATTGGCATAGAGTTGCTTGTAGTAATCTCTCATGATCGTTTGTATTTCTTCAGTGTCAGTTGTTACTTCTCCTTTTTCATTTCTAATTCTATTGATTTGAGTCTTCTCCCTTTTTTCTTGATGAGTCTGGCTAATGGTTTATCAATTTTGTTTATATTCTCAAAGAACCAGCTTTTAGTTTTATTGATCTTTGCTATCGTTTCCTTCATTTCTTTTTCATTTATTTCTGATCTGATCTTTATGATTTCTTTCCTTCTGCTAACATTGCGGTTTTTTTGTTCTTATTCCTCTAATTGCTTTAGGTGCAAGGTTAGGTTGTTTATTCGAGATGTTTCCTGTTTCTTAAGGTAGGGTTGTGTTGCTATAAACTTCCCTCTTAGAACTGCTTCTGCTGCATCCCATAGATTTTGGGTCTTCGTGTCTCCATTGTCATTTATTTCCTCTTTGATTTCTTCAGTGATCACTTCATTATTAAGTAGTGTATTGTTTAGCCTCCACGTGTTTGTATTTTTTACAGATCTTTTCCTATAATTGATATCTAGTCTCATAGCGTTGTGGCTGGAAATGATACTTGATACAATTTCAATTTTCTTAAATTTACCAAGGCTTGATTTGTGACCCAAGATATGATCTATCCTGGAGAATGTTCAAAGAGCAGTTGAGAGAAATGTGTATTCTGTTGTTTTTGGATGGAATGTCCTATAGATATCAATTAAGTCCATCTTGTTTAATGTATCATTTAAAGTTTGTGTTTCCTTATTTATTTTCATTTTGGATGATCTGTCCATTGGTGAATGTGGGGTGTTAAAGTCCCCTACTATGAATGTGTTACTGTCAATTTCCCCTTTTATGGCTGTTAGTATTTGCCTTACGTATCGAGGTGCTCCTATGTTGGGTGCATAAATATTTACAATTGTTATATCTTCTTCTTGGTTCAATCCCTTGATCATTATGTAGTGTCCTTCTTTGTCTTTTGTAATAGTCTTTATTTTAAAGTCTATTTTGTCTGATATGAGAATTGCTACTCCAGCTTTCTTTTGGTTTCCATTTGCATGGGATATCTTTTTCCATTCCCTTACTTTCAGTCTGTATGTGTCTCTAGGTCTGAAGTGGGTCTCTTGTAGACAGCAAATATAAGGGTCTTGTTTTTGTATCCATTCAGCTAATCTGTGTCTTTTGGTGGAAGCATTTAGTCCATTTACATTTAAGGTAATTATCGATATGTATGTTCCTATTCCCATTTTCTTAATTGTTTTGGGTTCATTATTGTAGGTCTTTTCCTTCTCTTGTGTTTCTTGCCTAGAGAAGTTCCTTTAGCAGTTGTTGTAAAGATGGTTTGGTGGTGCTGAACTCTCTCAGCTTTTGCTTGTCTGTAAAGGTTTTAATTTCTCCATCAAATCTGACTGAGATCCTTGCTGGGTAGAGTAACCTTGGTTGCAGGTTTTTCTCCTTCATCACTTTAAATATGTCTTGCCAGTCCCTTCTGGCTTGCAGAGTTTTTGCTGAAAGATCAGGTGTTAGCCTTATGGGGATTCCCTTGTGTGTTATTTGTTGTTTTTCCCTTGCTGCTTTTAATATGTTTTCTTTGTATTTAATTTTTGACAGTTTGATTAATATGTGTCTTGGCATATTTCTCCTTGGATTTATCCTGTATGGGACTCTCTGTGCTTCCTGGACTTGATTAACTATTTCCTTTCCCATATTAGGGAAGTTTTCAACTATCATCTCTTCAAATATTTTCTCAGTCCCTTTCTTTTTGTCTTCTTCTTCTGGAACCCCTAAAATTCGAATGTTGGTGAGTTTAATATTGTCCCAGAGGTCTCCGAGACTCTCCTTAGTTCTTTTCATTCTTTTTTCTTTATTCTGCTCTGCAGTAGTTATTTCCCCTATTTTATCTTCCAGGTCACTTATCCGTTCTTCTGCCTCAGTTATTCTGCTATTGATCCCATCTAGAGTATTTTTCATTTCATTTATTGTTTTGTTCATCATTGTGTGTTTCATCTTTAGTTGTTCTAGGTCCTTGTTAAATGTTTCTTGCATTTTGTCTATTCTATTTCCAAGATTTTGGATCATCTTTACTATCATTATTCTGAATTCTTTTTCAGGTAGACTGCCTATTTCCTCTTCATTTTTTAGGTCTGGTGGGTTTTTATCTTGCTCCTTCATCTGCTGTGTGTTTTTCTGTCTTCTCATTTTGCTTATCTTACTGTGTTTGGGGTCTCCTTTTTGTAGGCTGCAGGTTTGTAGTTCCCGTTGTTCTTGGTGTCTGTCCCCAGTGGCTAAGGTTGGTTCAGTGGGTTGGGTAGGCTTCCTGGTGGAGGGGACTAGTGCCTGTGTTCTGGTGGATGAGGATGGATCTTGTCTTTCTGGTGGGCAGGTCCACGTCTGTTGGTGTGTTTTGGGGTGTCTGTGGACTTATTATGATTTTAGGCAGCCTCTCTGCTAATGGGTGGGGTTGTGTTCCTGTCTTGCTAGTTGTTTGGCATATGATGTCCAGCATTGTAGCTTGCTGGTCGTTGAGTGAAGCTGGGTGCTGGTTTTGAGATGGAGATCTCTGGGAGATTTTCACCGTTTGATATTATGTGGAGCTGGGAGGTCTCTTGTGGACCAGTGTCCTGAAGTTGTCTCTCCCACCTCAGAGGCACAGCACTGACTCCTGGCTGGAGCACCAAGAGCCTTTCATCCACACGGCTCAGAATAAAAGGGAGAAAAAGTAGAAAGAAAGAATTAGTAGAAGTAGAAAGAAAGAAAGAAAGAAAGAAGGGAGGGAGGGAGGGAGGGCAGGAGGGAGGAAGGAAGGAAGGAGGGAAGGAAGGAAAAAAGAAAGAAAGAAGATAAAGTAAAATAAAATAAAGATAAAATGTAATAAAGTTATTAAAATAAAAAAATAATTATTAAGAAAAAAAATTTTTAAAATAATAATAAAAAAATAACGGACGGATAGAACCCTAGGACAAATGGTGGAAGCAAAGCTATACAGACAAAATCTCACACAGAAGCATACACATATAGAGTCACAAAAAGAGGAAAAGGGGAAAAAATCATAAATCTTGCCCTCGAAGTCCACCTCCTCAATTTGGGATGACTCGTTGTCTATTCATGTATTCCACAGATGCAGGGCACATCAAGTTGACTGTGGAGCTTTAAACCGCTGCTTCTGAGGCTGCTGGGAGGGATTTCCCTTTCTCTTCTTTGTTCTCACAGCTCTCAGAGGCTCAGCTTTGGATTTGGCGCCGCCTCTCCGTGTAGGTCGCCGGAGGGCGTCTGTTCTTCGCTCAGACAGGACGGGGTTAAAGGAGCCGCTGCTTCGGGGGCTCTGGCGCACTCAGGCCAGGAGGAGGGAGGGGCACTGCGTGCGGGGCGGGCCTGCGGCGTCAGAGGCCGGCGTGACGTTGCATGAGCCTGAGGCGCGCCGTGCGTTCTCCCGGGGGAGTTGTCGCTGGATCCCGGGATCCTGGCAGTGGCGGGCTGCACAGGCTCCCTAGAAGGTAGGTGTGGAGAGTGACCTGTGCTCGCATACAGGCTTCTTGGTGGCGGCAGCAGCAGCCTTAGCATCTCATGCCCGTCTCTGGGGTCCGCGCTTTTAGCCGCGGCTCGCGCCCGTCTCTGGAGCTCCTTTAAGCAGCGCTCTTAAAACCCCTCTCCTCGCGCACCAGGAAACAAAGAGGGAAGAAAAAGTCTCTTGACTCTTAGGCAGGTCCAGACTTTTCCCCGGACTCCCTCCCGGCTAGCCGTGGCGCACTAACCCCCTGCAGGCTGTGTTCACGCCGCCAACCCCAGTCCTCTCCCTGCGCTCCGAACGAAGCCCGAGCCTCAACTCCCAGCCCCGCCTGCCCCGGCGGGTGAGCAGACAAGCCTCTCGGGCTGGTGAGTGCCGGTCGGCACCGATCCTTTGTGCGGGATTCTCTCTGCTTTGCCCTCCGCACCCCTGTTGCTATGCTCTCCTCTGCTCTCCTCCGCACCCCTGTTGCTGTGCCGCCTGCACAGGCTCCAGACGCACAGGCTCAACGGCCATGGATCACGGGCCTAGCCGCTCCGCGGCATGTGGGATCTTCCTGGACCGGGGCACGAACCCATGTCCCCTGCATCGGCAGGTGGACTCTCAACCACTGTGCCACCAGGGAAGCCCACATTTAGGTCTTTAATCAATTTTGAGTTTATTTTTGTGTATGGTGTTAGGGAGTGTTCTAATTTCATTCTTTTACATGTAGCTGACCAGTTTTCCCAGCACTATGTATTGAAGAGGCTGTCTTTTCTCCATTGTATATTCTTGCCTCCTTTATCAAAGATAAGGTGGCCATATATGTGTGGGTTTATCTCTGGGCTTTCTATCCTGTTCCATTGATCTATATTTCTGTTTTTGTGCCAGTACCATACTGTAAGAAGAATATTTTAAATGAATTGGTTAAAGAACATAAGAAATTGTGTAATCAGTAAAGAAAGAGTGTATCCGGTTAGTTTTATATAAGGGTCTAACATAAAATTTTTTTAAAAATTAGGTCACAATTCCCAGAAGTAATATATGAATACCACTGGGGTTTTCTAGCAGAAGGAAGAATTTATATTGAAAATATTGTTACAGGCAGGTACACTCTGTCAAAGATGGTGTATCCTGAGCAGGAAAAGTTTATGGAGGTCTGAATCAAGAGGACACTATATCTTGTTCATAAAAGATGCTCGATATGCATGTATTGGGTGGATAAAATCAGTATATGTTGAGTAATTAAACAAATTGATGAATAAATGAAAGATGTAGATGTATGTTCCATTTGGGAAGTCTTTCTCCAAATGGGTTAACTGCCCTTCCGTGGGCTCCCATACAATCCTGTACTCCCCTATTTTATCCTACTGTGTACTGTGCTCTCCTACTAAACTGTAAACTATTTGAGGGTAGAAATTAATTCTTGTTCTTCATGATAATTCCAGCTCTGACCATAGTACCCTGCACATAGTAGACATTCAAGAGGTAATTGCATAGATGAATGACATTATTTACTAGAGTACTAGTTTAAGCCAAATGTTACGTTAGCATTACACATGGGAGAGTAAAAGGGGTACTTAAAAAACACTTAAATAACATCTAGGAAGTCCATTAAAGAGATAAAAGTGGCAGAAGGACAGTTTGGACAGTGTTATTACCGTAATTTGAACATGTATTTAGGCTAGCAAATGGATTGTAATGATGCAGAGTGAACAGCAGTTCCTTTCTTGGAAATGAAGGGAAAAGAATTGAGGGTGGAGACATGCTTTTTACTGAAAACCCAGGAGAATGTTCTCTCCTCACCCCCTCAACCCCCAAATAATCCAGACTATCATATTAAATTTAGGTTATTTTTTGAAAAAAAATTTCAGAGGAAATCCAGCATCTATCTCCCCCTACTGGTGTCATATTGAGTGATGTCTAACTTTTTTTTTTCCTTTTAACTGAGAAACGTTTTAATTAAGACAAATATTTTCATTTGTTGTTTGCAAAAAAAAAATCTTATACTTAATCTAAAGTTTAAGCATCCTATATTGGAGGTTTGTGTTACAATGAGCTTTACCAAGATTTGGAATGTACATTGGAGTATAAATTGTTTCATCACAGATGAGGAATGGTTAAATATTTCTACTAGTTCATCTGTAATTAGCAGATTTTATATGACAGTGGATTATAATTGGCTGACACAATGAAAAATTTTAAGTCTGTATTATAGAAAATTTCAAACATACACAAAAGTAGAGAGAAAAATATAATGAGCTTCCATGTACCCATCATCCAGCTCCAACAAACAAGTCACAGCTAATCTTGTTTTATTTATTACTTCCCCAAGGTCCCACATCCAGATCACTTTGAAGCAAAGTCCAAGCATTGTATCACTTCATCTGTGTTTCAGTATGTACCTGAAAGGTAAGGATGCTTCAAATATCCCTATTTTTAAGCATGCCCAAAGTTAGCAATAGTTCCTTAATATCAGCAGATATCCAGTCAGTGTTCAAATTTCCACGCTTGTTTTAAAATTTGTAATTATTTATTTTACAGTCTGTTTGAAACAGGCTTTTAATGAGGGCTATGGATTGTAATTTTGTTTGATATGTTTCTTACATGTCATGGAATTTATGAGATTTGTTTCCTCCTCCATCCGTTTTTTTGGGTATTATTTTTTTAAGAAAAGTGCATCATTTGTTCTGAGCAGGGTTCCACGGTCTGGAATTTGCCGACTGGATCCCCATAGTGTTGTGTAACTCATTCCTCTGTCCCCTGTGTTTCCTGTAAATACAGGAAATTGGTAGTTAGATCCAGAGGCTTCATTTTATTCAGGTTTTATTTGTTGTTGTTGTTCTTTTTTTGTTTTTATTCTTTTGTTTTTTTGCAAGGTGCTGTTGTGTACTTCTGTCACTCAGTATCTGGTAGCAATTGAAGTTCATTGTCTAGCAGTTGAAGAACATTGTCATTGTTAATATTTTGCAAGGTGCTATTGTGTACTTCTGTCATTCAATGTCTGGTAGCAATTGAAGTTCATTGAGGGGTAGAGTAGACTTTCCAACAGAAACTTCTGTGGTGATGGAAGTGTTCCATATCAGTACATATATGTTCTATATCTGTACTAAATGCTTCATATCTGTTCTATATCTTAATACAGTAGTCACTAGCCACATGTAGCTCTTAAATGTGGCTAATGTGATTGAGAAACTGAATCTTTAATTTAAAAAATTTTAATTACTGTAAATTGAAATGTAAATAGCCACCTGTGTCTAGTAGCTACCATATTGGATAGTATAGCTGCAGACCCACTAATTCATTAAAGGCTGCAAAATGATAATGCTATTATTCTATTATTTTTTTCTTTACTTATTAGTTGGAATATTTTTGTAAAGAGAAACTTCCTCTTAACAGCTATGTTGCTACTATGAGTTTCAGTTTATACAGAAAAGACAGAAAAATTCTTTAATTCTTACTCTCTACTATCAGCTGTCAAAATAATAAATTGTTTCCTTAGCATTCTCCAAAAGTGATGCGTCCTCATCCTCATGTGTTTTTTGTTGTTGTTATGTAGTCATAATTTGCATTTTAATTTATTGTAGTTATTCTTGTTTATGCTCAAATTGGTTCATCCTTGGCCAGAGGGGGTTTATTCAGACTATCTCCTGAGCGCTCTTGCTACGATCCTACGAGTCTCTGATAGTGTTATGGCGTTCTGGTGTGCGATCAGGTATTTCAGAATCATCTTGGACATATGATGCCTCATATCTGAAATTAGCCATTTTCTAAGATGCTCTGGTTCCATTTAGTGATCAATGGTATTTCAAGAACATATAATCTAGGTACTATGGTGATCATTGCTATTTGGTTGGTCATTGTTTCTAGCCTTTACAAAAACAGAGTTAGAAATCTAGATTAAAAAAAAACAAAACCCTGCATTGTGAGTTCATCCTGATACATGCAATTTAAAATCAGGGCTACAGGGTTGCCTCTGATTGGGCTTTTTATTTATTCTTTTAATATTGAAAATCTAGTTTCTTCTCAATGACACCAGTATAACTACTGGTTTCTTTTATTCCACGATACACACATAATAATTTCAGGATAACAAGAGCAACCTACCAGCAATGAAATTATTATTGAAAAGGTGCACTCACCTTTGGTTTCATTTTTGCATGTTTATATATTTATTCCTAGAGTCTCCCTCCCTGATGATATACTATTGTGTTACAGGGTTATTTTAAATAGTTTCTCTGTGTAGTTTTGCCAAAAAAGGATGCAAATTTCTATTTGTTTGTTTCCTTTTATTTTTAGCAATTTTTTAAACTGTAGTTTCATTTTATAATTATGTATTTATGTGGCCCCAGAGTCATAGCCACAAAACACAGTATATTAAAAAAAATTTAGCTTCGTGCCATATCTCCTTAATTCTATTCCCTTATCAGTTTTTATTTAAAAAATTGTAATTTAAGCCTTCATCTTTTATTTCAGGAATGTGAATATATTTATATCTACCCTTTCTTAGATGAGCAGTAATACACTCTACACACTTTCCTCCTTTTTTTGGTCTTACTTAATAATGTATTCTGGAAATCACTGACTAATAATATGCAGAGATCAACCTCATTCCTTTTTGTAGCTGCATAGTATTCCATGGAATAGATGTTCCATAGTTATTCAATAAGTCCTCTATTGATGGACATTTAGGTTGTGGAAAGCTTTTTAAGGACATTTAAAATAATTACAGCAGGATCATAAACAAATGCATTACCTTTCCCATAATTTTTCATTTTTCACTAGGTTCATATAGATATTCATAAAGATAAAAAACATGAAATTATATTAACATCTAAGACAAATATTGGGGTGAAATTAAGATAGATTTACAGAAAGTTATAGGTCTGTGTATCCTCAGGTAAAATGTTTTAGTTTTCATTAATTATCTCTCTGGGGACTGATGACTATTTTTCTGATCTAAAGATTTCTTAGGATAAACCTGAGTAAGGTTGGAAAAGTAAGGATGATTGAACTTGAGAGCTGTACATGATAGAAGAATTATCTTTTAGGAGGTGAAATGGTAATTGTTTTTGAAGAAAATTTTATTTTACCTTCCACTCTTTGTAAGTTTTGTAGGGGATTTGTGTTAGAGTATACTAATGAAATACTAGATAATTATTGTTCCAATATTTGGACTTGTGGTTGAGCAAGAGGTTGGAAGATAGCTATTGGCAATAACTAGATATACTCCAGCCACTTCTTTATTCACTCTAACTCTTTCATTATCTACTTTTCAGATATTTAGAAGGTAAAAAGCAAATGGCAACTGAAGAAGCATCAATAAATAAAGAGATACACTGTTTTATTTAGGACATGTTCACATTTTCTCTCTTGTTGTGACAAGATGTGGGGTTTCAATCTGATCTGCTCCGACACTGTTCCCCTTAATTCTCCCTCAACTCTGTTTAGAGATGAGGGTTTCTGTAAGTTCTCACACATGCTTGTTTGTTCATTAGAAGCTGTTGTAATTTTGATGGTAATGCTCTACTGCTTATAATTCCAACAGGAGTTGATTTTGTTTATGCAGTAAGTAAATACTAATTCAAGCTACTCTCTTTAACCTTGAACTGTACATCAGGGGACTTATACCTATGGTAGATGAATTAAAAGAGGGAAATACCAGTTGGGGCCTTGCATGTATCAATATAAAGGGGAAATACACAGTGTTCTCAAGAGCTCTACATCTCACATCTCACAAACCCCATGCTTCCCCATCCCTCCAGTGTGAGCATGACACCTCTGTTAAGTTAGGCCTTAGAGTGCATGCTTTACTGACTTCTGAGTGGACCAGTTTCACAGGTATGGCCTGTGAGACAGGCCTATGCAGGGTGGGAAAGCTAGCTCTGGACAGAAGCAAAACCAGGGAAATCAGGCATTTCTAAGGAGTCAAGGAAGGGTTTGCCTTTTAAGAAAGGCGAGAAATTCAACTTAGGATATTCTTGAGGGACTTTCCTGGTGGAGCAGTGGTTAAGAATCTGCCTGCCCATGCAGGGGACACGGGTTCGATCCCTGGTCTGGGAAGTTCCCACATGCCACAGAGCAACTAAGCCCGTGTGCCACAACTGCTGAGCCTGCGCTCTAGAGCCCATGAGCCACAACTACTGAGCCGGTGTGCTGCAACTACTGAAGCCCGCATGCCTAGAGCCCGTGCTCCACAACAAGAGAAGCCATTGCAATGGGAAGCCCATGCACCGCAATGAAGAGTAGCCCCTGCTCGCTACAACTAGAGAAAGCCAGTGCACAGCACCGAAGACCCAACACAGCCAAAAATAAAATAAATAAATAAATTAAAAAAAAAAGATATACTTGACACTATTTGTACCTTTCTAAAAAGACTATTCTTCTCAACATACTATAAAAAAAATAATAAACAGAAACCCCAACTAAATAGAATGAGGAGCTCTCACACCCTGTGATGATAGCAGAGCCCAAGAAGAAGAAGAAAGACTCCTTTTCTTTCCTGGCAAGGAATCAGCCAATGAAAAACCATGGACCCTGCTTTACTATAACCCTCCCAACTTCCTTTTCCTCCCTATGAAAGTGTTCTCCTGCCCTTGCCACATGGGGACTTGCATGTGGCTCGCCATGGTTGCAGACCATGAGTTGCAATTCTCTGTTGATCCTGAATAAACCCATCTTTGCAGGAGAAATATCTGGTAGTCTGTTTATTTCAGGTCAACAATACTAAGCAGTAGGTGGAAGCTGAGGTGTCTCAGTCTGCATTTTCTAACATGCAGAGATTTGGCTATGAAATGGAATGGCCAGACTAAACACAGCCCAGCCATACCATGAGGGGAAGAAAACCAAGCACTAGCTTCTGGATTTGTCAGTATTTTATGAATAAAAATTTTTTCATATATTGCCATTCTGCCTGTAGAGATAATTTTCCTGCTTTGAGCTTTTATAGTATCAGGCTGCTTGTGGAATTTGTATGTTTAAGATAAAATGTGTATCTATTAGATACTAAAGGTACTTGCTGGCCAATGATTTCAATAATTTATTATGTATGCATTTCATATTTTTCCTAGTATTTTATTTTTAGTATTTCTTAGAGTCTTAAAGGGCTGGATTTAAGGTAAAGTGAGTGAGCCCTTCATCTCAGGCACAAAATTTAACAGAGTTTCAAAACCTCAGTAATAAAGATAAATGCTATTTTAATGCAATATTTAAAAAAATCAAAATTAGTGCAAAGAAAAAAAAAACCCTTGATAAACACGGTGTGGAAATTTTCAATAAAGACAGGATCTGACCCTGCATTTGAACAACTCTGCCTCACTCACTTCACCCTGATTCTGGCCCTGATTCCAACAAAACTTTATTTAAAAAAAAGGCGGGTAGGCTTTGGGGCATAGTTTGTTCATTAACAAAATCACATAAACGATTATTTATCCTGATTATTGCATTTTTTGGGCACCCCCTTACATTTTGCCTCCTAGTCCCTGTTTTTGAGCTAAACTTGGATTGATTAAATCCCACTCTGTCACTTTTACAGGTAAGGTTAATGTGAAGGCCCACAGAGGTGACGTGACAAGCCCAAAGTCAAACAGACAAGGGTAACAGGGTTGAGACCCGTCATGGTTTTACGTGCTCTATCTCCCCAGTTAAATTCCTTGAGGATAAGATTCTTGACTCCTATTTCTTGTTTGTTATGCAGTGCTCTGTGGAGAGTAGCCTCCCTCACCCCTGTACTTGCTATTGCCTTGCTATCTGAATTCTATCCGTTATTTGTGTGACCTTCAAAAAGATACTCACTTTCTATTGACCTAATCTGTGTCTACATGATACCCCATTCAGGGTCAATTCAGTGGAAAAAAAAAAATATTTGAAATGAAGAGAAAAGAGAACAAAACCTCCTGAAACCAAAAACCGTTTGCATACCACTACATGGACAAAATAGCTTTTAAGTGTTTGAATTTTCTTATTAACTGGTTTGTGGTGTTGTGTAGATACAGGCAGGATTTGCTAATGTTCAAGAAAAAGTAATCCCCTCAGTAGGAGTTGGTAGACTTAATCAATAATAATTGGGCACCCTCTGCAAAGGATATCATTCTTTGGAACTGGTAATTATTAGACCAGGTGGTTAGTGTTTCCTCATTTTCTCAAAAGTTGGGATGAAGGTAAGAATTTTCAGTCTAGTAGCAATCACATAAAACAGCAAAATCTACTGGTAGGGGTGTTGTGGTGTGCTGGGGGGCGGGGAATGGAGGGGTTGGAGAGGCAAGCAGTCATCTTACATGACTCTTTGGGTTAAAACTAGGAGAGATTTGTGGGTTTCACATAAGTCAACTTTCATTATTCTTGTTCCCATCTTCTTTGATTCACATGGTTTCAGTTTCTTTCCAAATGTCTTTGGTTCAAACTTTATGGTCATGAAACAGAGCAGTTGAAAAATGTTGACAAAAAGTTTTGGAAGCAATCACTGAATTTTGCACAAATTTACTAGCAGTTACTTTTAGTGTGAAAAATGGTGCTACTCCATAATAAATGTGGGTTAGGAATGTTTATGTCATTGTTATGTAGCCACTTAGAGAAATAAGACCACAGTGTTTGCAGAAAATGGAGCGTATTGGAAAACTAAAAAGGAGAGATTTTACATTTATTCTTTAAGGTACAGAGGCATATTTTATTGTGTGGAAAATAGGATTTGCCTAAACTGTTGCAGAGGTGGCTATTTTGCATGTCACTAACTTGTATTTGATATTAGATTTTAAAAATAGTGACTTTAAAAAGTTTAGAATATTTTTGAAGCCTGAGCATAATTTTCATAATGACATGAAATAGAATGAAACAGGAAAGTTATTGGGAGATGGCATTGACTTTTAACAAATAAATTAAAAGTGTACTTTCTTGTGGAATCATATTTATATGGACAGCATAAATTTAATCCTCTGAGTTACTGGTCTGCCGATCCTATGATAGGTAATAAATTCATAATTCAATTAATTGCATGCATTGTATATCCTAACTCATTTAAAGAAAATGAGCTATCATCGTCATCCAGAAGTATTTATGGGGTGACTAAAATTTCAAAGTGCTGGCTTTACGATGGCAGTAAACAGATTTCTACTTCTAGGAATCTTGAACTAAAAAAAAAAGGACAGGACACAATAGAAACTAGCTAATCGATTGTTCACAGTTCATTAATAAATGCCTATTGAAGGGAAAATAGGAAAGAAAATGTATCGAGTACCCACTATTGCCGGACGCTATAATAAATACTTTAGCTGTATTCTCTCAATTATGGTCAAATGGAGGGCGCAAGGCAGAGGCATCCAATAGAAACATGTCCACACAAGGGAGGACACTGGCTTTTGTTCAGGAGGGAATGGCACAAGAAATAGGGAGTAGGTCAGTTGGACAGAAGTGGAAGATTTTTAAAAGGTAATTTTGGAAAGTTGGCTGAGACTGTATTGTAGAGGACCCTTTAGGATAAGCTAAGACATGCTCGCTGTTTTGTGTAGATAAAGGAAACCTGAAATGTTTTGAGCAGAGGAGAGAGTGACCAAGCCAAGAGCTGTGAAGGCAGAGCAGATTGAGTGTGGGAAACAGTGGGGCTACTTGACCAAACAGTGAGAGGCAGAGCTCGCTCAGCTTTGAAGGCAGCATTCTTTTAAGGCTCTATGTTACTAAGTTTTCCTGGATTGTCCCGAATAATAGTGATTTTATTGATTTTATCATCAATAGCTCCGAACCACAAATATTTTCTCAGTTTGCTGTCCAACTAAAAGCATCTGATGGTGTGAAATAAATGCTGAATAAATAAGATGTTAAATGTTTAGAATATGCTGACGTTTAGTGACAGTTTGTGATGATGTTCGAGGAAAAGCAAACAAGAGCGTTCCTCTTCTCTTCTTCCTATTAAAAACAACTTCCTGCAAATAGTAGGATTTCAGGTCCTTGAAGTGCGGCAGGGTGAACACGTGCTACAACTTTGAAAGAGTGAAGTCAGTTATTGGCTCTCTCTGTTTCCCGTCCACCTAACCCCTTCTTAAGCCCTTGCCATCACATCACCCCTCCATTCCCCTCAAACCACCCTCCTGAAGATCTCTAACACATCCTCGTTTCTCTTTTCTTATTCTTCTTAACCCCCTTGAAGCGTTTCGTACCATTGTTCACCTCCTCCGTCTCTCCAGCCACATTTCTTCTGTATCTCTGCATCATCTTCATCATCTCGTCTCCTAACAGGGGTCTCAGGCATCAGCCCTCAGCTGTTCTATCATTAACACTTTTGAGGGATCAACACTTCTAGAACTTTGAGAATCCTTAAATTTGCAAAGACTTCTAAGATATGCTACTTTCTCCATAAAATGTGATTTTGGGGCTGACTAGGCATATACTGAAACAAGTTGATGACTGTCTTATTTCCATGTAGAGTACAGGTCTTAGCTTCAATGTCACCCATTTAGGTAGGTATTCTCTGACCTGCAGGACAATGTCAGTCTCCTTGGTGATATGGTCCTGAGGCACCTGGTACTCCTCTTTTAGAACAGGCATCTTGTTTGAAATTGGTTATTTGTAATTCACTGGGGACATGAATTGTGTCTTAGGTGTTCACAGCTGTACCCCTACAACTTAGCCCAGGCATGCATTAGGAACTCAAATAATACTTTTTTGTTGATTAATTGATTGAATGATATCAGCCTGTTCATTTCAAGTTCGACAATATGTACTTTGTCTCATGTTTCATTTAAAGGACATCATTTTTTTAGATATCTTTACTTTTTTTTCTCCCTCACAAAACTAGTTGACTTTCTCTTCTTAAAAAAAAAAATTACGAGCTTTACTTTGTGTGGAGGAGAAACGTAGGACATAAAAGTTTTGCTAAGGTATGCATGCTAGGCTTGAGGCAAGGCTCAGACCAGTGAATCTTCCAATCTTAGCAAAATTTCAAATCACCATGTATCTTGGACCTTCAGGTTTATTCACAAACGGTCAAAACGACAAATTTTAAGTCTACTCTTTTTCGTAGTAAATGTACCCTATTCACATTTTCCCCTTTGAGAAAGTCAGTGGCTGCAACCTTCCTTTGAGTGTCTCTGAACTTCTACCTCTAACTCAGTCCTTTCCTGTGAGTCCGGCCCCATATCCGATTGCAACAGATCTACTCTGACTCGCCCAATTCAGCACCTAAGGGTCGTAGTGTAGTGCTGACATGGTGAAGGGAGGTGAGAGAACTGGGTTCTTGACCTGGCGCTGCCATTAACCCTCAAAGGGAATCTGAGCAGCCATTGGACTTCCCTGGGCTTTCCGGAGAAACCCTGAAGACTCCCGAAACATAGTTTCTCTAACCAACCTGCTGAAAGAATTCTGAACTCCGCTTATTATGTTGGCTTGCTTTGTGGTTCTATCGCTACCGGTCCAACATGGTAGTAGAACAAAGTGTGGATGAAACTTTGGCTCTCGCTGAACCAAGGAAAACCGAGATAATTCTCAGATTTACAAAAGCTGATGTTGCTGCCAGACGCCTTCATAATTTCTCTTCGACTCAGGCCTCTTGAGGGACTGGCCTAGTTAGAGCCATATTAATTGAACACGCGTAAAGGAAAAACGAAACCCAACAGCTTTCTTTTCTAAGCCCACAAAAGAAACAGTAACTGGGTTTCTCTGGAGAAGGATAAGGTCCCTCCCAGATGTGCCCAGAAATTGGATGGAGTTTAGGGGCAGGTAGGAGCTTACGTGGTCACTTGAGGAATTTTCTTTCAAAATGTGGCTTGAACTTACTAAAACGTCTCTTATGGGAACAGAACTCCCAGGAAAGCTTGGAACACAAAGGCAATGATAGCACCTTAGGCAGCAGAATAACTATTTTCTTGGTGAAGTACACAGAACAGAGAGATTTAGGCTGTAGGCAAGTTTCTTCTTTTCACGCTTAAAGGGAAAATCAATATTCCATATTCATGGTCTCTGACATCATGTTTCCTAGGGTGGCCAAAAGGGGTTTATACTATTTGTTGCAAAATATCATGGTGTTATTTTTATAAGGATCAACCAGAGTAGGGATGGGATTCTTAGGTGCCACCTGGTTTTCACACTTTTGGTGAAGTAAAATTAATTGAGTTTCAAAGGCAGGAAACTATTCTGTTGCTGGGAAATATAGCATAAAGGATTTCTGCAAGCTTCCTCTGGGTTTTTCTTGCAAGCTTTAAATGAGAATTTTCTGCCAATTTTCTGGCAGAAGCAGAGGAGACATAGTAGTTTTGCTAGTGGTTTTGATTAAGGCTTGTCTACATGGCATCAATAAAAATAACTAGACCTAGGTCTGATGGGCATTGAACTTGCTTAGAATGCTAATAAAATTATAAGAGATGAGCATAAATCTTAAATTTTGAATATTTTTTCTTATAATACATATGGAAAGACGATTTCTCAGTATTTTAATGTGTTAAAAGTACAATAACTGGAGAAGAATATGTTCTCTTCATAGTGCCAATAAAAATGCAAAATGTCATTTTCCAGTGCAATTCGGCCTGAAATCAACCTGTTTTATGGTAATTATGGGCTCTGGCACCAGAACATAGCAGAGCTTTACAAGATTGAATGAGTGATTGAGTCCAACCTCCTTAAATATGAAACATACGAAATGATTTGTGGAGAGTAAACGCCAGAGAGCATTGTCACCCTCCTTCCCCTGAACTATGCACAAAGCTTCACTAATGCCGTGTGGTGGTCGTATCAGGGTGAGGGAGTGGGTGAGAAACATATTTTTGAGGACAATAGGGTAGGAACAACCTCTAACGTGGTAGAAGGGAAGTTTCATATAAAGGTATAAACTGTGAGAAAGAGATGATGACGCCCAAAGTGGGTGAAAAGTGCCTTTCCTTGGCAAAATTCTGGTACATCACTATGAAAGGAAAACCCTGTATATTTCTCATAAACACTGTGGTGTCAGGCGTAAGGACCCAGCAATGCATCATCACGTGCCTCATGGCAGCATGTCAGGAGGGGGCTGCTCAAGCCAAGAGAAATGTGGCAACACTTCTCATTTTCCTCCCTTTTTCCAGGGTAACCTGAGCTCCTTGTGATACAGGTGTCCTGGCATAGGGGTTGCCTTAGATTGGTTTTAATCTGGAAAATGGAAGAATAATAAAAGTATTTAAATCTTATTTATATCGTATACTGCTTGGGTGTCCTGTATTATAGACCCAAATAGAATAGTGGCCGAATCTTCCTAACTTTTATTTTTTCATCAAAATTATGATGTTTACAGGGTCCATTTTTCTATGAATGTTGTTACACAAAACCATTGGCCTCCTGAACTTTCCCTCGGTTTGTCCCTTCTCAGAGGCCATTGTTTTCCACAAAGTAAGCTGATGCTTTGTATTTATTTCCACATCTTCAAATGACACATTTCTATTGCTGCTTCTTGATATTGCAGGTTTTGGCCTTGTCTGTTATTTCCCTCTCGGAGTGAGGAGACTTTAACTCTCTCTCACAAACCCCGGCCACATACACACATACCCACTTTGGTCCTATATATTTTTTCAATACAGTTATATAAAATTTTGCATAGGTCTGTATCGTTCTTATGAATATATAAATGCTATTTCTAACTGAGCCATGCAATCTTTTATGATTACTCTTTCTTGCTTGCTTTCTATTTTCTGTGGAGGTAACAATTGTGTTGGTTTTCTGCGTTCTTATCAACTACAAACTCGGGGCATTTTTCTAATTCCTCTTTCTATATCGTCTAACATATGATAGATGGAATTCATCTTCTTGGAGAATCTTTCTGGGCCCGTGGCACTGCACTTATTTGCGATTACTCACCATCATTCTCTTTGATTCTCTGTGATGTTAGAGAATCTTGTTTCCTGGAAACCACATCTTCCTCTTTCTTGGTGTACTCTCTTGTTTTTGTTAAAACAGTTTTCAGTACCTGTTAGGAAAAGGATACACGAAAGGTACATATTTTGAGACCTAGTATGTTGGAAAATATTTTTATTTCAGCCTCATACTTTACTGAGAGTTTAGCATAGAAGTCTAGGTTGGAAATAATTGTCTTTTCGAAAATTTGATGCCATTGTTCCATCTTCTAGCTTCCAGTGTTACAACAGAGAATTCTGAAGCTATTATAACTCTAGATTCTTTGTTTTCGATGTGTCTCACCCCCTCCCCTGCCAAATCTTTGTCCTCAGTCTGCTAAAATTCTATGAGAATATGTCTTAAGGTATATCGGTTTTGTATGTTTTGCTGGGCACCCAGAGGAATATTTTAATCTGAAGAATCATGTGCTTTACTTTTGGTAAATTTTCGTTGTTCTCTATTTCTGAAACTCCTATTAGTTGGATAGTGATCTCTTAGACTGCTCCTTTGATTTTCTTATCTTTCTTCTTATTTTCTGTCTCAGAGTCTCTCTGTCATTTATTTTTTTAAATTTATTTTTCTGAGAGATTTCATCAACTTTATATTCTAACATATCTATTAGGATTTTCATTTTTACTATCAGATTTAAAATTTTCCCCAACATCTTTTAGGTTCTGTGGATGTACCTGTTTCAACTAATTCTGTTTCATGGATATAACATCTTTTCTTATGTTTCTGAGCATATTAACAGCTTGGAAGTTTTCGTTTGCTGCCTGTACTGCTACTGTTTTTCCAGGTTGCTTTTTTCCCCTATTTTTTTAATCTGTCTACATCTTTCATGATAGATACTTTCTTCAAACGTCTGATGATTTTTGGTTGTCTATTCATATTAAAATCAGGGCACTAAAAGCTGATTAGAAACAATCTTTTTCTCTAACATGATATTCTAGGAACCAGAATAAATCCTTCCTCTGAAAACAACTTAAAATGCTGAATAAAAATATTCTTGAATGCGTCCATGTGCTGGCACATAAGACGGTATTTAGGGCAGGTACTGAGTAGAAACAGGAACTCAAAGGTAAGCACAGCAGTGAAGATGGCTTCTACCCTGAAGATATTTACTTGAAGATATTACTGATCCTGAGCTCCGGGGATGGAGGTCCAAGCCCAGTGCTTACTCAAGTTCACTAACAGGAGGGTGTCCATAAAGTTGAGATACTAAAGGGCTGCTCCATGTGAATACAGATGAATACATACAGGCTTCCTTGTCTTCCTCGACTCCCGAACAGAAAGGAACTTCAAGAAAAACTATCTGTCTCAAATATTGATACTGAAAAAAAAAATCTGAGAATTTGTAGCTACAGGCAACCCTTAGGTAGACGTGAAACTTGAATACACACTAGCTGGGTGGAATTCTATCTTCTGAGATAACAACTGCCAAGCTAGAATTCTATATCCTGTGAAAACTATCATTCAAAAATGAAGATAAAATAAAGACATTTTTAGAGAAAACTGATAAGTCTGTTTGCAAGCAGCATACAGCTTTTTAAACAGACATAGAACATTTATAAAAACTAGCCACATGGTGGGCTACAAAACAAGCTTCAACAATTTTTTTTTTTTTTTTGGCCATAAATGCATGAGTTTATTTCTGGAAACTCAATTCCATTCCATTGATCTATATGTCTATCATATAGATGTCTGTGCCGGTACAATACTGTTTTTTTTTGTTTTTTTTTTAATAGGTCTTTATTGGAGTATAATTGCTTCACAATACTGTGTTAGTTTCTATTGTACAACAAAGTGAATCAGCCATATCCATATGTCCCCATATGTCCCCATATCCCCTCCCTCTTGCGCCTCCCTCCCACCCTCCTTATCCCACCCCTCTAGGTCATCAAAAAGCACCGAGCTGATATCCCTGTGCTATGCTGCTGCTTCCCATTAGCTAACTGCTTTACATTCAGTAGTGTATGTATGTGGATGATACTCTCACTTCCCCCCAGCTTCCCCCTTCCACCCCGTGTCCTCAAGTCCATTCTCTATGGCTACATCTTTATTCCTGCCCTGCAACTAGGTTCATCAGTACCAATTTTTTTTTTTAGATTCCATATATATGCGCTAGTGTACGGTATTTGTTTTTCTCTTTCTGACTTAGTTCACTCTGTATGACAGACTCTAGGTCCATCCACCTCACTACAAATAACTCAATTTCCTTTCTCTTTATGGCTGAGTAATATTCCATTGTATATATGTGCCACATCTTCTTTATCCATTCATCTGTCGATGGACGTTTAGGTTGCTTCCATGTCCTGCCTATTGTAAATAGAGCTGCAATGAACATTGTGGTACATGACTCCTTTTGAATTATGGTTTTCTCAGGGTATATGCCCAGTAGTGGGATTTCTGGGTCATATGGTAGTTCTATTTTTAGTTTTTTGAGGAACCTCCATACTGTTTTCCATAGTGGTTGTATCAATTTACATTCCCACCAACAGTGCAGGAGGGTTCCCTTTTCACCACACCCTTTCCAGCATCTATTGTTTCTAGATTTTTTGATAATGGCCATTCTAACGGGTGTGAGGTGATACCTCATTGTAGTTTTGATTTGCATTTCTCTAATAATTAGTGATGTTGAGCATCTTTTCATGGGCTTCTTGGCCATCTGCATGTCTTCCTTGGTGACATGTCTGTTTAGGTCTTCTGCCCATTTTTTATCTGGATTGTTTTTTTGATATTGAGCTCCATGGGCTCTTTGTATATTTTGGAGATTAATCCTTTATCTGAACATTTTTTTCTCAGTTATGACACTCAGACATATTAATTTGTGATTTTTTTTGGCTGCATGATATTCCATTTTTTAGTATTTCATTAACCTGATAGTCAAACATTTGCAATTTTAGGTTCCTCGTGTTTCACTAAAATAAATACTACATTGAACTTTTAAATTAAAAAAATCACATATCTCCTTACTATTTTCTTGGATAGACTCTTAGAAACACAGTCACTGAATATTTTAGGGATCATAACACGCCTTGCCGGTTTGCTCTCCAGGCAGGTTTTACTAATTTGCATCCCAGACCAGCAATGCATGGGAGTGTCAGTTCCACCACACATGTAACAGCACTTAAACATCTGAAAAGGTTTGGCCAATCTAAACGGTCAATCTGAGATGCCCGAAGGCCTCTTGTTCCGCTCTATTTTGCTTTTCTTTGATTATTAATGAGGTTGAACCCTTTTTCATAAGTTTATTACATTTGAATTTCCTCTTCTGTGAATTATCTTTATGTGCTTTGCTCTTTTTGTTTTGTTTTGTTTCTATTATGATGTTTGTGTTTTTCATGTTCTGATTTTCTAATGGGGAATATAGCTACCAGATGGTTTCCTAATAGCACATTCTCCCTCCCCTACTGGATACACATATTTCACTACTGGCAGGATACCAGCTATAGGGGAAAAAATGGACTATTTTTACTTCCACTGCAGTTGGTCCTAGGACATTTTTTTCGTGTTACAATATTTTCTAATTATGCTATACTACCTAGGTCACATTAAGGAGTTTGGATTTTAAGGACACTTTGGAGTTTTGAGGAGAGCTACAGAAGGTGACCATTACCAGGTCTTTCCATCATTAAAAACCTTCGATGGTTATTCATGTTCTTTGAATATCCTCTGAACTACTTAGCACATGACCCTGGCCTACCCTCTCCAACCCCTCTGTGTCAACCTCTCTCTACCTTCATTGGGTTCTTAAAACACACCTCTTTTCAGGCTCACAGGCTTTGTCCATACAATTCCTGCTGCCTGCAATGTACTTTTTACTTACCCTTTGCCTAACTAACTCCTCATATCAAGTTTCAAATTAAGCATCACTTCCTCTCTTGCTTCCTTTTCTCTTCTTCTTGTGTACCTCTTAATGATCATATATTCATTGATGATACTGTTTGTTCAATGTGCAGCTCTCTTCCCTCAAACTGTGTGTAGGCTGCATCAGAGAGGGGCTACTTTTTTTTTTTTCTTCAGAATCTATGTTATTTTGAACAGCGTCACATTTTAGACATCCGATAAATGGAGAGTTGCATTTCTGACTAGCTGATTGAGTTAAAAGATATAAGCTTTATTGTACAGCTATCTAATTGTAAGCCTGGAAGCCAATCACAGTTCCCGTTATTTCTCAAATCATTGTTCTTACCACTAAGAAATGAGTTCTTATTTACACACAAAGTAAAATATTGGGAAATATTTTAAACTTTTCTTTTTAACTTGTACTCCTAGTAACAGGCATTAGAGATGTATATATTTTGATATGCATACGTTTGAGGATTAGATTCAGGTTTCTCTCTTCTACATTACTAAATTCTTTTCTTGGATGGACCAGAATCCATTCATCTTTCTGCCTTTTCTGTGGTTTCTGCAATGGATTGCATCATATTTTGCTATTTCTTGTTTGACTAAATAATTGGCTTCCAATGAGTTCACTGAGATTTCTGTGCCAGTCTACAGACTCTTCTGTAATAGACACAGAAACTGAATTTACCTTTAAGAAAAACATTTTGTTACGGGCCATCACTAACAAATGTTTTACTTTCTTTCTCTCTCTTTTTTGCACCAGCAAAGAAATCTGTGTGGAGATATACATATTTCTCTTGGATGAAAACCTCTTGAACTGACTAGAAATTGCATTATATACTTTTCCATTTTTCTTGGATGAAATCAAGGAGAAATGGCCTTTTCTATGCTATTGTAATTTGACTATAGGTAGCAATATAGCAATTGTCACTTTAGTTCAAGTCCAAAGATTGTTTCTAATCAGTTTTCCTTTTTCTGGCAACACAATTATTTCTAAGAAGCCGGAACTTATATTTATTGATTAGTATATAAGAAGCTCAAAACCCAATTATTCAGATTTTGGTTTTCCCATCTATAAAAAAAAAGAATGAAATAATGCCATTTGCAGCAACGTGGATGGACCTAGAGATTATCATACTAAGTGAAGTAAGCCAGAGAAAGACAAGTACCATATGATATCACTTATATGAGGAACCTAAAAAAAGGATACAAATGAACTTATTTACAAAACAGAAATAGAATCACGATGTGTGTTTTGTCAGACCGAGTATCTATTATTATGTTAGAGCATTAGGATAGTCATGAAAAATTCAAGATGAGGTAGGATAACTGCTTCCGGCTATGCTAGAGTACTTACGGAAAATGATGACAAGCTCAAGGCCTGGTTCAAGGCACTGGGTCCAGGGAGCTTCTCTGACTGCTCTTATCTTGTAGTCAAAAGCCTAGTGTAAGTGAGAAAAGGAGTCTTAGCTTGTGGATTCTAATATAAGATGAATGTGTATTCTTGTGAGACCTCTTATGAGAACTTAAAATATTGGTAGGGAAAAGTGAACCAGAGACTTGAAGTATGGCCTTTTGGGTGGATTTGGATGACTCTTAATACCTTGAACCACCAAATTTCTCTGTGCCACCCTAACTAGGGTGGCATCCCCTCCTTACCTGTCTGGTGAGGCGAGTGTTGCCCCACTTATGGTAGTTGGCCATAAGGGGTTGTCTGTTCCCCACACAGACAACCTCCATTACCTCTTCAAACCTACAAATCCTAACAAGCCTTAGGGAGATAAGTACAGATGTGTCTGTGAATGAAATACTTATATAAGAAAATCATTCCAAGATTTAGCTAATATATATCAGAAGAAATCTGAAGAAAAGGCATGGAATAGAGTAAAATGATGCTAGACCAGGAAGGAAGGGACATAAATTTCAGGCTTACTTCATCAGTCTGGGTACAGTTACCAGAAATTCTGAATTCAATATAAGCTTGAGAATTGGGGTTCTGACTGTGTCAGTTAGTTGTCTTGAAACCTGAGTGTCCTCTTAAACTAAATGAAATCATGATTCCAGAAATGCCTTGGTCAAACATTGATGAAGGAATCCAAAGATGTAGGAGTGGATTTATCATGTATGACCTACTCACTCACTTCCTGACTGTGTATCCTAGAAGGGCCCGGAGTACACTGTCTATACCAAGCAGCTAAGAAGCAGTGTGGTGAGGACCCACAACTGGAGCAGTGGCAACAGCAGCTTTGTAGTGATTGCTGTCCAGGAAGGAAGGTGTGACATGCTGCCATTGAAATGGTCCAACTGATTGAAATGGTCCACTTGATTTTAATGGGAATGAATGATGGAATCAGTGTGCTAGAGGCCACGCAGCAGTGTGGTTACCAAACTTGGCAGCAGGGTTGGAATAGCTAACGTGATGGCTTGATCTGGAGGGATCTTTGGCAATAGTTGATCCTGGTACCTATAGTACTGGGTTAGATGAACAGCACAGTAAAGTCCAACCTGACTTACATAACTGCAAGTACGCTAGGTTTGGTGAACAGTGGCTGGTTCACCATACTTCACCCTAATTGACAGTCATACTTCCTCACTCATTTCCATACCTGCAACAAACAGTCTGCCCTGAACCACTTTATCCAAAGTCTCTGCAAATGAAAAGGGAGCCTGATATTCTTGAGGAATATTCCTTGATTTTTTGTATGTGCAAAATTGTCTTTATGAAATGACAGTTTGGGTGGAAAATCTTAGGGTCATTTTCTTTCCTTGAGGATTCTCTGGATGTAGCTACCTTATCTTCCAGATGTGGTATAGCTACAACTACACCCTCTTCTACTGTAAACGGGCTTCAATATCTTTCTGTATCTGGCTTTTGACAAATACGCTAGATTGGCATTCTCTCCTTTAAAGTCACTTGGTATTTTTGTCTGGCTTACCAATGCCTACTTGTATTTTTTTCTTTATATCTTACTAGTTGCTATTTACTAATGGACCAGTTTTTCTTGGGACACATTGTACTCTTTAGCATATAGATTCAAATTCTCTTTTTTTTTTTTTTTGCGGTACGCGGGCCTCTCACTGTTGTGGCCTCTCCCGTTGCGGAGCAACAGGCTCCGGACGCGCAGGCTCAGCGGCCATGGCTCACGGGCCCAGCCGTTCCACGGCCTGTGGGATCTTCCCGGACTGGGGCGCGAACCCGTGTCCCTTGCATCGGCAGGCGGACTCTCAACCACTGCGCCACCAGGGAAGCCCACAAATTCTCTTTTATTTCAGAAAGGTTTATTGAGTTATACTTAAGTATGTGTATGGTTCCATTATTTTAGCTTTCTTCTTTGGGTTGTGAAAAATTCCTTTTCATTACTTTATCATTTTTTCCTAATCCTTTTTATCTCTCTAGCTCCATTTTGGGGGGTTGATTTCCTCTTTTTATCTGCTCTGTCCCTAGTGTACTTCAGCATGTCTATTTTCCCCTGCGTGCCTTCTAATTTCACCTTCATTTCTGTGATAATCTTATTTTTTCCTCTGTTCCTCGCTTGAGCTGTAGGCCCATATCTCCTTTTCTCTAGTAGTCTCACTGCTTTTTGAGTTCTTGCATCTTTGTACTGTAGCGTCATAGAAGCCACGACCTTGTCTAGATCTTCAGATTAATGGTGAAAATATCTAGTCACACTATTCATCTCCTCAGTGGCAGATTTTTGTGGAGACTAGTCTGTGTCCGTCATTTGTATCTCCTGCCCCTTTACTTCTTTTCTGTGAAGTCTGTGTGAGTGGATATAGTGAATGTTCTTTTCTGATCACCTGTCTTTGAATGAAGTGAGTTTTCCTCGGGCCAGCTATCTGTAGGAGGCTCCCCTGGGGGGGGGGAGTGGTCAGGGCAAGAGAGTTTGTATTATAACTCAGGCCTTTGTGTATAACTTCCGTTAGCCTTTACTTTTCTTAGCGAGATGCAAAGCTATTTGGGGAGGTCCTTTGAGTGTGTGTATGTTTGCCTGTTTATGGTGCAAAGTCTTCCTTCTCCCTTTCTTGCTCCCTGCAAATATGGCCTGTGTGTGTGGCTTCTCACTGGTCCCCATCTTCTTTGCTTCTTGGAACCACACCGGGCACAGGGAAATTCCTGAGACCAGACAGAACTCACTCTTCCAACTCTTGCAAAAAGAAAGCCCCGGAATTTAGGTTTCACACGGATGAGTGTGCACCTCGCTGCCGAGAAATCTGCTTTGCGGGCTCTATCTGTAACCTCAGAGTCCTCTCGGCACCTTGCTCACCTTCCCTTGCTCCACCGCTACTGCTTTTGGGAATCCTTTCACATATTTTGTGATTTGCACTCTAGCTATCTTCTGGTGGTGCTAAAGTGGATTTTGTATTTTGGATCTCATTCTCTTAAAAATCAGTTTTGTGTCTTAACTTAATTCAACTAGTTATCAGTGATCATCACTGAGCATTCAGTATGCGCCAGGAACTGGGCACATGGGGGCTGTAAAGACAAATTCCTTGTTTTGGAGGCCTTTTTAATACAGTGGGGCACTAAAAATAAACAACAACGGTGACCAAAAAAAAAAAAAAGAAAGAAAAAGAAACCCACACCAGAAGAAGCAGAATGTGTTGTCAAAGCAGAGGTTCAGAGTGGTGGTTTAGACAACCCTGGGAAACAGGAAAGGGTGGCAGTAGATAACAACACCTGGAGGCTGGGAGCTCAGTACTCAGCATGTGGTCGGTAGTTAAGAAATAATGAATCTAGAAGATTCCTTTTCCACTGAAAGACCAGAGATCTATAAAAACCTGCTCCTTCTTGCATCACCCTTGGAAGTTTCCTCTCTGTCCTTTTCCAGCCTATCGCACTCCACACCACCTCTGCGCAACCACTGTTTAGATTTCTGTAACATCATATAAAGTCACATAAAAAGAGCCATACAGTATGTTCTCTTTTGCACCTGGCTTCTTTTACTCAACTTAAAGCTGTGAAATGCACCCATGTTGTTCTGTGTATCAGTAGTTTGTTTCTTTTTTCACTGAGCGTTACTGCATTGTATGATCACGGCACAACTTGTTTATTCACTGGTTGATGGTTATTTGGATTTTTTTCTGTTTGGGTTTATCATGAATAAAACATCCATGAATTTTCTTAAAAAAGAAATCCTGCTCTTGGTACGGTTTCAGGAGGAAGCTGTACACACCATTTTAAGATATTCTGATTCATATAATTATTGATTATTCTTTCTTTAGCTAGATTTGCTTCTGGATCAAGTCATCTGTCTCAGGGCTGATATTCTTTTCATTAACCCTGAGATAGGCTTTGGTGAATGGGTCTAATGTTGACAGATGCATACAGAGGGAAGAACATTCTACATGAAACAAAGGACAGGGCCAAAATTACATGAATGAGAAATCAAGGCACCATAGGAAACAGGTCTGGAAAATTTGTGTAGGGCTATATTATTAAGTGCCTAGGATGCCAATCCAAAATACCATTTAGTTTTTAGATAGAGGAATTTTGTTTCAAATAGGATCAAAGAAAACCAGATAAATTTCCCCTGAAATTCTCCATTTTTTACATCTATCCTGAAAGGTATCAAGACACTAATTATGTCAACCTATTCCTTAAAACACTGACAATGTGAGGTTTAGTTTTATAAAGTACTAACTTTCTAACTGATAGAAGTAGATGACTTAGTTATTAATTGTTGGTAATCAGTGTTATTTGTCCTTTTATTATTTCAGTTTTCTTGATTAACTATCATTGATTGAAAATATTATTTGATTTATATTAGTATAATAAGCTTCAATACACTCTTGCCTTTTCCTTTGTTCCTTTCCCCATTTCTATACTCCCCTTCTCTCGTCTTTTCTTTTCTCTGCTCAGTCCATTACCAATCCATCAGTTATTCATGGGGGCGTGTACTAGATGTAACATAGCAATGATTATTTTTTTTTAAATGTGGTGCTGGGATCTTTATCATTTTGGGCACAGTGCTGCATTTTTCATACCATGTGGTCTTTGAAATATTTATCATGCTTTCTTTTGGTAAAAAGGATTTGTTTATAGATGTCATAAAATCAAACATTACTTTGGGCTCACCTAATCACAATCACCACCAATACCACCATAGCAGCAGTAAGCTTTGGGTTCAATAGACGAATCAATTTTATAATCTGTTATACTTGTCGTCTGATCTTTACTATCGTGGCTTTTATGCATTCATGAAAAAAGCAGAGAATAAAAGCTTAGTAGTTTACATGCTGTAAAAATTAAGATGACATGATTTAGGATTAAAGGAGGTAATGATTTAATTTTGGAGTTGCTGAGCTGAACTCTGGTGGTCTGGGAAGCTCTGGGGAAAATCCAGATATTGCGGTGGCAGATTTGGGTTGGAATATTTTGTGAATGCAATAGCAATGCACTTATGCACGCCTTTTCAAATCAAGATGTTGCCTCACATGACCTTAGTGCATGATGGTTCTCCCAAGGCTCTAGATTTGACCAGAAGTTTTTGGTTTAGCCAAAACTTGAAAATTATTCCCCTTCACACATTATTTAAAGAGTTATGTAAAATCACATGGTTTGCAAAAACTATTACCAGAGTATAAATACATGGTCTTTAAGCCAGTAAAATCGATTTAAAGTCCTTAGACAGCTTGAATTAAGGTAAATATCCTTTATGGTAATTTTCTTGGGGCATCTATGTCTCTGTTATCTTTGCTTCCACTGGTGAACTTGAAATAGCAGAAACTGGGCCTTTTTGAGACTCTCAGGGACTTCTGTGTCTTCTACTTGGTTGATAAAAGTATATACCTTGGAAATTTTCAAGGATTCAACCAGGTATTAATAGTCAGAGTTAATACATTCAAAAAGTGTGAAAATTTGCACTTGTGGTCTTTGATCTCTTGAATCCTTGATAGTGAGGCACCAGTGTATCTCTGTACACTGTACATTTGCTTGTACTTTTTATTAACTTTCAGGCACTGCTAATAAATAATATATGGCAAATTCGCAACCATGTGTTGCTTGGCCCAGTTCATAATTAACCTATGGGAACTCTGCTATATGATAAATATAATCAAATACCATGAAAATATCTTACTAACCTCTATATCTTTATTTTATTTATTTTTTTAACATCTTTATTGGAGTATAATTGCTTTACAATGGTGTGTTAGTTTCTGCTTTATAACAAAGTGAATCAGTTATACATATACATATGTTCCCATATCTCTTCCCTCTTGCGTCTCCCTCCCTCCCACCCTCCCTAGCCCACCCCTCTAGGTGGTCACAAAGCACCGAGCTGATCTCCCTGTGCTATGCGGCTGCTTCCCACTAGCTATCTATTTTACGTTTGGTAGTGTATATATGTCCATGCCACTCTCTTACTTCGTCCCAGCTTACCCTTCCCCCTCCCCGTGTCCTCAAGTCCATTCTCTAGTAGGTCTGCGTCTTTATTCCCGTCTTGCCCCTATCTATATCTTTAAAACCATGCAGTAAATCATATTTCTTGTAAAGATTTTTACATCTCATTCTACAATATCACTTAAATCCCTGTTCAAGAATGGATTTAAAAAACATGACAATTCTAAACATTAAAAAATTAAGTAGAAATTTTGATTATTTGTTTAAATCCTGGGAGCTGCACATTGACAATAAGTATTCATACTTTGTACCAAGATCTTAATTTGACATGATGGCATGTTTTAGTTTTGTTTGGATTTACTGTCAAATCCTAAAAACATTAGTAAATGGTACCCGCACTTTTAAATCATAAAAAGAAACCTAGATTTGTTTGCAGATTTTTAATCTGTTGTTAATATACTTGAAAGAACACAGCCCTGTCTAATAAACACATCAAACTAATGGGTACCAGAGCAGTTCAGAAGAGTGTTTGTTGTTTGGTGTTTAGAGTTCAGTCAGAATTAATCAACAATGGATGGGGCCCGCTGTATTTATTAGCAACTCAAAGCCCTGTGATTTAATGCCAGGTCCCTTTGACTCATTCCAGTGAACGCTGGCAAGTTTACAGCCCTGATACATACTTACATCCTCGGGTCTTAAAAAGAAAGGGAAAAATAGAGCCTAAAATCAGACCACAGGGTTGGCAGGAATTTCCCGAGAGCCATTTTGAATTTAGCCCTATACAGGGAGCCTGTGAATAGGAAGCAATTGGTTCAGGAACTGTGGAGACTTTTTTTTTTTGCCTGAAGACTTCAGCTGTGCAGATGGCCGCTGGCATAATCCCGTTGGCTTTTGTCTTTTATTTTATGTATTCGGCCACTTTCTTCTCACACTCTGGGGACTCTACTCCAAATTTCGGGGCACTGAGAGGCTGCAGAGGTTCAGTGAGGGTGGCGGCGTGGCGTGCGCTGCCCCTCACAGCTTCGTGAGTTGCTAGGACTTGGCTGGCAGTGCCGCATGCTTGTCACGGGCAGCACTAGGGTGTTCTTTGTACAAAAGTGTCAACTTCTGAATGAAGCCCCTGGAAACAGACGTAGAGATTCATCTTGAGAATGCATTTTTTTCGGAGGCTCCAAAAACGTGCTGCCTTGTGCAATAGTCCTGGTCCTAGACATTTATGTTTTCAAAGTGATCTTATTTCTCAGTTACAAAGACTTACATTCTTTACTGTTCATGTTCAAAAATTCCACAGCCCTTAGCCATTCCTTCTGCTTCCCACGTCTGGGGACTGCCTTCTGAGAGCAAATTATTTGTGGGAAGACATTATTTATCTGGAAACTCTTCAGTAAAAACTTGATGGAGTCATTGTTACTCTGGGGACCATCTATCTCCCTTAGAAGATAAGATTTGCCAGTCCTTCCCTCCTACAACTTCTTATGGGAAGATAGCAGACTTCTGGCCTGATAAGTAGTTTCACATTGAATGAGGCGGTGCTGTCTCATGCATCCTTCCACATCTGTCCCAGAAAAATTTTCTTTCTATCTTGCTCTAGGTCATATTGTCTTTTGGAGGAGAATTTTGAACAAAAAAGTACACGCCAAAATGGGCATGTGTTCAAATATTTCCATGTTAACTGTGAGGGTAGATCTCAAAGTGTTCTGAAACAAATCTGTATTTAAAAAAAAACAACCACCACCTTGGGAATGTTAATTACACACCGCTGCTGTCGAATGATGTTTCCTTTCGACAAATAGAAGACTTTGCGGGAATAGTATGGACTATCTTTTCCTTTTCTTTTTTCTTTTTTCAATTGTAAATGTTTCACACACAGAGAATAAATACCGCAGAATCCACCACTTTGGAATGACTTGATTGTGAGTCAATGTCCTTGTTTTCCCTCCTTAAAAATTGTCTTTTCCATTTATATGGGAAACATATGTAGATAGTTCCTCCTTTCTTATCATTAAACAATGTGTGTAATGCTTTTCAGCTGAGGATTTTAAAAAGCTCTGGTTCTTTAAACTTTTGTATACAATCAGCAAATATCCTAACAGATTTTTTTTTTTCACTATTGTAATCATTCTCTATATACTCAGCACTTTCTTTTGCGAGGGACATTTATTTTGGTACTGCCATACTTGATATTCTTATGGTATCTCTTTTAGATTAGTATCTCCATGGTATTGCTTGTCAAGAGGAACTTGGCTCTCAAGTGAAAGATGTTAAAATTTAAGACCAAATACAGATTTTTGACTAAAGATGGCAGAGGAAATGTGTCTGTAGCCCAGTTTATTCCTTGAAATAATAAAAAACAACATTGGGGCAAAAACAAGTAAGAAAGGCTATGTTCGATGAAACCAGGCATAGGCAAACTAGACAGCAAAGTACAGGTGCCAAAAACAGTGAAAATAATACCAAACTGAAATAGCTTCGGGCTGCCGGCACATACATCTCTGATGTCTGGCTGTAAGCAGAGTGATTTACAAGCTGGGGGCCCAGTCCTGAAAGGCCCAACCAAGGAATTCTCCCTGGAATCACAGAGTTTGGGGGTTTGGATTGCCTGCAGGAAGGTCATTGAATTCAGGCTTACACTGCCAAAGAGGAGGAGGGTCAGGGTTAAACAGAAGTCCTCAGACATACCATTTTATCACGAGCAGGCTGACCCATAGGAGGAGGGAAGATGTTAGAAGGACAACAGGGTTTTTAGGAAATCACAGGCAGCTGAAGACATGTATAGTATGCTGGAGGCAGCTCATGTCTGCTCTCTAGAGCCAATTAGTAACCTTTGAAATTTTGCAAGTCGATTGTTAAACATAGTCATTATTAAAAATAAAATTATAAATGTACAATACATTATATTTAAAAAGGTAATAAGTGCTCAAGATTCATCACTCCTTAATTACTATATTTTACTATTATCTATGTTCTTGAGGTTATTTACATCAATTGTATCTGATTGGTGAGAGGATTATATAAAAGTGCCCTACCATGCATTTCTTCCTAACCCTGTGGTCAGAGATATGACAGGTGTCAGAGTGGTTTGAAATCAGCCACAGTGAAAGTATTTATACCATGAAAATCTGCAAATGCTACAAATCAGCCTTTGATTTCTGGTCTTGTTTATTTATTTTTTAAAATTTTATTTAATTTATTTTTTTATACAGCACATTCTTATTAGTCATCAGTTTTATACACATCAGTGTATACATGTCAATCCCAATTGCCCAATTCATCACCCCCCCCACCCCCCCTCGGCTTTCCCCCCTTGGTGTCCATACGTTTGTTCTCTACATCTGCGTCTCAACTTCTGCCCCGCAAACCAGTTCATCTGTACCATTTTTCTAGATTCCACATACATGCGTTAATATACGATATTTGTTTTTCTCTTTCTGACTTACTTCACTCTGTATGACAGTCTCTAGATCCATCCACGTCTCAACAAATGACCCAATTTTGTTCCTTTTTATGGCTGAGTAATATTCCATTGTGTATATGTACCACATCTTCTTTATCCATTTGTCTGTTGGTGGGCATTTAGATTGCTTCCATACCCTGGCTATTGTAAATAGTGCTGCAATGAACATTGGGGTGCATGTGTCTTTTTGAATTATGGTTTTCTGTGGGTATATGCCCAGTAGTGCGATTGCTGGATCATATGGTAATTCTATTTTTAGTTTTTTAAGGAACCTCCATACTGTTCTCCATAGTGGCTGTATCAACTTACATTCCCACCAACAGTGCAAGAGGGTTCCCTTTTCTCCACACCCTCTCCAGCATTTGTTGTTTGTAAATTTTTTGATGATGGCCATTCTGACCAGTGTGAGGTGATACCTCATTGTAGTTTTGATTTGCATTTCTCTAATGGTTAGTGATATTGACCATCCTTTCATGTGTTTGTTGGCAATCTGTATATCTTCTTTGGAGAAATGTCTATTTAGGTCTTCTGCCCATTTTTGGATTGGGTTGTTTGTTTTTTTAATATTGAGCTGCATGAGCTATTTATATATTTTGGAGATTAATCCTTTGTCCGTTGATTCGTTTGCAAATATTTTCTCCCAATCTGAGGGTTGTCTTTTGGTCTTGTTTATGGTTTCCTTTGCTGTGCAAAACCTTTTAAGTTTCATTAGATCCCATCTGTTTATTTTTGTTTTTATTTCCATTACTCTAAGAGGTGGATCAAAAAAGATCTTGCTGTGATTTATGCCAAAGAGTGTTCTTCCCGTGTTTTCCTCTAAGAGTTTTATAGTGTCTGGTCTTACATTTAGGTCTTTAATCCATTTTGAGTTTATTTTTGTGTATGGTGTTAGGGAGTGTTCTAATTTCATTCTTTTACATGTAGCTATCCAGTTTTCCCAGCACCACTTATTGAAGAGACTGTCTTTTCTCCATCGTATATTCTTGCCACTTTTGTCATAGATTAGTTGACTATAGGTGCATGGTTTTATCTCTTGGCTTTCTATCTTGTTCCATTGATCTATGTTTCTGTTTTTGTGCCAGTAACATATTGTCTTGATTGCTGTAGCTTTGTAGTATAGTCTGAAGTCAGGGAGTCTGATTCCTCCAGCTCCGTTTTTTTCCCTCAAGACTGCCTTGGCTATTCGGGGTCTTTTGTGTCTCCACACAAATTTTAAGATATTTTGTTCTAGTTCTGTAAAAGATGCCATTGGTAATTTGATAGGGATTGCATTGAATCTGTAGATTGCTTTGGGTAGTATAGTCATTTTCACAATATTGATTCCTCCAATCCAAGAACATGGTATCTCTCCATCTGTTGGTATCATCTTTAATTTCTTTCATCAGTGTCTTATAGTTTTCTGCATACAGGTCTTTTGTCTCCCTAGGTAGGTTTATTGCTAGGTATTTTATTCTTTTTGTTGCAGTGGTAAATGGGAGTGTTTCCTTAATTTCCATTTCAGATTTTTCATCATTAATGTATAGGAATGAAAGAGATTTCTGTGCATTAATTTTGTATCCTGCAACTTTACCAGATTCATTGGTTAGCTCTAGTAGTTTTCTGGAGGCATCTTTAAGATTCTCTATGTATAGTATCATGTCATCTGCAAACAGTGACAGTTTTACTTCTTCTTTTCCAATTTGTATTCTTTTTATTTCTTTTTCTCTCTGATTGCCATGGCTAGGACTTCCAAAACTATGTTGAATAATACTGGTTAGAGTGCACATCCTTGTCTTGTTACTGATCTTAGAGGAAATGCTTTCAGTTTTTCACCACTGAGAATGATGCTTGCTGTGGGTTTGTCATATATGGCCTTTATTATGTTGAGGTAGGTTCCCTCTATGCCCACTTTCTGGAGAGTTTTTATCATAAATAGATGCTGAATTTTGTCAAAAGCTTTTTCTGCATCTCTTGAGATGATCATATGGTTTTTATTCTTCAATTTGTTAGCATGGTGTATCACATTGATTGATTTGTGTATACTGAAGAATCCTTGCATCCCTGGGATAAATCCCACTTGATCATGGTGTATGATTCTTTTAATGTGTTGTTGGATTCTGTTTGCTAGTATTTTGTTGAGGATTTTTGCATCTATATTCATCAGTGATATTGATCTGTAATTTTCTTTTTTTGTAGTATCTTTGTCTGGTTTTGGTATCAGGGTGATGGTGGCCTCATAGAATGTGTTTGGGAGTGTTCCTTCCTCTGCAGTTTTTTGGAAGAGTTTGAGAAGGATGGGTGTTAGCTCTTCTTTAAATGTTTGATAGAATTCACCTGTGAAGCCATCTGGTCCTGGACTTTTGTTTGTTGGAAGATTTTTAATCACAGTTTCAATTTCATTACTTGTGATTGGTCTGTTCATATTTTCTATTTCTTCCTGGTTCAGTCTCAGAAGGTTATACCTTTCTAAGAATGTGTCCATTTCTTCCAGGTTGTCCATTTTATTGGCCTATAGTTGCTTGTAGTAGTCTCTTAGGATGCTTTGTATTTCTGTGGTGTCTGTTGTAACTTCTCCTTTTTCATTTCTAATTTTATTGATTTGAGTCCTCTCCCTCTTTTTCTTGATGAGTGTTGCTAATGGTTTATCAATTTTGTTTATCTTCTCAAAGAACCAGCTTTTAGTTTTATTGATCTTTGCTATTGTTTTCTTTGTTTCTGTTTCATTTATTTCTGCTCTGATCTTTATGATTTCTTTCCTTCTGCTAACTTTGGGTTTCGTTTGTTCTTCTTTCTCTAGTTCCTTTAGGTGTAAGGTTGGATTGTTTATTTGAGATTTTTCTTGTTTCTTGAGGTAGGCTTGTACTGCTATAAACTTCCCTCTTAGAACTGCTTTTGCTTCCTTCCATATGTTTTGGGTTGTCGTGTTTTCATTGTCATTTGTCTCTAGGTATTTTTTTTTTTTTTTTTTTGCAGTACGTGGGCCTCTCACTGTTGTGGCCTCTCCCGCTGCAGAGCACAGGCTCCGGACGCGCAGGCTAAGCGGCCATAGCTCACGGGCCCAGCTGCTCCGCGGCATGTGGGATCCTCCCGGACCGGGGCACGAACCCGTGTCCCCTGCATCGGCAGGCGGACTCTCAACCACTGCGCCACCAGGGAAGCCCTCTAGGTATTTTTTGATTTCCTCTTTAATTTCATCAGTGATCTCTTGGTTATTTAGTAACGTATTGTTTAGCCTCCATGTGTTTGTGTTTTTTTACGTTTTTTTCCCTGTAATTGATTTCTAATCTCATAGTGTTGTGGTCAGAAAAGTTGCTTGATATGATTTCAATTTTCTTAAATTTACCGAGGCTTGATTTGTGACCCAAGATGTGATCTATCCTGGAGAATGTTCCGTGTGCACTTGAGAAGAAAGTGTAATCTGCTATTTTTGGATGGAATGTCCTATAAATATCAATTAACTGTATCTGGTCTATTGTGTCATTTAAGCCTGGTGTTTCCTTATTAATTTTATGTCTGGATGATCTGTCCATTGGTGTAAGTGAGGTGTTAAAGTCCCCCACTATTATTGTGTTACTGTCGATTTCATGTTTTACAGCTGTTAGCAGCTGCCTTATGTATTGAGGTGCTCCTATGTTGGGTGCATATATATTTATAATTGTTATATCTTCTTCTTGGATTTATCCCTTGGTCATTATGTATTGTCCTTCCTTGTCTCTTGTAACATTCATTATTTTAAAGTCTATTTTATCTGATATGAGTATTGCTACTCCTGCTTTCTTTTGATTTTAATTAGCATGGAATATCTTTTTCCATCCCCTCACTTTCAGTCTGTATGTGTCCCTAGGTCTGAAGTGGGTCTCTTGTAGACAGCATATATATGGGTCTTGTTTTTGTATCCATTCAGCAAGCCTGTGTCTTTTGGTTGGAGCATTTAATCCATTCACACTTAAGGTAATTATTGACATGTATGTTCCTATGACAATTTTCTTAATTGTTTTAGGTCTGTTTTTGTAGGTCCTTTTCTTCTCTTGTGTTTCCCACTTAGAGAGGTTCCTTTAGCATTTGTTGTAGAGCTGGTTTGGTGGTGCTGAATTCTCTTAGCTTTTGCTTGTCTGTAAAGCTTTTGATTTCTCCATCGAATCTGAATGAGATCCTTGCCGGGGAGAGTAATCTTGGTTGTAGGTTCTTCCCTTTCATCACTTTAAGTATATCATTCCACTCCCTTCTGTCTTGTAGAGCTTCTGCTGAGAAATCAGCTGTTAACCTTATGGGAGTTCCCTTGTATATTATTTGTCATTTTTCCCTTGCTGCTTTCAATAATTTTTCTTTGTCTTTCATTTTTGCCAATTTGATTACTATGTGTCTTGGTGTGTTTCTCCTTAGGTTTATCCTGTATGGGACTCACTGCGCTTCCTGGACTTGGGTGGCTATTTCCTTTCCCATGTTAGGGAAGTTTTCAACTATAATCTCTTCAAATATTTTCTCAGGTCCTTTCTCTCCCTCTTTTCCTTCTGGGACCCCTATAATGCGAATGTTGTTGCATTTAATGTTGTCCCAGAGGTCTCTTAGGCTGTCTTCATTTCTTTTCATTCGTTTTCCTTTATTTTGTTCAGCAGCAGTGAATTCCACCATTCTTTCTTCCAGGTCACTTATCCGTTCTTCTGCCTCAGTTATTCTGCTATTGATTCCTTGTAGTGTAGTTTTCATTTCAATTATTGTATTGTTCATCTCTGTTTGTTTGTTCTTTAATTCTTCTAGGTCTTTGTTAAACATTTCTTGCATCTTCTCCATCTTTGCCTCCATTCTTTTTCTGAGATCCTGGATCTTCTTCACTATCATTATTCTGAATTCTTTTTTCTGGAAGATTGCCTATCTCCACTTCATTTAGTTGTTTTTGTAGGGTTTTATCTTGTTCCGTCATCTGGTACATATCCCTCTGCCTTTTCATCTTGTCTATGTTTCTGTGAATGTGGTTTTTGTTTCACAGGCTGCAGGATTGTAGTTCTTCTTGTTTCTGCTGTCTGCCCTCTCTGGTCTTGTTTATTTTGACTTAAAATGATAGAGAAAATTTTAATCATGCTGATAAAAATTAGCAGTGTCATGGCTCTAGCACAAAAAAATAAGGAAGTATTCCTCTAGTGTTTGAATCTATTATCTAATTCAGCAAATAAGTTGCTGAAGTCATTGACGAAGGAGTGAAGTTCCCAGATGTGCATCTTTGCTGTTTCACTTTCATTGGACTTATTAACATAAATGAAAACATCATCCAACATTCATGTTGAACCACACTTGTTTGTCAGTCACCACCAGAGGTTGGGTACTAGTTTGGCGAACTCAATGAAAGCATTCTGAGAGAATCAGTTGGCTACCTGGACTTTACAATTACTTTATTATTTTGTAAATTGTTTGCTATAATCCTTTATATTAGTAAGACTTAGAATAAGTTTATGTATGTGTGTATAACATGCAAGTATGTAGAAATGTATGTGTATATAAAAATGCGTACACTACTTTAAGGATATTTAGTTAAGCACCCACAGATGCTTTGCAATGCCCCAGCAAAATATCCTTACTCTGTGTTGGGGGACAGGACAGAAAAAATGAAGGTTTAGCAACTTGAATACAGGGAGCAGTAACTGGAGACACAGCAAGGCCTCAGAATTAATGAGAAAATACTTTGAGATAATATATTTGAATTCAAGGTACTGGCATTCCTAGTTTTCCTCCCTGGCTTTTCCCACACCAGTCAATCTCAGCTGGTCCTGAAAGAACGATCCTTATTCAGAGATACCATTTTCTGAAAAGAATGAGCATGGAATTTATACACAGATATTGAAGAAAAAGAAAGAGGAACAGGAGCTAATCCATGTAAAGTGGCGTGTAGAAAGTACTCAACAAGTTAATATTGTTATTATTATTATTCTATGAGGTAGGTGATTAATTCACATGGGAATAAGGATTATGCCCACAAGCAGAAAAAACATTTCAAGACAGTATTACTTTTGTGAAATGAGAGGTCAAGAAGAAAAATAATGACTCAAAGAAGAAAAAGTTAGGAAGGAAAGAAACCGTTCTCGGAGAATTTGAGAATTTTGGACCAAGCCAAGCTGTTTGAGTATATAGTACACAGATCGTCTCAGAGATTAACGAATGCAAGGAATAGAATACTTATGCATCTTTCTTTGAAAATGTACATGATAGTGAAATTTTAACTATATATATATATATATATATATATATATACACACACACACACACACACACACACAAATCCCTTGATCTGAAATCAGAGAAGATGGTCTCATTTCTAATGCTTTTGGATATTAAAATCAAACAAACATATAATATATCTGGGCACAAATAAAGCCTCAATAAATTCTATAAACTAGAAAGAGTGCATAATATTATAATAGATCATAATGCACTGAAACTAGAAATTTATTACAAAAGTAAAATAAAAAAAATCCCAGTCATCTAGAATTAAAAGCAACAATAACAACAAAAGAAACTCTCAATTTTTAGGTCAAAGAGAAAAATCAGAATTGAAGTTACAGAGCATGTAGAAAATAACAATAATGAAAACATGGCACAAGAGGACTTAATGTTATAGAGCTGAAGCCATGCTCAGGAGAAAATTCATGGCCTTGAGCACAGATGAAAAAGTATTTTAACAGAATAAGTTTGGAAAAGACCGGCAAAACTGTCTTATGAAAGCAGAAGTAAAGATTTAATTAAAATAACAGCAAAATTAATAAATTAGAATACAGAAAAACAGAACTAATTCATAAGTGAATCTCCCAATAACACAGAAAAAAAAAATCACTAGTTAACCTAATTAAAAAGAAAAAAGGAGACAGTAAAAACACAAAATTAGAAACCAAAGGAAAAATAACAAGATACAGAGGAAATTATGGGAAATGTTTCAGGTTTTTCTTTTAACAAATACATTTGAAAACCTGGAAACATGGATGATTTTCTAGAAAAGTACATGTGACCAAAACTGATATCATATGAAAGAGAAAACTCAAACAGAACAATTACAAAGAAGAAAATGAAAAAAAATTATGAAAGTACTATCCTTTTAGAAAAGGTCAAGGCTCATAGTATTTTAAATGTGAATCGTTCAGATCTTGAGAAAAGATATCAAAGCTCCCTTATACACTGTTTGAATTCAAGGTACTTGCATTCCTGTTTTTGTATCCATTCAGCAAGCCTGTGTCTTTTGGTTGGAGCATTTAATCCATTCACACTTAAGGTAATTATTGACATGTATGTTCCTATGGCAATTTTCTTAATTGTTTTGGGTTTGAATAGAAAACTGAGTAGAAAAATGCTTCCATTTTGGGCTTCCCTGGTGGCGCAGTGGTTGAGAGTCCGCCTGCTGATGCAGGGGACACGGGTTCGTGCCCCAGTCCAGGAAGATTCCACATGCCGTGGAGCGGCTAGGCCCATGAGTCACGGCCGCTGAGCCTGCACATCTGGAGCCTGTGCTCCACAACGGGAGAGGCCACAACAGTGAGAGGCCCATGTACTGCAAAAAAAAAAAATGCTTCCATTTTATTTTTGCAAAACTACCACACTTTGAAACAAGATCCTGAAAAAAGGAGATTTCATACCTAGCTTACTAAACTGGAAATGACCCAAAGTAAAGTTAAATGCTGGTGGAATATTATGTAGCCACTAAAAATGAAAATGTATAGCTATCTTTATGTAGATATGGAAGGAGCTTCAAATTTCAATATATTATTAAATAAAAAAGGAAAGTTCAGAACTGTGTAAATAATATGTGTCCATTTGAATAAAAATATGTATAGATTTGTAATGGAACATTTGTTGAAGAAATTGTTGATAGTGGTAAGTGACACTAGGAGTGGGAGAAACTATCAGTTTTCATAGTATCCCCCTTTTGTATACCTTCTTTATTACATTCGTTAAATCATTCATCTTATTCTTAACAACAAAATAGAATTTGCATAGTCAGTAAATTGCCCTGCTACTATTTTTAGATTATACAACTGGCCCAGAATTGCAGACATGACATTTCTTTTACCAATGTGTTTTCACAAGATAGCATATCAAATAAGATTTTTTCCTTTCATCCTTTTTCTTAATAGTTTTAAATTTATTTATTTATTTATTTAATTTTGGCTGTGTTGGGTCTTCGTTTCTGTGCGAGGGCTTTCTCGAGTTGCGGCAAGCGGGGGCCACTCTTCATCGCAGTGCATGGGCCTCTCACTATCGCGGCCTCTCTTGTTGCGGAGCACAGGCTCCAGACGCTCAGGCTCAGTAGTTGTGGCTCATGGGCCTAGCTGCTCCACAGTATGTGGGATCCTCCCAGACCAGGGCTCGAACCTGTGTCCCCTGCATTGGCAGGTAGATTCTGAACCACTGCGCCACCAGGGAAGCCCCTCCTTTCATTCTTTATTAATTGCAATTTCCAAGTGGAATCAATATTTCATGGAAAACTTGACCTTTCAACCAGGGCATGAGATTTTAAGTGTACTTAACTGAGCTTTATCAGAAATTTTCATTATTTTAAAGGGATATTAAGCATTTAATTTTCATCATATATTTCCAGTTTTCTTTTTAGCTACTTAAGGAGAGTAACTGTTATACTGTCCTCTAGAACAAAACAGCATCAAGAGGTCTTGCTCTTTTTTTTTCCTTAATAAGTTAGGATTCTTGACCTTCCTTTAACACTTCAGTAGCACAGAGTTACTGAAAATCTTAGTTATCTGGCAACTATACATTTATGTTAACCTTTTAGGCTGGTGTGTTTTTTCAGTCTGATGGGTACTATGTGAAATGCATCAGGGAAAATTTATAGAGGAGGTTCAGTACTCCTGCAGGAAGCCATGGAAGCAGATGCCATCTGCTAATAACAGCATCTTCAGGGAGATGATTTTGCTTTTCATGAAGAAAGAATGTTTTGAACTGTTGTATGGGAATTTCAGTGCATGCAGCGTCCCAGGTGTTGCACTATGAATCATTGGATTAAACGGTGTACAAGCAATAGGAATTCTAGTAGACAGAAAGCAGAAACGACCAAGAAGTTATTGTAAAAGTCTTAGGCTAATGGCAAAGTTTCGTTATTAGTTGAGGATTTTGGATTCACATGTTGCCAAGGTGGTCCTAGACCTGATGCCTGTTTTGGTGTCTTTTCAAAGGAAGATTTGGATATATGATATCTGGATATTAAAATTTGTCCTACCTTGCTACATTTTTCCAGCTGACACCAGCTCTAGAACTCAGATATGTATTCTTTTGGGGTTATAAATGACCATTGGAGCACAATGGAGGAATCCTCTTAGTTTTAGTCTGGGGATGCTTCCGAGGTCCAGAACTCCTTTCCAGCATTCTTGAGCCCTGGCTAATGAAGTGCTAATGGGGTGTTAGTACTGGCTACTAGACCAAGGCATCCAAGAGATAGGAGAGTAAACACTCTTTGAAGTGTGTGCCTAATCCTTTGAAAGGGTGCTTCTACTGGGAAGATAAGCACTGTTCCTGTCTTAGATATCCTTGGTTTGATGTCCTACACCCTATGGCATAGATACATTTGCTCCTTTTAGGTAGTACTTCAGGAAGAAACTGCATTAGAGGAGTGGTTCCAGGGCTTGTCTGTCTGATGTTTGATCTGGCTAACAGTGCCTCATATAGGAGACATCTAAATAATTGTTAACTGGTTTAGGTGATTTTTCTAATTCTATGCCCCCAAGAGAAAAATTAAAATGTAAGGTATGTCAAACCTGGGGAATATGAGCACAAATGCCACTAAACTTTTTTCCTCTTTTATTTCCTCTCACTCTCCCTTTTCATCTTCAATAAACAAGGTCAGAACTCTCTTACTGGCCTTTTTATCCCCAGTTCCCAGGATAGTAGTTTCTAAACATAAGTACTGAATCTGTTTAATTAATACACGTGAATGAATTGGTTTATTACATGGACTAAAACGCTGAAGAAGATGCTCTACTGCATGATTCTTAAGGCTAAAAAGGTTCTCAACTTAGCAGAAAGCCAAATATAAGAAAGCTGTATATAGGACAATACAGTACTTTTTAACCTTTAAGTGTTTCGATCTTGTACATATTTTGTTAAGTTTATGCCCAAGTGTTTCATTTTCTGGGGGGTAAATGGTATTTTGGTTTTAATTTCAAATTCCATTGTTTATTGCTAGTATATAAGAAAGTGATTGACTTTAGTATATTAACCTTGTACCCTGCAACCTTTCTATAATTGCTTATTAGTTCCAAGAGTTTTTCTGTCAATTCTTTCAGACTTACTACATAAACAGTCATGTCATTTAAGAACAAAGACAGTTCACTTCTTTCTTCCTAATCAGTACGTATTTTATTTCCTCTTCTTGTCTTATTTCATTGGCTATAACTTCCAGTATAATGATGAAAGAAGTGGCAAGAGCAGATATCCTTGCCTGATTCCTGATCATAGTGGGAAGCTTCCAGTTTCTCTGTTAAATATGTTAGCTGTAAGTTTTTTGTAGATGTTCTTTATATTAAGTTGAGGAGATTCCCTTATATCCATAGTTTACTGAGAGTTTTTGTGATGAATGGGTGTTGGATTTTGTCAAATGCTCCATCTATTAATATGATTATGTGATTTTTCTTTTTTAGCTTGTTTGTGTGATATATTACACTAATTGATTTTTGAATGTTGAACAAGCTTTGCATACCTGGTATAAATTCCAGTTGGTTACAGTATATAATTTTTTCATACATTATTGGATTTAATTTGCTAATATTTGTTGAAGATTTTTATATCTATGTTCATAAGAGATATTGTTCTGCAGTTTTATTGCAGTGTCTTTGTTTTTGGTATTAAGGTAATGCTGACCTCATAAAATGAGTTAGGAAGTATTCCCTTTGCTTCTGTTTCCTGGGAGAGATTGTGGAGAATTGGTATGATTTCTTCCTTAACTGTTTGGTAGAATTCACCATTTGGGCCTGGTACTTTCTCTTTTGGAAGGTTATTAATTATTGATTCAATTTCTTTAATAGATATAGGCGCAGTCAGATTGCCTATTTCTTCTAATGTGAGTTTGGCAGATTGTGTCTTTCAAGGTATTGATCTGTTTCATCTAGATTGTCAAATTTGCAGGCATAGATTTGTTCACAGTATCCCTTTATTATCCTTTTAATATCCATGGGATCTGTAATGATGTCTCCTCTTTCATTTTTGTATTAGTAATTGTTGTTTTCTCTCTCTTTTCTTATTCTGATTAGAGGCTTATCAATTTTATTGATATTTTCGAAGAACCAGGTTTTGGTTTCACTGATTTTCTCTATTGATTTCCTGTTTTCAATTTCATTGATTTCAGCTCTAATTTTTGTTGTTTCTTTTCTTCTTCTGCTTAGTTTAGATTTAATTTGCTTTTCTTTTTCTAGTTTCCTAAGGTGGGTGCTTAGGTTTTTGAGTTTAGATCTTTCTTCTTTTCTTTAATTTCCCTCTAAGCACTGTTTTCACTGCATTACACAAATTTTGATAAGTTGTGTTTTCATTTTCATTTAGTTAAAAATATATTTCAGTTTTCTTGAGATTTCTTCTTTGACCTATGTGTTATTTAGGAGTGTGTTGTTTAATCTCCAAGTATTTAGGGAGTTTCCAGCTACCTTTCTGTTAAATGTTTTTAGTCTAAGCCATAATCAGTCTGGATTCTTTTCTCTACTTCCCCCATGTACCTTTGTGTGGGGAGCAGAAGGTTGCCATACATTTTTCCAGGTATCTTTTGGATGAATCCATCTGAATGACCCATGGTACCTCACAGTTAACAAGCTTCAATCAACTTATTTTCTCCTTACCTCAAACAGTTCTACCTCTATTATGCTCAGGATATGCCTTACTGGCAATTCTGTACCCCTGCCTCCAAGTCAGAAACCTGGAGATCCTCCCAAGTTCTTGGGAGCAAGAAGCCTCACACGTGCAATTGGTAATCAAGATTTATCAGTTAAATACTTGAAGCATTTCTTTATCCCTTTCTCTCAATTCCAATTTTCACTAAGTTCCAGTACCCCCATCTCTTACTTGAATTACTGGAGTAGTATCCTAATTCATCTTCCTGCTTTTAGCTTTATTTCTCCCATCCATCTTGCACTGATTTGCCAGAGTAATTGCATATGTATGTAATTGATACAATATTAATTATAACATTACAACATTAATTATAACATTAATGTAGTATTAAATACAGATAACGTAAATATCCATCTGTTTAATACATGTATACGTATATGTATAATATACATATGTACATACATTCACTTTGTTTAAACTTCTTCAGTAGCTTAAAATTCTTTCTCATGCCTAGACGATAAAGTATAAATCCCTTTCCAGGACATATTTAACTCTTTTAATTTGACTCTGTAAATTCTGGCTCTTGCCTTCATTCCAAGAAATGTGGTTACTGTTCTGTAGGAAAAAGGCAAGCATTCTTCTAGATGCTCCTCAGAGGTGACCTTCCTGTGAGTTCTCCCTAGATTGTTTCTCTCTCCCCCTCCTCCATTTAAATGCCCCCTCCCTTGTTTGTCCACAGTTCCTTTCCCCACTCCTTCAGTGCCTCTCCCATTTCGCTCATTAGAGGTGCCCCTTCCCCACCAACTGTGAGCTCCTTAAAGGTAAGAACTGTATTTTGTTTCTTTTTGTTTGTCTTAGCCCAGAACCTTGCCTTTAGTGGGTACTCAGCAAATGTTTGTTGAATGAAGGTTGAATATGACAGAGCTTTGTAAGAATATGGTGAAGGCCTCATCATGGCTTCATTAAACGTGAGCCAAAGGAAGGGAGAGTGTAGATTGTTAAAATTAGAGTGGAAATAAGCTAGAGAGAAGTTCCAGTCTCATCCAGGTCCCTGGGGACACATAGTTAATGTCTGTCAATGAATAGTGTTTAAAACCTCATGTATATAAATCTTTATTATATTTCTCAGGGATTTCCCCCAGAGCTATAAACACTTACGTATTGTTAAACCGATCCTTATTCCCAAAGAAGAATGCCAATTTGTATTCTGATTGTTTGGAATTGTGGTCTCTGTTTACTTCATTCAGTACTTTTTGTGCTTTTTGATATTTCAGTTAGCAGAATCTCAAGATATCAATGAAACCTTTCCTTGGCCATGTCAACAACTCGTACCTTCTTCCTGACCCTCCCATTCCCTCTGCCTTTTGCTTTCCCTCTGTTTGGTACTTCGGTAGCATTTCCTTATATCAGGTCTGTGTAGGTTTGCATCCACCTCCTCTAGACTATGAGTTCCAGAGCACAGTCACGCTGTCATTTCATGAGTTTTCTCCCGCAGGGCCTAGTAAAGTGACTTGCATAATATAGATGGTCAGTAACTATTGGGTGAATGTATAATTTAATAATGACAATGGCCTAATAAAGTCTTTTTTTTTTAAACTTCTTTATTGGAGTATAATTTCTTTATAATGGTGTGTTAGTTTCTGCTTTATAAC